>NW_027361683.1:2697500-3047500 GCF_039654945.1 Dendrobates tinctorius
AATAGTGACATTTTGGAATGCAGACATTGATGGAATGGTCTGCGGGTGTCATGTTGCCTTTGGAGAGCCCCTAATGTACCTAAACAGTGGAAACCCCCCACAAATGACCCCATTTTGAAAACTAGACCCCCTAAGGAACTTATCTAGATGTGAGGTGAGCACTTTGAACCCCCAAGGGCTTCACAGAAGTTTATAATGCCAGGGCATGAAAATAAAAAAATCGTATTTTTTCCACAAACATGATCAATTAGTCCCCAATTTTTTTATTTTCCCAAGGGTAACAGGAGAAATTGAACCCCAAAAGTTGTTGTCCAATTTGTCCTGAGTACGCTGACACCCCATATGTGGGAGAAAACTACTGTATGGACACACGTCAGGGCTCGGAAGGGAAGTAGTGACGTTTTGGAATGCAGACTTTGATGGAATGGTCTGCGGGTGTCATGTGCGTTTGGAGAGCCCCTGATGTACCTAAACTATTGAAACTCCCCACAAGTGACCCCATTTTGGACACTAGACCCCCCCACGGAACTTATCTAGATGTGTGGTGAGCACTTTGAACCCCCAAGTGCTTCACAGAAGTTTATAACGCTCGGACGTGAAAATAAAAAAATAATTTTTTTCCACAAAAATGATATTTTTGCCCCCAATTTTTTATTTTCCTAAGGGTAACAGGAGAAATTGGACCCCAAAAATTGTTTTGCAATTTGTCCTGAGTAGGCTGACATGTGGGGGTAAAATACTGTTTGGGCGCATGGCAGAGCTTGGAAGGGAAGGAGCACCATATGACTTTTTCAACTCAGAATTGGCTGGAATTGAGATCAGACACCATGTTGCATTTGGAGAGCCCCTGATGTGCCCAAACAGTGGAAACCCCAAATTCTAACTCCAACCCGAACCCCAACACACCCCTAACCCTACTCTCAGCCCTAACCCTAACCCTAGCCCTAACCCAAGCCTTAACCCTAGCCCTAACCCTAACCCTAGCCCTAACCCTAACCCTACCCTAACCCTAGCCCTAACCCTAACCCTAATGGAAAAATGGAAATAAATACATTTTTTTTTAATTTAATTATTTTTCCCTAACTAAGGGGGTGATAATGGGGGTTTGATTTGCTATTTATGGTGGTTTTTATGTTTGGCAGCTGTCGCACGCTAAAAGACGCTTTTTATTGTAAAAATAGTTTTTGCATCACCACATATTGAGAGCTATAATTTTTCCGTATTTTGACCCACCGAGTCATGTGCGGTCTTATTTTTTGCGGGACGAGTTGACGTTTTTATCGGTACCACATTCGGGCACGTGACGTTTTTTGATCGCTTTTTATTCCGATTTTTGGGACGCAGAATGAACAAAAACCAGCGTTTCATGAATTTCTTTTGGGGGAGTGCGTTTACACCGTTCCGCGTGCGGTAAAATTGATAAAGCATTTTTATTCTTCGGGTCAGTACGGTTACAGCGATACCTCATTTAGGTCGTTTTTTTATGTTTTGTCGGTTTTATGCAATGAAAACTATTTTATATAAAAAATAATTATTTTTGCATCGCTTTATTCTGCGAGCTATAACTTTTTTACTTTTTCGCTGATGATGCTGTGTCATGGCTTGTTTTTTGTGGTACAAGATGACGTTTTCAGCAGTACCATGGATATTTATATGCGTCTTTTTGATCGCACGTTATTACACTTTTTGTTTGGCGGTATGATAATAAATCATTATTTTTTGCTTCGTTTTTTATTTTTATTTTTTAAGGGGTTCACTAAAGGGGTTAACTAATAGGACAGTTTTATAGGGCGGGTCGTTACGGACGCGGCGATACCTAATATGTGTACTTTTATTGTTTTTTTTTTTTTTTCAAAAAATGAATTTATTGGGGAATATTTTTTTTTACTAATTTATTTGGCGATTTTTTAAAAATTATTTCTACACTTTTTTTTTATTTTTTTTTTACTTTATTACATAGTCCCAGGTGGGACATCACTGTCCTGTGACAGATCGCTGATCTGTCACATCACAGATCACTGTGACAGATCAGCGATCTGTCACAGGCAGTGCCGAAGGCTTCCTCATGCCTGCGCTTTGCAGGCACTGAGGAAGCCAGCTTCCTGCAGGCCCCCGAAGGCCCCCGTCGCCATCTTGGATTCGGGGGCCTGCAGGAAAGGAGCCCCCCACAGCAGCGCTGCACATTGCGCTGCCGTGGGGGGCTCAGGGAAGCACGGAGGGAGCCCCCTCCCTGCCGATGCTTCCCTTTAACTCCCGGTACACCGCGATCATGTTTGATCACGGTGTGCAAGGGGTTAACGTGTCGGGGGCGGTCCGTGACCGCCCCGACACATTGTGCCGGGTGTCAGCTGTGATAATCAGCTGACACCCGTCCGCGATCAGCGGCGCTCACCACGTGGGCGCCGCTGATCGCTGAGACGTACTATCCCATCCATGGGCATAGGGGCCCAGGTCCCATGGACGGGATAGTACGTCAGATGGCAGGAAGGGGTTAAACAACCTTTTTAAACTTTGGATTTTTTTTCACCACTTAAATAAGAAAGAACCTTTACAGGTTTGGTATATACAAGCTCATAATGACCTGGAGAATCATAATGGCAGGTTAGTTTCAGCATTTAGTGAACATGGTAAAAAGAAAACTATTGTGTAATTGCACTTTTTTGCAATTTCACCACACTTTAATTTTTTTTCTTTGATGGTACAGTGATTTCTTAATTACACAGAAATTTCAGAGCTGCTGCTGAAAGTACAGGCAGTCTGTTCATGCTTTCGTCGTTCTCACCCTGCTGCTTTTCGCCTGTCTGCGCTGCAGCTTCACTTCTGTCTTTTCACTCACCACTAACAAGGAGGAACCCCACCTTACACATGCTGCAGAGACTGTGCAAGCAGCAGTAGACGATACAGGAGTTTGAGTTGCAGCATGCATGGGTGAGTTACTCTGTGGAACAAAAACACGTGGCAACCAACAAGTGAGCCTTCATACGGGATGTGTGTGCTATGTTGCGCTGTTTCAACTACTTCTCAAACATGGCCAGCGCTGATGATGCTATCATCAGCATTACTACCCCACATCTATGCCTCCTAGAAAAAAAAAGCTTCAGATGAAGATGGATGAGGTGGTGGCACAAGAGGAAGAGTAGGAGGAGGTGAGGCATGTACACATGTCTTGGAGGATGTGTTCCTGTAAAAATAAGTGGCCTAGTACACAAATGTCCAGCCAGGGGAAAGTTTTGGAAGATGAATAGGAGAAGTAGGAGGAGAAGGCTGAGGAACAGCTGTTTTCACACCAAAGTGGCAATCAAAGCAGCTCATGGGCATCACTGGGGCAAGGCTGGAGGGATATAGATGATAAAGAGGACCCATCAAGGACAGCTTCACATACCTCTGGGCAGCCTGGCACACATGAGGCAATACATGCTGCTGTGCCTGTGCAACGACCACCAAGTTGCCCAAATTGTTACAAGTGCTGATAATTGGGTTGCCAACCTGCTGGATTCCCCCTACAAGCACATCCTTACATCCATTGTAAGGGGTGTACAAGGACTAGTCTGTGCCCCACTCCCCCCCTTGCCTGTGTATATACATCCCTGAGAAGCTGGTACATTTAGTTTGTGTTATAATGCTGCTATATGTGTGTTGTAATATTGTTATGCTGTGTAATGCATAATGTATAGATATGGAAAGTGTAGTATTTGGATTAGCCCACTAGAGAGGGGCACTGTAGGATAGCAATAAGAATAAGATAGGAACTAGTTAAGTTAGGAGGGTCCAACTGTATAAGATAGAGAGAACTTCCTGAATTTAGTTAGTAGGGCCTGAGAGCCCAGACAGGGCAGTTGTGCCACACAACGTTAAAGTAAAGGAGCCCAGCTCATCCAGGGTCTAGGAGCAATGGTCACCCGAAAGGTGAAGGAATACAGGGCAGCTTCTACATGGTGGCAGTAAACAACCTAAGACGCCTAAATATCCAGGGTGAAACGGACAGGGAACTCATGAAGATAGTTAGGCTGGCCAGACAGAACGCTGCAGTGCCAGAGGCGACTGTACGACCCTTCAATATTCATGGAGAAGTGAGGGACAGAACAGGGAAAGGAAATCCTATGCTTTGTAAAGAATCTTGTGCTGTACCTGTGTTTGGACTGGACGAGCGGAGTAAGATACTGAGTAAAGTTGTTTTATTAAAATTGGATCCGGACTCTGTGCTTCATTGTGTGCTGTGGACAGAAAAGAAGCCTTGGTGTGCCAGAGAGGACCCTGGTGGGCAGGAGAGTGGATTAGAAGGTATTCTACAGAAGGGACATTGTGTATATGTGGCGAGAGATCAGGGTGGGACAGAGCAGCTACCGATAGCCACGACTACAGCCCTAGTCACCCTAGTCACCGTTGCACCATCACTAGAGTTAGATTGGAAAGTGCGGGAATACAAGCCCATGCTGGTAAACGCTTTACTGACGGCATCATCATCTGTCAGAGGGAGCTCAGTGGAAGCACAAGGCAGAGGAGGATGAAGATGCAAACGCAGAATCTGCACTGGCACCACTCAGAAGGGATGCTAGCATGGTAGAAATGTGGATAACTTTACTCTGCACATGGCAAAATCCAGCACCACCATACTTTTAGCTAGAGGCAGCATTTAGGTTAAGTCAATGTAGCAACTCACTGGGGATTAATAGATTAGTCAATATAAAAGGCTCAATTAAAAACACTCGTGTTAAGCTAGACAGACTCCAGTCAGTAAACAGAACCAAAACACCAAGAAAAAAGGTATGTCTCCTGGGGCTAGGCAGAAAGAGAAGCCAACCACAAAATACAAGCTAAAGGGAACAAATACATGATGTTATGAACGGCGGAACGCACTAAATAAATAAATAATAAAGTGCGTTCGCTGCTCTGGGTCCACCGTGCAGAAGGTGTTATAACTGCTGCTGAGTAATGGCAGGCGTGCTATATGGTGGTATAATGCACACGGGTTCAACTTCACCCGAAGTGCGCAAAGCAGACTCTGTTAACTCACAGAGGTGCTGTAACATAAACATACAAAAAGCTGAGCCTGTTAGTGTCATAGGCCTCAGGTAAATGCACACACGGTATCTGGTCACAGGACCCAAGGCAGGGGAGCTGCATCCATCTAGACCTACCGTGCGTGCGACGTCGCTACTGTGGACGTCAAAGAGGGCTGCAACTGCAGCGCAGCATAGGACACTGCCTCTAGTCGACAAAGAAAGGAAGCAGGTGCAACGTCGGACGCTAGACAGCAGGAGACCGCAGAATGTAAGGCTATGGGTTCCTGCAGAGCAGATGCAGAAACCTGATGCCTAACATTACCCTCCCTCCTAGGGCCCTCTCCCCTCTGAGCCTTCCAATCCATCACCTTGTGCCCATCAGAGGCATAGGCCTCAGACTCGTCCGAAGGCAAATCTGATGTCCCGGCAGGTGACACAGAAAACTGGGACACGTAGAAGGTATCAGAGGCAAGATCTCCAAGTTTAAGAAGGGACACGTGGGAAACAATGGGAGCGGAAAAAATGCCAGGAGCAGAAGTTGAAGTAGAACGCCGCAGTGTGTTGGCGGGCATCATCACTCTCTATTTAAGGAAGCTATTCCGAGCACAAGAGGCACATGCCCGAATATATTTTTTAGTGTCCCGAGCCCTGTGCGGCCACCAATAACACCCTGCCACTAGTATAATGTTAGGAACGGCGGAACGCACAAAATAAATAAATAATAAAGTGCGTTCGCCGCTCGGGGTCCCCCGTGCAGAAGGTAATGGCAGACGTGCTATATGGCGGTATAATGCGCACGGGTTCAACTTCACCCGAAGTGCGCAAAGCGGACTCTGTTAACTCACAGAGGCACTGTAACATAAACATACAAAAAGCTGAGCCTGTTAGTGTCACAGGCCTCAGGTAAATGCACACACGGTATCTGGTCACAGGAGCAGAGCCCAAGGCAGAGGAGCTGCATCCGTCTAGACCTACCATGCGTGCGGCATCGCTACTGCGGACGCCAAAGAGGGCTGCAACTGCAGCGCAGCGTAGGCCACTGCCTCTAGTCGACAAAGCAAGGAAGCAGGCGCAATGTCGGACGCTAGCACTGTGGATGATGGTGTAATGGCTTGAGGCTTGCCACGCACTGGTGCTGACTCTAATCTAAGTCCCTGTACACATTCGTAATATCAGAGGGAGGGGATCTTAATGAGTCATTCGCAGGTTCATACATCCATCTTCATTCACACAGTAGCAACTAGAGACTATACTAGCGCATGGCCGAACAGTCATGAGCACTTTTTATAGCCAGGACCTTCCAGAAGCTTCCTGATCTCCGAGATGGACCAATAAGATCTGGAGCAGGACCTGGGCATATGACTCCCAATCTCCAATGGGAGATCATCTCGTGAGCATGCCCAGTAGGAGAACAGAGGGACTTAGTCTCTGGAGCGATCTGCTGCAAAGCAATCTCCTCTGTGGGAGATAGACAGCACGACCGCAGAATGTGAGGCTCTGGGTTCGTGCAGAGCAGATGCAGAAACCTGACGCCTAACATTTGAGCATGGTGGAAGAGTATGCTTCCACAGGACTCCACATACTGAGTGATGGGTCTGGCACATTTAACTTCTGGATCTCTAAATTGGACACATAGCCTGAGCTTGTCCTTTACACATTGGAGGTGCTGGCCTGCCCTGTGTAAAGTGCACTGTTGAAATGTGTGCTTAGCACCACAGGAGGAGTAATCACATACTGGTGCATGCACCTGTCCTCAGCCAATGTGGCAAGGCTCACATTCATTAAAGTGAACCAAGCGTGTATCCAACAGGATTTGTCTGTAACTTTGGCTAAATATAGAAGTATGCCAGACACATACAGCCATTGTTAGACTCCACCACAGTTTGTTTGTTTTATTTTCTATTCACAATGTTTTGGGACCTACCCAAATATAGAAGTGGGTGCTTTGCACACTATACCCACACAGGCTTCTTTTCACAGTACCCCCACACAGGCTTTTTTAAGAGAACTCCCACAGAGACACATGCAGATACAAACACAGGTTTTTTGGCACCATATTCCCACAGACACAGCTGCAGATTAGAAAAATGTGTTTTTATGCACAGTTACAAATGGGAGAGAGATGCCTGCCTAATAGAATTATGTTTAGACACACTACTCACAAAAAGACGGCTGCAGAGTATAATTTTTTTGTACATTACTCGTACAGACATAGTTGCAGAGTACACAGAGGCTTTTTGGCATAGTACTCCCATAGATGGGGTAGCAAGTTACACACAGAGGCTTAAAGGCACACTACCCCTATAGATATGGGTGCAGAGTACACAGCATTTTTTCCATAGTACTCCCACTCAGACGTGTGAACAGTACACACAGCTTCTTTTTGGCTGAGTGTGCAATCTAGTTCTGTCATTAAGTCCAGCTGCTTCAAGTTCCAACACTAATGAGGAAAAAATAGCGGCAGCGCTTGTGATCCAGCATTTGTACAGGCCAGGTCACATGATGTGCAGGCCAACCACAGCTATGCCAATACTTGAGATATATATTTATATATATATATATATATATATATATATATATATATATATATATATATATGTAATCAGCGCTTTGTGTGTTTACTCTTTTCTGAACTTTTTTATTATTCTGATAAGGGGCCAATATCCACAAAGGTTCCCAACCTATTAATAACGGCTTTTAGCTGTCTGCACACCCTTTAATAGTTAATAAAAAGTGTATCCCAAAAACAATGATGTGGGGTCTACCCTATTTTTAATGACCAGCAAAGGCTAAAAACACAGTTGTGGGCTAAAATTAATAGGCCCTGAAGGGGCCATTTATATAGGCCCCCCTCCCAGACTAATAACACCAGCTCTCAGCTACCCCAGAGATAAAAAAAAACCCATTAGATGCACCAATTCAGGTGCTTAGCCTAGGCTCTTCCCGTTTGCCCTGGTGTGTTGGCAAGTTGGTTAATGGTTTGAGGGTTGATGTTAGCTGTGTATTCTCTGCTGACATCAAGCCCAGGGGTTAGTAATGGAGAGGCATCTAGAAGACACCCCCATTACTAACACCATAGTCAAAAGTAAAAAAAAACACAGAGAAATGACCTTTAATTGTGCAAAACACTCTCCGACCATCTTAGTCAAGTCAAAATACGGTTTGACCCGGAACAAATTCCAAGAAAGCGTTTTATGATTTTTTTTATTACTATTATATGTGGGGAACAACATATTAAAAGTTTTCCAAAAGTTGATCACCACAAAGGTCCTAACTATGACGTCATAAGATGATGACAGCCATCGCACTAAAAATAATGAATATTTCCCTATTTCAAAGCTGTAGCTTTAGGTTACAGAAGAGTTTGCATTTTGTATACTATATATTTTCATATAACAATTTTTATACAAAGTTTTATACTAACTACATGGACAGGCGAGGTCATGACGTCATCAATGACGTCATGACATATATGTACATTTCTAGAAATTATAGAATTAATACACAGTGCATTTTAAGACCTACTTCAACACTGTCAGGTCAATAGTCTTTATTTTCATCATCAGACACTGCTTCCTCACTCATATTGTCACAATGCCCTTCTTGACATGGTCCGCATACCCGTGAACAGGTAAGTCCGTGTCTTTTGCAAGTGCACCGAAGTGTACTACAACCACGAGAACAACTGCAGTGAATTATTTTCAGAAGTGTTTCTGGCGCGGGTGAAGCATCCATCATCACTGGAACTAGACTGTTGTTCTGCAATTCCCATCCCCATTCAGTAGTGTCCATGGCCTCACCATTGTCCATCCAAAGCATCACTTGGAGGTAACTCTGAAGGGCATGACACTTCGTTGCAGAGGAGGTCGGTGGCAGTCGTTCAGGTGTAACAAAGATTTTGGCTGAACCAACTTTTTTGCAGAGAGTAGAATGCCTCATTGCAGACAGATTGTCTCCAGGTTTGCCCCCGAACAATGCCACATCGCTTTACACCCAGTGTTTTCAATCTCAGCTCTGTTTTTGTTAGGTGTGGAAAAGATTTTAGCACAGCTATTTAAGACCGAGTCTCCCTTCAAAACCTTGTGTAGACCGAGTTTTTTTCCGATTCCAAAAACCGCGGAAGTGGTATCGCAACCCGTGAATGCCTGAATGAACAGAAAACTGCTGCAGACATGGTTTCCCAGGAACTTCTACATAACCTTAATGTCGTATACCGTTGCAGGACTCCCTTTATCCGAGTAGAAATAAAACTTGTTGCCATCGCTGGTTGATGCGTGATGAAGTAACAACACCAAAAGATCTGTATCTTCGCCAATGAGACTAGTACTTTTGTTGGATGACATTGACACTGCTGCCTTAACAATCTCCACATCTGTATCCCCCTCAGATTGTATTAAGTGGCAACCTCTGTCATTCATGTGTTGTGAAGCGAGATTGATAAGAGACTGTTCGTTCTCCACATTCGAAAGGAAGTCATTCTTTTTCACGACAAATTTCGTTCCTTCAGCAATGTTCACTTTGTTACTTGTTCGTTTTTTGCGCCGTCGCTGATGGGTAATGTCCTTAGTGTTTGGTCCTCCAATGCAACCATCAAATACTATCGTAGCTTTACCATAGTGCTTTAGTGTTAAAGATGCATAGTCTTCAGTGATTGAACAATATGTCTTTCCTTCTGACCACTTCAGTCGATGGAGAAGAGAACCTCCATCAAGAACATAATGTTCCACTTCTGGTACATCCTTCAGTACTGCGTCATCTGAACCCTGTTCTTTTATAGCAGCCATCAGTTGTGCTTTGTTTGGTTTGTGTAAGAGATGTTTTGCCTCAAAGAGGGATGGTGGGTATGGTGAAAGTTCATAGGCCATCACCTCATCAAGGGAAAGATCAGCAGTTTGAGACACCACAAGAACCCTTTGGAACAAAAGAGCGGGGTCTATTGTTTTGTCCTTAGCAACGTCAATAGCCTCACTGGATGCCAGGGTCTTGGCTTTCATTGACTGCTTGTACTTAACTGAAAACAGTGATTGACCCTCCATTGTTGCCACTATTTCTCTGTCAATGGTGAACAGGTTATGGATAGTGTTGAGCATTCCGATACCGCAAGTATCGGGTATCGGCCGATACTTGCTGTATCGGAATTCCGATACCGACTTCCGATATTTTTTCAATATCGGAAGTCGGCATCGGAATCGGAAGTTCAAAGTTGATTGACAGCCTGACGTCATCATGATGCGCTGTGTGTGCGCATCATGATGCGCCGTCATTTCGGGCCTTCCGGGGGTCTCTGCCGGCCTGCCGGGGGGCTGTGTGGACTGCCCGGGGTCTGTACCGGCCTGCCGGGGGGCTGTGCCGGCCTGCCGGTGGTCTGTGCACCCTGTGGGGGTCTGTACCGGCCTGCCGGGTGGCTGTGCCGGCCTGCCGGTGGTCTGTGCACCCTGTGGGGGTCTGTACCGGCCTGCCGGGGGGCTGTGCTGATGTCCGGGGGTCTGTGCAAGCATCGTCCGATGGGACTACAAGTCCCATCTGGCGATGCCTGCTACCATGACAGTGATTGACACATTAGCCAATGATGGGACAGTAGTAGTCCCATCATCCGGCTAATGTGTTAAATGTTAAAAAAAAAAAAAAAAATACTACATACATACTACATGCATGCTACATACATACTACATGCTACATACATACTACATACATACCACATACATACTACACACATACTACATACATACTACATACATACCACATATATACCACATATATACCACATATATACCACATACATACCACATACATACTACATACATACTACATACATTTTACATACATACCACATACATACCACATATATACCACATATATACCACATACATACTACATACATACTACATACATACTACATACATAACACATATATACTACATGCATGTCACATACATACTACATGCTACATATATACTACATACATACTACATACATACATACTACATATATACTACATGCATGCTACATACATACTACATGCTACATACATACTACATATATACTACATACATACTACATACATACTACATGCATGCTACATACATACTACATGCTACATACATACCACATACATACTACATACATACTACATACATACTACATGCATGCTACATACATACTACATGCTACATACATACTACATATATACTACATGCATGCTACATACATACTACATGCTACTTACATACTACATATATACTACATACATACTACATGCATGCTACATACATACTACATGCTACATACATACCACATACATACTACATACATACTACATGCTACATACATACAACATATATACTACATGCATGCTACATACATACTGCATGCTACATGCATGCTACATACATACTACATACATACTACATGCTACATACATACCACATATATACTACATACATACTACATACAATACATTCATACAATACATACATAGACATACAGTACATATAACATAGAGTAACATACTTACCAATACTTGTCACATTGTTCCCCGAAGCCATTGTCTTTTACGGAATAAATATTAACATAACAAACCACAAAAATACTCACCCACGATCCGAAGCAGTCCACGAGTGTGTCCCACGACGATCTTGGGTAGAGAACTGCAGCATCAGCTGATGCTGCCGTTCTCTACGGGCTGCAGGAATCCAATGATGGAAGGTAGGTATCCTTCCGCACTGTATTCCTCCGCCACTTAAAAAAAAAAAGTCCCTAGTCTCACTTTATGCCATTGCTGCGTGGGAATTTATGTATGTATTGTATGAATGTATTGTATGTAGTATGTATGTAGTATATATGTGGTATGTATGTAGCATGTAGTATGTATGTAGTATGTATGTAGCATGCATGTAGCATGCAGTATGTATGTAGCATGCATGTAGTATATATGTAGTATATATGTAGCATGTAGTATGTATGTAGTATGTATGTAGCATGCATGTAGCATGCAGTATGTATGTAGCATGCATGTAGTATATATGTAGTATATATGTAGCATGTAGTATGTATGTAGTATGTATGTAGCATGTAGTATGTATGTAGCATGCATGTAGTATGTATGTAGTATGTATGTAGTATATATGTAGTATGTATGTAGCATGTAGTATGTATGTAGTATGTATGTAGCATATATGTAGTATGTATGTAGCATGTAGTATATATGTAGTATATATGTAGCATGTAGTATGTATGTGGTATGTATGTAGCATGTAGTATGTATGTAGCATGCAGTATGTATGTAGTATATATGTAGTATGTATGTAGCATTTAGTATATATGTAGTATGCATGTTGCATGCATGTAGTATATATGTAGTATGTATGTTGCATGTAGTATATACACTAGTATGTATGTTGCATGTAGTATATATGTAGTATGCATGTTGCATGCATGTAGTATATATGTAGTATGTATGTAGCATGTAGTATATATGTAGTATGCATGTTGCATGCATGTAGTATATATGTAGTATGTATGTTGCATGTAGTATATATGTAGTATGAATGTAGCATGTATGTAGTATGTAGTATGAATGTAGCATGTATGTAGTATGTAGTATGAATGTAGCATGTATGTAGTATGCATGTTGTATGTATGTAGCATGTAATTTTTTTTTTTTTTTTACATTCAACACATTAGCCGGATGATGGGACTACTACTGTCCCATCATTGGCTAATGTGTCAATCACTGTCATGGTAGCAGGCATCGCCCGATGGGACTTGTAGTCCCATCGGACGATGCCTGCACAGACCCCCGAAGCCTGCACAGCCCCCCGGCAGGCTGGCACAGCCCCCCGGAGCCTGCACAGCCCCCCGGCAGGCCGGCACAGCCCCCCGGCAGGCCGGCACAGCCCCCCGGAGCCTGCACAGCCCCCCGGCAGGCCGGCACAGCCCCCCGGCAGGCCGGCACAGCCCACTGGAGCCTGCACAGCCCCCCGGCAGGCCGGCACAGACCAGCGGAGCCTGCACAGACCCCCTGGCAGGCCGGCACAGCCCCCCGAAAGGCCCGTACAGACCCCAGAGAGGCTGTACAAGGGAAAAACAGGATTTTTCTTATTCCGATACCGGAAGTCCCATAGACTTGAATGGGACTTCCGGTATCGGAATCGGCGATACCGATACTTTTTTTTAAGATCGGCCGATCCATTCCGATCCGATACTTTGAAGTATCGGACGGTATCGCTCAACTCTAGTTATGGACATTCACATCCTTATTTGCATTGACACCGGTGATAATGTTGCGAAGAGACACTTCATCAGAGAAAGGTGAAAAGGTCTCGAGTTTATCTGCAATTTTCTCCAGGTCTTCACGATCTCTTCTCGTCCTTGACGTTCTTGCCTCCTTGTGTTGTTCACTGGTGACAAAGCTCTGGCGAGTGAAACCCTGCATTGCATCACTGTAGGAAGAGGACACTGGCACAACTGATTGTCCAATGCTTGCGACCTTCCTGTGAGTGTCCTTTCCAACGAAGAGGGTTTCAAGCAAGCAAAGCAAACTCAGGGGGAGATAATCTAAGGCAGACTGACATTCAAGCGAAGAAGTCTTCGGATATTCATCGGTTGAAGATGGGATCTTAGACTTGATATCCCTCTCGATTAGTTTGGCCGCAGTCTCTATGGCTCTCTTCTGGGCTTCTTCATCCGTTTCCTGACTACGGAAATAGTCCCTCAGGATTATTCTGGTCTTTTCACGGAATGTTACAATGTTAGGCAACCCTTCACACTCTGCTATGAATAGCGAATAGCCATACCTCTCCTCCAGCCTATACTTCAGCCATTTATTACTATAGGCAGCGCTGTCTTCTACAAGATACTCCGTCATTTTCTTTGCAAGATCTGTGATAGTCAGTTGCTCTTCATCGTTGTCCTCGAGAAATGCACACATTCTCAAGAACGCTTGCTCTTGGTCCATGTTCATTGGCCTCCCTACCTTCTGCGGTTTCTTTGTAGTAGATCCACCACCATGATGCATAGGAATTCCGTAATTTGTCCGAAAGTTAATATCACATGAACGATGATACAGACAGTCTGCAGCATGTAAGTCCTTCCCAAAGTACGCGATTCTCCCTTGAATGGTGACTGCCCAGTCATCATTATGCTGTTTGCAATGTGACAAGATGGACCTTACAAATCCATCCATTTTAACAAAGCTATAGTCATCGAAATCACTACTAGATCTTGTCTTCACCACTTCATGTCCACAGAACAAACACTGCGTCGTGCTATCATAGGATCCAATAGACACCCGTGTACCTCTCTTGGCAGGTGAACGATGAACGGAAGTAGCTTTCTTATGCAAGTCTATTTACTTCTTGTTTATGTAGTTCATACGACTTCTCTTGTGCACCACTGCTCCAGCAGCTACCACAGTGCTAACGCCCCTCTCAATACTGGCTTTATTGATCCCTTCAGCTCCTTTCGCACCAATCACCACTCTTTCTCCGTCATCTTCTACTTCATGGCTGCATAAGAGGCAAGTTTCTTGACTTTCCATCATTCTCAGCTCTGTAAAAAGAAGATAAATAAATCGTTAAATAATAAATATAATAATAGCAGTAATTATAAAAGAAATATGATAGACACTGAAAGGCGAGTCGCATTTAACATTGTACAGCTTTGGCGGTTAATATTCTTTGACGTCACATTTGGACCCTTTGTGGTAACCCTATCTTGGTAAAATTTTAGTATGTTTTTCCCTACATGTAATACTACCAAAAAAAACAATAAAACTCTTTCTTGGAATTTGTTCAGGGTAAAGGATTTTTTTTTCGTATTTTGACTGGACTTTCTTTTACCCATTTTTACCCATTACCCACAAAAATAATCCAAAGTGGTCCACCGTAAATCCATCCCATGTCAAACGACTATCTCCTTCTTTACTATATCCAGATGCTGTGTTGAGCAGTGACATCAGTAATTGGACCTCTCAGCACGATGTTCGTAACACACTGATGTTAGCATGGGAACGCGCCGGCAGTGACGAGTGGTGACATCTTTATGTTTACTGCCAGTCACAGGCAGCAGTTCTCATGGTTACCTGTGTCTGAACCAGCCCTGTAACCTTACTGATGTCACTGCTCCTAGTTTGAGCTGATTTTATTAGACTAAGAATCTTTATGGATATTGCCCCTTCCCAGAATAGTAACACCAGACCCTAGCTGTTTGCTTTCCCTCAGCTAGTTAATAAAAATAAGGAGGACCCCATGCCTTTTTATTTATTTATTTAATAAACTAACTACAACTGTCATGAGTGTTGCCTGGTCTCGCTGATTACAGGAAGACCAAGCAACGATGATGAGAGCTGTAGTCAGCAGCCTGCACCTGGGAACAGTGCGAACTGTACATCTTTTCCCAGCCACCAGTACGTCACACAGAAAAAACATGTATGCTACATCTCGATGCTGTGCTGAGTGATGATATCAGTAATGTGACCGCTTAGCACAACATTCGGAACACATTCACAGTAGTGTGATAAAGCGCCTACAGTGACGAGCGATGAAGCAAGAAAAAGAAGTGTGTAATAAAGGTCATGATCAACCACACAATGACAGCAATATATAGAAAAAATCATGAAAATTTTATCAATGTAAACACACAAAAAACACACTCATGAAGACAATATTAAAACAGTTAAAAAAGCCAAAAATAGGCCATATAAGAGAAAAACCCCAGGTCCATATAAGGACCACACCTCCTCCAAAGTGCTAGGCAAATGACATGCAATGAATCTTGACCCTATCTGGTTTGTGAATAATAGCAGTCAACCTGTACACCCACCTAATCCAATATTAAGCTGACAAGTGGCAGACAAAATCACATGCATAAAGCCTGATGATATGTTGAAATAGCCATTATGAAAATAAACCCCTATGAAAGGCCCTGGCCAGGATATATGGACAATAATGGAAGTTAGCTATAAGCATTCAAGTATCAAGGATATATACAAGATATAAACAAAATGTATATAGTAAGAGACAAAGGTAGAAGGTACCATAGACCAGTATGACCCACGGATAAACCGCTCAGGAGCCTGCAATGAGACGCATGTTGCCAGCAAGATATAATGGGAGAAGAAGGGCCAACATACCCCACGCGTATCGCCACCAAACAGCGTGGCTTCCTCAGGGGAAAGAAAGTGGTTGTATGCCGTTGAGTCTTATAGGGCATCTTTTATATGTGTTTAAATAACTAAGAATTACTTACACATGATGCAAATACGTGCGGACATGGAGTAGGCATTTGGAAGAAGCTACTGCGCATGTGCCCCAGGGATAAGAGATGCTGTAACCAAGGAAGCCTGAATTAGTGCATACTGTGCATGCGCAGGTTAACCCCTTAACCCCCAAGGGTGGTTTGCACGTTCATGACAAGGCCAATTTTTACAATTCTGACCACTGTCCCTTTATGAGGTAATAACTCTGAAAGGCTTCCATGGATCCCACTGATTCTGACATTGTTTTCTCATGACATATTGTAATTCATGTTAGTGGTAAAATTTCATTCAAAAAACTTGCATTTATTTGTGAAAAAAATGGAAATTTGGTGAAAATTTTGAAACTTTTGCAATTTTCCAAATTTGAATTTTTATGCCCTTAAATAACAGAGATATTGCACACAAAAAAGTTAATAAATAACATTTCACATATGTTTACTTTACATCAGCACAATTTTGGAACCAAAATTTTTTTTGTTAGGAAGTTATAAGGGTTAAAATTTGACCAGCGATTTCTCATTTTTGCAACACCATTTTATTTTTACAGACTACATCACATTTGAAATCACTTTGAGGGGTCTATATGATAGAAAATACCCAAAAGTGACACCATTCTAAAAACTCAAGGTGCTCAAAACCATATTCAAGAAGCTTATTAACGCTTCAGGTGCTTCACAGGAATTTTTTGAATGTTTAAAAAAATGAACATTTAACTTTTTTTTTACAAAAAAATTACTTCAAGTCCAATTTTTTTATTTTACCAAGGGTAGCAGGGGAAATTGGACTGCAAATTTTATTGTACAATTTGTCCTGAGCACTCTGATACCTGATATGTGGGGAGGAACCACTGTTTCGGCGCATGGCTGAGCTCAGAAGGAAAGGAGCGCCGTTTGACTTTTTCAATGCAAAATTGGCTGGAATTCAGATCGGACACCATGTCACGTTTGGTGAGCCCCTGATGTACCTAAACAGTGGAAACCCCCCACAAGTAACCCCATTTTGGAAACTAGACCCCCCAAGGAACTTATCTAGATATGTGGTGAGAACTTTGAACCCACAAGGGCTTCACAGAAGTTTATAACGTACAGCTGTACAATTAAAAAAATCATTTATTTCCACAAAAATGATCTTTTCACCCCCAATTTTTATTTTCCCAAGGGTAACAGGACCCTAAACGTTATTTTGCAATTTGTCCTGAGTACGCTGATACCAAATGTGGGTGTAAATGACTATTTGGGCGCATGGCAGAGCTCGGAAGGGAAGCAGCGCCATTTGAATTTTTTGGCTGGAATTGAGATCGGACACCATGTCACGTTTGGAAAGCCCCTGATGTACCAAAACAGTGGAAACCCCCCACAAATGACACCATTTTGGAAACTAGACCCCCAAAGGAATATATCTAGATGTGTGGTGAGAACTTTGAACCCCCAAGGGCTTCACAGAAGTTTATAATGTGAAAAGTGAAGTTGCCGCACTGAAAACGTCTGTACAGCATAAATTGCTGTTATAGCACACACTGTCTGCCAGAAACGCAAGAACCAGAGTACTCACTGTTGTGTGTGGTGTGTACTACAATATATACAGGATGAAACTCCTGGAACATCATTAGACAGGGGGAATGAGATATATCATATGGGGAATACCAGATTGTATATCCCAGTGAGAATCACAGATACTCCCACAGAAATGAATATTCCCACTAGCAACAGGTATTCATCTCTAGCATCTGTAAATGAGGATCCAGAAAGTTTGTCTTCAGAAGGTCCCTCTGGGACCATAGATAAAGGTCATAAACAGACAACAGGAAAGAACAGGTTGCCTATAAGGGATATGACTTACAACAAAGCGGGAGGTAGAAACGGGGTTTAAAAAAATCCTATGGTAAAAAACTTGGTGTCACAAAAACCTATTTCAAAAAATTCTGTGTCAAAAAATTTTGTGTCAAAAAATTTGGGCCACAATAATATTTTTAAGAAAACCCAAGCCTTTAAAAATTCTAATAAAGGAACATCAGTATATAAAAAAGGGGGAATTTCAAAAATCCATCAAAAATTTTTTCAGGCCCGCAGCACAAAGCCAAGCATGGTAAGAGAGGAGGGAGGAAACTCTACAAAAAGAAAATATACAAAAATGCACAAAGTCAAAAAATTTATAATTTAAGTTCTCACATTCTGTCTGAAAAATAAGAATCCCTCCTGCAAAAAGGTTTAAAATTCACCCCCACTACGGAATCGGCTCCTTTTAATTTATATGTGAGTATGAAAAACTACTTCCGAAATTTGGCTCTTAAAAATATTTTTAAAAAAGGAGGTAGCCGGATCATACGTATCAAATCCGGGTCCTAGTGACTATATACACACAACATTAGCAAACCCATCCACATTCAATCTCATCAGTGAATATTCGAATGCCTTTTACACATTCGAAACACTGGTCACTATGGATATTAGGAAAATGAAAAGAAGAAATTTCAAATACACCCCACAAAATCTCACGAGGGAAGAGAGAAGGGCTTTGATTAGTTTACAAGATAATAACGATATTGTTGTCCATAGTGCGGACAAAGGAGGGAGTATTGTAGTCATGGATCTGAAAATGAACCATGAGGAGTCATTGAGACTTCTCAATGATAATAACACTTATAGGAAACTATTAAGTGACCCAACCGCCCATTATATCAAAAAATTAAACATTCTTGCCCAGAAGGGTAAATCTTTGGGCATTTTGAACAAAAAAGAATTTCAATTTATCAACAACAAGACACCAAGTGTGGCAATATTTTACCACATTCCGAAAATACATAAGGATTCAAGATGCCCACCGGGGAGACCTATAGTATCTGGTATAAATTGTTTAACCGCAAATTTATCAGAGTATGTGCACACACAATTACAAAAATGTGTCCCAATGCTTTCCGCTTATTTGAAAGATACTAGAGATACTAATAGAATTCTAGAGACTGTCAAGTGGACTGGTGATGACTTTATACTGGGCACCTTGGACATCAAGTACCTTTACACAGTCATTAATCAAGCAAAAGGCTGTGAGTCTGCTGAGTATTTCCTTCAGCGATCGTATATCTATAACCCCACTCAAATTGCATTTAAAGTAGAGAGTATGAATTTCATTTTACAACACAACTATTTCATTTACTGTAAACAATTTTATCTGCAAACTTGGGGTACAGCAATGGGGACAAAGTTTGCCCCAAGTTATGCAAATTTATATGTTGGGAGATGGGAGGAGTCGAATATTTTTTGTAATGGCCAACTAAGAAGGGGACTCATCATGTGGCGATGCTTCATTGATGATGTGCTTTTTATATGGCAAGGTCCCCAGGTGAATCTAGAGGAATTTTTGAGGGAAATAAATGATAACTCATATGGTTTGGAATTCGCCGTTAATTCAAGTGTAACTAACATTAATTTTTTGGACTTAAATATCTATGTGGAGAATAACACCAATTTTTACAAAATGTTATCATAAAGAGGTGGACTGCAATAGTTATATCTGTTATGACTAAGTCACCGAGGAGGAAAAAGCAAAAAGCAAACTAAGCCCAGAAAACCGGAGAGGTTGGTAACTAGTGGATTGCAGACCCCTGATCCTATCCACAACAACTAGCAGTATCCGTGGAGCGTGCCTACGGTAGTCCTAGATGCCTCGTCATGGCGAGAGAACTAAATAAGCCTAAAGAAAGAAAGGGAAAATCTAAACTGCCCCAGAGCAGACCCCAAAGCAATAGACAGCCCCCAACATGCATTGTCGGTGAAACAAGATGAAAACACAAACACAGGTAGAAAGATAGGCTGAGCAAACGATGGGGCCCTCGCTAACTAGAAAGGACAGGAAAGAAAAGCTGCTGTCTGCAATCACGCAAAAAACCCTGCCAAAAAGAATGTCCAACACGTCTGATAGAAAAAGGCCCTGAAGTCGCTAGACTTCAAATCACTATATCAGCACTCAGGTATATTCTGAAGACAGAGCAAAAGAGATCAACTGATCAGAGACAAAATGGGGATTCAGCCCAGTCCCAGCCAGGGCTGGCTGAACACAAAAACTAAGTAAACCAGACAAAAACTCATATGAACAATAGCAGAGAAAACTTAGCTTTAAGAAGGCAGGAACCAAACTGGAAATCAGGAGCCACAGTCAGGAAAAATCACCAGCAAGAAACTAGGGAGTCTGCTGCCTTAAATCCAATCAGAAACTCCTGATGTCCAATCGCAGTCCTCTTCCTCAGGTGGCCGGTCTCTGCCATTTAGATCAGCTTCATTACCTCCCTTCACCAACCAAGGGAGTCCAGATAGAGAACTCACTACTCCTCTGTCAGCACAGCCAGCTCCATAACCCTCACCAGAAGCCAGAGGCAAACCCGAAAATGAGCTCACAACATATATCCATATGGATAGCTGCCACCTCCCCTCATGGCTCCTAAACATCCCTAAAAGCCAATTCATGCGCATCAGACGTAATAGCAATAAAAATAGCGATTATGTCACTGAAGCAAATTTTTTGAAAGAACAATTTGTAGAAAGAGGGTATGAAGCATCTTCCCTTGAGCAGGCGAATCAATTGGCAAAAGCTGTATCAAGAAATGACTTGATTTATGGAACCAAACCAATACAGGAGCCTCTGAGTACAATACAAGAGATTGGTCATTTACCTTTCATCACCCAGTATCACAGGAATCATAAAGGTTTCACCAAGATTATACGGAAGTATCGGCCCATCTTAAAGAAAGATAAAATTGTGGGTGAATTATTACCGGCAATTCCTAGGTTTGTTTACAGAAGAGCCAAAAATATTGATAATATTATGGCTCCCACTAAAAAAATGGGATTGTTGAACGGTATTCCCACCTCAAAAGATAATCAACACACCAGTAGTGGGAGTTTCACTCCTTGTGGAAATTGCTCTTGCTGTATACGTACAAAATGCAAAAGAATGATTCAGATGACATTTTGGAATGCTGATAGTACTGAGATGTTTTATATCAATGATAAGATTACTTGTCGTTCCATGGAGGTCTTATATATAGTAAGATGTCCTTGTGACAAGATTTACGTTGGGTGCACAAAAAGAAGGCTCAGGGAAAGGATAAAGGAGCATTTGGACAATATTACCAAAGGATTCACGGGACAACACCTGTCTATCAACTCAGTAGGGTGACACGGGGGGTTAAAAGGAGACAGCGCTTGTGCAGAGACCAGACCTTGAGAAAGGGGGACGATTCCCCTGAAACGCGTCAGGATTGGCCCCTGCACATGTCCGTCAGTTCGGACTGGTGACGTCACCGCTTCACCACGCCCCCCGCTCGCCACGCTACTCATAGAATCATAGAATCATAGAATCATAGAATCGTAGAGTTGGAAGGGACCTCCTGGGCCATCTGGTCCAACCCCCTGCTCAAAGCAGGATTCGCTAAATCATCCCAGTCAGATGTCTGTCCAGCCTCTGTTTGAAGACTTCCATTGAAGGAGAACTCACCACTTCTCGTGGCAGCCTGTTCCACTCATTGATCACTCTAACTGTCAAAAAGTTTTTTCTAATATCTAATCTGTGTCTCTTCCCATTCAGTTTCATCCCATTGCTTCTAGTCTTTCCTTGTGCAAATGAGAATAAAGTTGATCCTTCTACAATGTGACAGCCCTTTAGATATTTGTAGACAGCTATTAAGTCTCCTCTCAGTCTTCTCTTTTGCAAACTAAACATTCCCAAATCCTGCAACCTTTCCTCATAAGACAGGGTTTGCAGACCGGTCACCATTCTGGTCGCTCTTTTCTGAACTTGCTCCAGTTTGTTGATGTCTTTTTTAAAATGTGGTGCCCAAAACTGGACACAATATTCCAGATGAGGTCTGACCAAAGAGGAGTAGAGGGAAATAATGACTTCACGTGATCTAGACTGTATGCTTCTGTTAATACATCCTAGAATTGCATTTGCCTTTTTTGCTGCTGCATCACACTGTTGACTCATATTCAGTCTGTGATCTATTAGTATACCCAAGTCTTTTTCACATGTGCTGTCACTTAGCCCTATTCCTCCCATTCTATATATGCTTTTTTCATTTTTATTGCCCAGATGTAGTACTTTGCATTTCTCCCTGTTAAAAACCATTCTGTTAGTTGCTGCCCACTTCTCCAGTTTACTCCACGGCGGCGCCATCAGCCGAGGCTGCCCGCCGCATCCTGTGGCTATTCGCTTAGGGGATTTTCACATGCTAATGGGAGGATGCTTCCTGCATTAAAGACAGGCCTTTTTCTCCATCCACTGGCCTCCATTGAGGGACGGAAAACAGATAGTACACACCACACACACCAGTGAGTACTCTGAACAGTGAGTACTCTGGTTTGTGCGTTTCTGGCAGATAGTGTGTGCGATAACAGCAATTTATGCTGCACAGCGTTTTCAGCGCAACTTCACTTTTCACATTGGTTTATTTTTGTGGCAGATCAGCACACTTCATCTGCCTGTTTTCCAGCTGCTTTAAACTCAGCTGTGTTTAGCACCGGTGTGGTAATTTGGGGTCGGGTTTCGGACGAAACTCCGACTTTTTTTGCCCTAGTCGGACCAGTTTCATCTGAAACAAATTTTGTTTCATGAAACCCGATCCAACCAAAGTCGCTCAACTCTAGTGGTGAGCACTTTGAACCCGCAAGAGCTTCACAGAAGTTTATAACGCCCGGGCGTGAAAATAAAAAAATCATATTTTTTCCACAAACATGATCTTTTAGTGCCCAATTTTTTTTATTTTCCCAAGGGTAACAGGAGAAATTGGACCCCAAAAGTTGTTTTGCAATTTGTCCTGTGTAGGCTGATACCCAATATGTGGGGTGTAAAACACTGTTTGGGCGCATGACAGAGCTTGGAAGGGAAGGAGCACCATTTGACTTTTTCAACGCAGAATTGGCTGGAATTGAGATCAGATGCCATGTTGCGTTTGGAGAGCACCTGATGTGCCCAAACAGTGGAAACCCCCCAATTCTAACAACTTCAACTCTAACCCCAACACATCCCTAACCTTAATCTCAGCCCTAACCCTAGCCCTAACCCTAGCCCTAACCCTACCCCTAGCCCTAACCCTAACCCTAGCTCTAACCCTAGCCCTAACCCTAGCCCTAAGCCTAATGGGAAAATGGAAATAAATACATTTTTTTAATTTTATTATATTTCCCCAACTAAGGGGGTGATAAAGGGGGGTTTGATTTACTATTTATGGCATTTTTTTATATTTGGCAGCTGTCACACGCTAAAAATTATTGTAAAAATAGTTTTTGCATCACCACATTTTGAGGGCTATAATTTTTCCTTATTTTGACCCACCGAGTCATGTGAGGTTTTATTTTTTGCATGACGAGTTGATGTTTTAATTGGTACCATTTTCGGGCGCGTGACATTTTTTGATCGTTTTTTATTCTGATTTTTGGGACGCAGAATGAACGAACACCAGCATTTCAAGAATTTCTTTTGGGGGGTGCATTTAAACCATTCCACGTGCGGTAATATTGATAAGGTGGTTTTATTATTCGGGTCAGTACGATTACAGCGATACCTCATTTATGTCTTTTTTATGTTTTGGCGCTTTTATGCAATGAAAACAATTTTATATAAATAATAATTATTTTTACATCGCTTTATTCTGCGAGCTATAACTTTTTTATTTTTTCACTGATTATGCTGTATGGTGGCTCGTTTTTTGCGAGACAAGATGACGTTTTCAAAGGTACCATGGATATTTATATCTGTCTTTTTGATCGCGCGTTATTGCTCTTTTTGTTCGGCAGTATGAAAATAAAGCATTATTTTTTGCTTTGTTTTTTATTTTTATTTTTTAATGGGTTTGGTAAGGGGGTTAACTAATGGGACAGTTTTATAGGGCGGGTCATTACTGACGTGGTGATACCAAATATGTGTACTTTTATTGTTTTTTTTTTATTTTCAAGAAAGGAATTTAATAGGGAATATTTTTTTTTAATTTATTTAGCGATTTTTTATAAATTATTTTTACACTTTTTTTTACTTTATTACATTGTCCCAGGGGGGACATCACTGTCATGTGACAGTTTGCTGATCTTTCACATCACAGATCGCTTTGACAGATCAGCGATCTGTCACAGGCAGTGCAGGAGGCTTCCTCGTGCCTGCGCTTTGCAGGCATGAGGAAGCCGGCTTCCTGCAGGCCCCCAAAGGTCCCCGCCGCCATTTTGGATCTGGGGACCTGCAGGGAAGGAGGCCCTCACAGCAGCACTGCACATTGTGCTGCTGTGGGGATCTCAGGGAAACACGGAGAGAGCCCCCTCCCTGCCGATGCTTCCCTAAACCCCCGTTACACTGGGATTGTGTTTGATCGCAGTGTGTCAGGGGTTAACGTGTGGGGGCGGTCTGTGACTGCCCCTGACACATAGTGTCAGGTGTCAGCTGTGATAATCAGTTGACACCCAGCCGCAATCAGCGGTGCTCACCACGCTATGACGTACTATCCCGTCCCTGGGAATTAAGTCCCAGGGCACAAGGACGCGATAGTACATCATATGGAAGAAAGGGGTTAAGGTTTGATTATGGCCCTGAAATGGCCACTGCGCATGCGTCACTCTTGCGAGAGCGTGACATCATCAGCGGCCTTTCACGCAAAGCATTACTGGGACCGGAAGATGCTGGGCATGTGGTGAGAGGAGGGTGAGTATATCACTATTTTTTATTTTAATTCTATTTTTTACAGGCTTATGGTACTCAGGGCCTGGAGGAGAGTCTCCTCTCCTCCGGACCCATGGTACCATCTGCACATTGAATGCTGCGCCGGTCATCTCCCGGCTGCGTTGCCGCTGACCTCTGTGTGGCAGATGACCCGCGGCAACCATCTGGAGATCAGCGGCTAGGATTTCTGTTACAGACAGACAGACATACAGAATTAGACGATTATATAGTGTATATATATATATATATATATATATATACCAGGATGAGGGACAATGGGGACATATACAATGGGAAAAACATGTATTTGATACACTGTCGATTTTGTAAATTTTCCCATCTACAAAGAATGGAGAGGTTTTGTAATTTTTATCATAGGTACTCTTCAGTTGTGAGAGACAGAATCTAAATATAAAAAAGCAGAAAATCACATTGTATGATTTTTAAATAATTAAAATGCATTTTATTTTTTGAAATAAGTATTTGATCACCTACCAACCGGAAAGAATTCTGGCTCTCACAGACCTGTTATTTTTACTTTAAAAAGCCCTCCTACTCTGCACTCATTAACTCTGTTAATTGCACCTGTTCAAAATCATTATCTGAATAAAAGACACCTGTCCACACACTCAATCAATCATACTACAACTTTTCCATCATGGCCAAGACCAAAGAGCTGTCTAAGAACACCATGGACAAAATTGCAGACATGCACAAGGCTGATATAGGATAGAGAACATTAAGCAAGCAGCTTTGTGAGAAAGCAACAATTGTTGGCACAATTTTTAGAAAATGCATGAAACAAAAGATGACTGTCAATCTTTCTCAATCTGGGGCTCCATGCAGGATCTCGTTTTGTGAAGTAAGGATGATTCTGACAAAGGTCAGAAATAAGCCCAGAACTACATGGGAGGACCTCATGTATATTGGCCTCTCAGCCTAAAATAGAAACCCCAGGTGTCACAATTCTGTCAGTGTGCCTAGCTCTTCCTACTTGCCCTTTGATGTTGCAAGTAGGAGTCATATTTTTTGGGTTGATGTCACCTTTGTATTGTCTGGTGACATCAAACCCATGGCTTAGTAATGGAGAAGCCTCTACAATGGGGAGGAGACTTTTCTCACTGTGCTAGAGATCATTCACCGAGGTCCCTGCAGTCCAGGGCCCTGGCTGGGAATGCATCTTCAGTGACCTGTGGAAACCTCAATGACTTCTCCACTAGTCACTGATGTTGCGCTCACAGCAGCTCATTCATCAGTGGTTCTCAGCTTGGACAGTCACATCTTGGCACCGTCCAGTGTTATGAATGAGTCACCGTAGGAGGCAAAAACAGAAATACTAGCTAAGTCCAGAAAACCAGAGAAGTTGGCAGCTATCGGACTGCAGACCCCTGAACCTATCAACAACAACTAGCAGTAGCCGTGGGGGGTTCCTACGGTGCCCTAGACCCCTCGATCACAGTCGGAGAACTAAATAGCCTAAAGACAGAAAGGGAAATCTAAACTGCCCCAGAGCAGACCCCAAAGCAATAGGCAGCCCCAACATATAATGACGGTGAAGCAAGATGAAAAAACACTCACATAGATAGAAAGATAGGCTGAGCAAATGATGGGGCCCAAGCTAACTAAATAGGACAGGATAGAAAAGCTGCTGTCTGCAATCCGTCAAAACCCTATCAAAACAAGAGCCAACAGACTGATAGGGAAAAAAGGCCCTGAAGATGCTATGCTTCAAAAAGACTATATCAGTACTCAGGTATTTTCTGAAGACAAAGCAAAAAGGAATTCAGCTCACCCCAGCAGGGAATGGCAGAAATCCAGAAAAACAAGGCAAAACAAAACCAAAACACAAATGCAAAAAGCAGAGCAGAAAACTTAGCTTTTGAGGAGCTGGAATCAGACTGGTCTCCTAGAATCCCTCAGGGAAATCACCAGCAAGGCAGAAGGGCGTCGGCTGCCTTATATCCAGTCAGCAATTCCAGTCACCCAGTCATCATCATCCTGCTCAGGTGCTTGGTAATCAGCCTCACTACCTTCCTTCACCAGAAGAGGGAGTTCATCAGACCTCAATGGTGAAGGGGAAAATGAACTCACAACAGTACCTCCCCCTTGAGGAGGGGTCACCGAACCCTCATCCACGCCACCAGGGCGATCAGGGTGAGCCCGATGAAAGGCACGCACCAATCTTTTGGCATGAATATCAGAGGCAGAGACCCAGGAATTATCCTCCTGACCATAACCCTTCCACTTAACCAAATACTGGAGTCTCTGTCTAGCCAGACGGGAATCCAGTATCTTCTCTACCTCATAGTCCATGTTACCTTCAACCAATACAGGGTCCGGAGGTGCCACCCCAGGAACAACTGGTTCAACAAACCTCTTCAACAAGGACTTATGAAACACATTATGGATTTTAAATGTGACAGGAAGAGCCAAACGAAAAGAGACCGGATTAATAATCTCCAAAATCTTGTAAGGTCCAATAAATCTAGGCTTAAACTTAGGAGAAGCCACCTTCATAGCGATATTTTTTGATTATAACCAAACCATATCACCAACGTTAAACTGGGGACCAATGGTCCTATGTCAGTTGGAAAACCGCTGGGCCTTTTCCTGGGAGAGAGATAACTTATCCACCACTTGGTCCCAGATCTGGTGCATTCTCTCCACCACAGTGTCAACACCTGGGCAGGCAGAAGGCTCCACCTGCCCTGAAGAAAATCGAGGATGAAACCCAAAGTTACAAAAAAAAGGTGACATCAAAGTGGCAGAACTAGCTCTATTATTTAAAGCAAATTCGGCCAAGGGCAAAAATGAAACCCAATCATCCTGATCAGCGGAAATAAAGCATCTCAAATACGACTCCAAGGTCTGGTTTGTTCTCTCCGTCTGCCCATTGGTCTGAGGGTGAAAAGCAGAGGAGAAGGACAACTGAATTCCCAGCTTGGAACAGAAAGTCCTCCAAAATCTAGACACAAACTGAACTCCTATGTCAGATACAATGTTCTCAGGAATCCCGTGCAAGCGAACCACCTGTTGCAAAACAGGGGCACCAACTCAGAGGAAGATGGCAACTTAGGGAGTGGTACAAGATGAACCATCTTAGAGAACCTATCACAAATCACCCAAACAACAGTCATTCTCTGAGAGACAGGCATATCAGAGATGAAATCCATTGAAATATGGGTCCATGGCCTCCTGGGGACCGGCAAAGGCATCAACAACCCACTAGAGCGAGAACAAGGTTTAGACCGAGAGCAAGTCCCACAGGACTGCACAAAATTCCTGACATCATGAGACAAGGCGGGCCACCAAAAAGGCCAACTCACCAGATCTCTAGTACCAAAAATACCTGGATGACCAGCCAATGCAGAGCAATGAACTTCAGACATCACTCTCTTCTTCCACTGGTCAGGAACATACAACTTTCCACTGGGACAACGCTCAGGTTTGTCCTCCTGGAACTCTTCCAGAGCACGTCTCAAATCGGGCGAGATGGCAGAAAGAACTACCCCTTCGCCTAAGATGGTAGCAGGCTTGATCACCACAGGAGAATCAGCAAAGAAGCTCCTAGAGAGAGCGCCAGCCTTGACATTCTTAGTGCCAGGAAGAAAAGAGACCACAAAATCAAAACGTGTAAAAAACAAGGCCCACCTAGCCTGTCTAGGGTTCAAGCGTTTGGCCGACTCCAGGTAAATCAAATGCTTGTGGTCAGTGAGGACCACGACTTGATGTTTAGCTCCCTCCAACCAATGTCTCCACTCCTCAAATGCCCATTTCATGGCTAACAGTTCCCGATTCCCCACATCATAGTTACGTTCAGATGGAGAGAACTTTCGGGAAAAGAAAGCACAGGGATTCATTTTAGATGTTACAGGATCCTTTTGGGACAAAACAGATCCTGCACCAATCTCAGAAGCGTCCACCTCTACCTGGAACGGGAGTGAGACATCAGATTGCCGCAAAACCGGGGCAGAAGTGAATCTTCGCTTCAGCTCCTGAAAGGAAGAAACAGCCTCCGGAGACCAATTCAGCACATCAGCACCCTTCTTAGTCAGATCAGTCAATGGCTTAGCAATACTAGAAAATTTTGCTATAAATTTCCGATAAAAATTAGCAAAACCCAAAAACTTCTGGAGGGCCTTCAAAGAAGTGGGCTGAACCCAATCATAAATGGCCTGTACCTTGGCCGGGTCAATTTCAATAGTTGACGGAGACAAAATAAATCCCAAAAATGAAATCCTCTGTACCCGAAAAAGGCATTTCGATCCTTTGACATACAGGGAATTCTCCCTAAAGATCCGGAACACAGTCCGAACATGTTCCACATGAGAATCCCAATCCTTGGAGAAGATCAAAATATCATCCAGATAGATAATCAAAAATTTATCCACAAAGTCTCGGAAAATGTCGTTCATGAAGCACTGGAAGACAGAAGGGGCATTAGTGAGCCCAAAAGGCATCACCAGGTACTCAAAATGTCCCTCCGGAGTATTAAACGCCGTCTTCCATTCATCCCCATGCTTAATGCGGATAAGATTATACGCCCCCCTGAGGTCAAGCTTGGTAAACCAGCAAGCACCTTTAACTCTGGAGAATAGATCCGAAATCAGGGGTAACGGATACTGATATTTAATAGTAATTTTGTTGCGGGCAGGATAATCAATACAAGGCCTTAATGAACCATCCTTTTTGGCCATGAAAAAAAAAACGGCACCTAAGGGTGAAGAGGATGGTCTAATATGACCCTTCTCCAACGCCTCCTTAATATAGGATCGCATAGCCTCGTGCTCGGGTACAGATAAATTGAAGAGCCGACCCTTGGGAAATTTACACCCCGGGCTCAGTTCAATTGCACAGTCATAACTCCTATGAGGAGGCAAAGACGCAGACTCATTCTCACTAAATACATCATAAAAGTCTGCCAAATAATCAGGAACATCATGCGACTGAGGAGAGGTGGAAAACACCGGAGCCTCACTAAAGGCACACCGACAACCCCAACTCACCACAGACACAGATTTCCAATCCAAAACTGGATTATGAATTTGTAACCAGGGAAGCCCCAGAACAATGGTATCATGCAAATTATGCAACACCAAAAATCTACAATTTTCTTGATTGTCTGGGGCGACCCGCATTACCACCTGGGTCCAAAACTGAGGTTTATTTTTCGCCAAAGGAGTAGCATCAATCCCCCTCAAAGGGATAGGCGTCCGCAGAGGTGTCATCGGAAATCCACAACGTTTAGCAAAATCCAAGTCCATTAGGATCAGGGCTGCTCCCGAATCCACAAAAGCCTTGGCGGAAAATGTGGATAGGGAGCAGATCAGAGTAATTGCCAGAAGAAACTTAGGTTGAACACCACCCACAGAAAACGTGTGTGCAAAACTTTTCTCTCGTTTAGGACAGACAGAAATAATATGTGAGTCATCTCCACAAAAAAACACAGCTTATTACGCCTTCTGAACTCCTGACGTTGCTCCCTGGACAAAACTCTATCACATTGCATAGGTTCAGACACTTGTTCAAAAGGTGGCAACACCTCTTATGCAGTCCTGCGTTCACGTAAACGCCGATCAACCTGAATGGCTAATGACATAGAATCGACAAGACCAGAGGGAACAGGAAATCCCACCATAGTATCTTTTACGGCTTCTGACAAACCCTTCCGAAAGAGAGCTGCCAAGGCATTATCATTCCAGGTAGTAAGGACGGCCCACTTTCGGAACTTTTGACAGTACAATTCTGCAGAATCTTGACCCTGGCTCAATGCCAACAGGGTCTTTTCAGCCTGATCAATAGCATTTGGTTCTTCATACAACAACCCCAAGGCTTGTAAAAATGCGTTCACATTAGTCAGAATAGGATCATCTGGTTTCAAAGAAAACGCCCAATCCTGGGGATCGCCACGCAGCAAAGAGATGACAATTTTAACCTGCTGCGCGGAGCTCCCTGACAAGTTAGGCTTCGAGGCAAAAAATAATTTACAATTATTTTTGAAATTCAAAAATTTAGACCGATCCCCAAAAAACACATTAGGAGTAGGGATCTTTGGTTCAGCAGCATGTGAATGAGCAAGGTAGGCGGAAATTCCCCGCACTTCCGCAGCGAGCTGCTCCACACGATCAGACAATTGCTTTATCTCCATTGAGAGAAAAAAAAATTCCCCCTACCGCCTCAGAGATATAGAGGAAAAAATATACACACTTTTTTTTTTTTTTTTACAATTCTTTCCTGCTATTGAGTACCCTAGGATCTGCGGTATGGCTGGTGATTCTGTTATGAATGAGTCACCGTAGGAGGCAAAAACAGAAATACTTGCTATGTCCAGAAAATCAGAGAAGTTGGCAGCTATCGGATTGCAGACCCCTGAACCTATCAACAACAACTAGCAGTAGCCGTGGGGGGTTCCTACGGTGCCCTAGACCCCTCGATCACAGCCGGAGAACTAAATAGCCTAAAGACAGAAAGGGAAATCTAAACTGCCCCAGAGCAGACCCCAAAGCAATAGGCAGCCCCAACATATAATGACGGTGAAGCAAGATGAAAAAACACTCACACAGATAGAAAGATAGGCTGAGCAAATGATGGGGCCCAAGCTAACTAATTAGGACAGGATAGAAAAGCTGCTGTCTGCAATCCGCCAAAACCCTATCAAAACAAGAGCCAACAGACTGATAGGAAAAAAGGCCCTGAAAACGCTAGTCTTCAAAAAGACTATATCAGTACTCAGGTATTTTCTGAAGACAGAGCAAAAAGGAATTCAGCTCACCCCAGCAGGGAATGGCAGAAATCCAGAAAAACAAGGCAAAACAAAACCAAAACACAAATGCAAAAAGCAGAGCAGAAAAATTAGCTTTTGAGGAGCAGGAATCAGACTGGACTCCTAGAATCCCTCAGGGAAATCACCAGCAAGGCAGAAGGGCGTTGGCTGCCTTATATCCAGTCAGCAATTCCAGTCACCCAGTCATCATGATCCTGCTCAGGTGCTTGGTAATCAGCCTCACTACCTTCCTTCACCAGAAGAGGGAGTTCATCAGACCTCAATGGTGAAGGGGAAAATGAACTCACAACAGTCCAGACTGAAAACTGTTTTTCCCCAGACATAGATTATGGCATGGGACAGAACAACGGACAGGTGAGGGATATGGTTGGTTTCTATTTTTTGCTTTGTTACAGGAGACCATGGCTTCAGTGGAATTGGTGATGGCGTGAGTATGGTTTAATTTAGATTTATCAATGGAATCTGTGTCATTCTTTCAATTAAGGGACTTTATTCTGGCTGTGTATTTATTTACGATATAACTATAGGATTAGCAATGTGTAGGCTTCTTATAGATGCCCCTTCATTACTAATCCATGGGCTTTATGTCACTGGACAATACAAAGGTGACATCAACCCCATTTATATGAACTCCACTTGCCACCACCACAAGGCAAATGGGAAGTGCCGGGCAAAAAGCCAGAATTACCATATCTAATAGATGCGTCCTTTAATGGAGTGGTTGTTGGCTGCTATTTTATGCTGGGGGCCAATATCCCTGTCCCCTTACTAGCCTGACAATACCAGCCCCCAGCTGTCGGCTTCAACTTGGCTGGTTGTCAAAAATGGAGGGATACCACCTCATTTTTTACTTTTTTATTTAAATAATTTAAATTACAGCATGGGGACCGCTTTTATTATTGATAACCAGCCTTGCTAACACTGACAGGTGAGGGTTTCATCCCACAGCTGTCAGTTTTGCCTGGCTGGTTATCAAAAATACAGGGGACTCACGTAAATATTTTTTTCAATTATTTATTTATACTGCATTTTCAATTATTTATTTATACTGCATTTGATGGGTCAATTGATGACACTTTTTCTTGTGTCTGCCCCTAATTTTAGCTCTTTTGGAAGCATTTAGTCCCCTTGATGGTGCTGTCCATGTATTTGGTTTTGCCTCCAAATGAAGTCAATGAGGATGAGTATGTTAGTCGAACCTTTCGCAAACATATTTGGCGAACATCAGGACATTCGCCGATCCAAACTGAACCAAAATTTGAAAGGTTCGCTCATTTCTTGTGTCTAGAAATGATCTATGTGTTGTATTGTGGTTTAGGATGATTTGAAGTACTGGCTTGATTGAGTTGAGATGAGAGAAGGAATCAAGAAAATTTGATGTACTGTGCCAAATGTAGAAAATACCATCAATGTATTTGCACCATCAGGTAGAGTGTTGTTGCAAAAGTTCATTGGCGTATAAGTGGCGCTCTTTGAAAAGGCTAAAGAACATGTTGTGTAGGTCGGAGCCATGTCTGAGCCCATAGCGGTCCCGCAAGTCTGTGTAGCAGAGTGCATCTTCTGAGAATCACCTCCGGTACATAAGAGAACTTCACTGAGCATATTATCTTGAATAAACAGTATTTACTTCATATGGGTTAACATGAGATAACAATTCAGTAGCACACAGTCCGTGCTGCCGCCATAACACACTCAAAGCGAAAGTAAAAACAAGCAACAATAGAGAACTTCCCTCCCCACAATACAGCAAACATATACCTTCACGCTATCGCCATCTGCTGTCAGGTTAGTGTAAAGTCCTCCCTTCACTTGTAATAAGTGTTCTGTCCTCATTAAATGAAGCAGACTTCAAGTAGCTATACAGGCAGCTAAACCACTATATCTGGGCCCAGTAAGGAGACTGTAGGTTGAATCTGTGCTTTATTGAACGTAATGGTATATTGTCGTGGTAAAACTACAAATAAAAACATATATCCTGAGCTGGAAATTGTATTTATAAGCTTCCCCTGACTGGTGTCCACTAGAGTTGAGCGATACCGTCCGATACTTCAAAGTATCGGATCGGAATGGATCGGCCGATCTTAAAAAAAAGTATCGGTATCGCCGATTCCGATACCGGAAGTCCCATTCAAGTCTATGGGACTTCCGGTATTGGAATAAGAAAAATCCTGTTTTTCCCTTGTACAGCCTCTCTGGGGTCTGTACGGGCCTTTCGGGGGGCTGTGCCGGCCTGCCAGGGGGTCTGTGCAGGCTCCGGTGGTCTGTGCCGGCCTGCCGGGGGCTGTGCCGGCCTGCCGGGGGGCTGTGCAGGCTCCGGGGGGCTGTGCCGGCCCGCCGGGGGGCTGTGCCGGCCTGCCGGGGGGCTGTGCAGGCTCCGGGGGGCTGTGCCGGCCTGCCGGGGGGCTGTGCAGGCTTCGGGGGTCTGTGCAGGCATCGTCCGATGGGACTACAAGTCCCATCGGGCGATGCCTGCTACCATGACAGTGATTGACACATTAGCCAATGATGGGACAGTAGTAGTCCCATCATCAGGCTAATGTGTTGAATGTAAAAAAAAAAAAAAAAAAAAAAAATACATGCTACATACATGCTACATACATACAACATGCATACTACATACTACATACATGCTACATTCATACTACATACTACATACATGCTACATTCATACTACATATATACTACATGCAACATACATACTACATATATACTACATGCATGCAACATGCATACTACATATATACTACATGCATGCAACATACATACTACATATATACTACATACATACTGCATGCTACATATATACTACATGCAACATACATACTACATATATACTACATACATACTGCATGCTACATATATACTACATGCATACTACATATATACTACATGCAACATACATACTACATATATACTACATACATACTGCATGCTACATATATACTACATGCATGCAACATGCATACTACATATATACTACATGCAACATGCATACTACATATATACTAAATGCAACATACATACTACATATATACTACATGCAACATACATACTACATATATACTACATGCATGCAACATGCATACTACATATATACTACATGCTACATACATACTACATATATACTGCATGCTACATACATACTACATGCTACATACATACCACATACATACTACATACATACTACATGCTACATATATACTACATATATACTACATGCTACATACATACTACATATATGCTACATACATACTACATACATACTACATGCTACATACATACTACATATATACTACATACATACTACATACATACTACATGCATGCTACATACATACTACATGCTACATACATACTACATACATACTACATGCTACATATATACTACATATATACTACATGCATGCTACATACATACTGCATGCTACATGCATGCTACATACATACTACATACATACTACATGCTACATACATACCACATATATACTACATACATACATACTACATACAATACATTCATACAATACATACATAGACATACAGTACATATAACATAGAGTAACATACTTACCAATACTTGTCACATTGTTCCCCGAAGCCATTGTCTTTTACGGAATAAATATTAACATAACAAACCACAAAAATCCTCACCCATGATCCGAAGCAGTCCACGAGTGTGTCCCACGACGATCTTGGGCAGAGAACTGCAGCATCAGCTGTTGCTGCCGTTCTCTATGGGCTGCAGGAATCCAATGACGGAAGGTAGGTATCCTTCCGCACTGTATTCCTCCGCCACTTAAAAAAAAAAAAAGTCCCTAGTCTCACTTTATGCCATTGCTGCGTGGGAATTTTCCACACAGCAATGGCATAAAGTGAGACTAGGGACTTTTTTTTTTTTAAGTGGCGGAGGAATACAGTGCGGAAGGATACCTACCTTCCGTCATTGGATTCCTGCAGCCCGTAGAGAACGGCAGCAACAGCTGATGCTGCAGTTCTCTACCCAAGATCGTCGTGGGACACACTCGTGGACTGCTTCGGATCGTGGGTGAGTATTTTTGTGGTTTGTTATGTTAATATTTATTCTGTAAAAGACAATGGCTTCGGGGAACAATGTGACAAGTATTGGTAAGTATGTTACTCTATGTTATATGTACTGTATGTCTATGTATGTATTGTATGAATGTATTGTATGTAGTATGTATGTAGTATATATGTGGTATGTATGTAGCATGTAGTATGTATGTAGTATGTATGTAGCATGCATGTAGCATGCAGTATGTATGTAGCATGCATGTAGTATATATGTAGTATGAATGTAGCATGTAGTATGTATGTAGTATGTATGTGGTATGTATGTAGCATGTAGTATGTATGTAGCATGCATGTAGTATATATGTAGTATGTATGTAGCATGTAGTATGTATGTAGCATGCATGTAGTATATATGTAGTATGTATGTAGCATGTAGTATGTATGTAGTATGTATGTGGTATGTATGTAGCATGTAGTATGTATGTAGCATGCATGTAGTATGTATGTAGTATGTATGTAGTATATATGTAGTATGTATGTAGCATGTAGTATGCATGTAGCATGCATGTAGTATGTATGTAGTATGTATGTAGTATGTATGTAGCATGTAGCATGTATGTAGCATGCATGTAGTATATATGTAGTATATATGTAGTATGTATGTAGCATGTAGTATGTATGTAGCATGCATGTAGTATATATGTAGTATGTATGTATGTAGTATGTATGTAGTATATATGTAGCATGTAGTATGTATGTAGCATGCATGTAGTATGTATGTAGTATGTATGTGGTATGTATGTGGTATGTATGTAGTATGTATGTAGTATGTATGTGGTATGTATGTAGTATGTATGTAGCATGTAGTATGTATGTAGCATGCATGTAGTATGTATGTAGTATTTTTTTTTTTTTTTTTAACATTTAACACATTAGCCGGATGATGGGACTACTACTGTCCCATCATTGGCTAATGTGTCAATCACTGTCATGGTAGCAGGCATCACCAGATGGGACTTGTAGTCCCATCGGACGATGCTTGCACAGACCCCCGGACATCAGCACAGCCCCCGGCAGGCCGGTACAGACCCCCACAGGGTGCACAGACCACCGGCAGGCCGGCACAGCCCCCCGGCAGGCCGGTACAGACCCCCACAGGGTGCACAGCCCCCCGGCAGGCCGGTACAGACCCCGGGCAGTCCACACAGCCCCCCGGCAGGCCGGCACAGCCCCCCGGCAGGCCGGCAGAGACCCCCGGAAGGCCCGAAATGACGGCGCCTCATGATGCGCACACACCGCGCATCATGATGACGTCAGGCTGTCAATCAACTGAACTTCCGATTCCGATGCCGACTTCCGATATTGAAAAAATATCGGAAGTCGGTATCGGAATTCCGATACAGCAAGTATCGGCCGATACCCGATACTTGCGGTATCGGAATGCTCAACACTTGTGTCCACTGGTTGGGACCCCGTTCTTGTCTGCCCTTATTCACACAGACGTCAACTTTGACACAAGATAAGGTTATTAATACTAGACAGTGTAGGACCGCCCCAACCACAGAGTCGCCTTGTCGATGGTGGGATGGCTTTTATGCTATGTTTGATCAAATACAGTATTACTAAGAACTCTGTATGATTTAAATGCACTTTTGCTTTTTACTTATTTAATTATAGCAGGGTTTTTTTCATTTTGTCTTTTGTAGGTTTTGTATGCTTTTTTGGCCATGTGAACATGCATTTATATGCTGCATGTGTACCAACTCAAACCAAGCTCAATTTTTGTGTTTTTTCCTTGTATTTTTGCATTCTGTGTAAGCTGGGGTGTGGCCTCCCTCTCCTGAGCTGGAAATTGCATTTAGAAGCTTCCCCTGACTGGTGTCCACGGGTTGGGACCTGGTCCTTGTCTGCCCTTATTCACACAGACGTCAACTTTGACACATGATAAGGTTATTTATACTAGACAAGGTAGGACCGCCCCGACCACAGAGTCACCTTGTCGAGGGTGGAACGGCTTTTATGCTCTGTTTGATCAAATACAGTATTACTAAGAACTCTGTATGATTTAAATGCACTTTTGCTTTTTACTTATTTAATTATAGCAGGGTTTTTTTCATTTTGTCTTTTGTAAGTTTTGTATGCTTTTTTCGCCATGTGGACTTGCATTTAAATGCTGTATGTGTACCAACTCAAACCAAGCTCAATTTTTGTGTTTTTTCCTTGAATTTTTGCATTCTATGCAAGCTGGGGTGTGGCCTCCCTCTCCTGAGCTGGAAATTGCATTTAGAAGCTTCCCCTGACTGGTGTCCACGGGTTGGGACCTGGTCCTTGTCTGCCCTTATTCACACAGACATCAACTTTGACAAATGATAAGGTTATTAATACTAGACAGTGTAGGACCGCCCCGACCACAGAGTCACCTTGTCGATGGTGGGATGGCTTTTATGTTATGTTTGATCAAATACAGTATTACTAACAACTCTGTATGATTTAAATGCACTTTTACTTTTTACTTATTTAATTATAGCAGGGTTTTTTTCATTTTGTCTTTTGTAGGTTTTGTAAACAAAAACATATATGCATACAATCAGTACTGGGTTGATCAGGGATTCAAATATACATAATACATCATCTGCACTATTAGCTAACCAGGGGAACTGACTAAGCAGGCTAATATGAGACAGGAATTGGATACAGCAAGCATAAATACATACCAGCAATGCTGTCACAAAGGGAGAAAAGAAATGAGATGCTTCCTGAATGCAGGCAGAAGGAAAATGGTGGACTGGAGGGAAAATGGGGCTGAACTAGCCATAATCCTTTGCAAAAGGCTACCAGGGTGCATTGCAAGGTTACCAGAATGCACTGCAAATAGAGGGAAATAGGAAAGTGAAAGTAAAGCACACAATAACACTGCAGTTATGACTCTGGTCACTAGATGGAGCCAGAAAACACTGTAAACATTAACGAGCAGATAATCAGGGATTATGAATTAAATGTCGGAGACAGAACACTCCCCGTCTGGCATCAAATGGATGTCACTATTCTTTTTCTCCGAAGACAACATTAGGACCAGCTCAGTTACTGGTCTGTATAATGTCTTAAGTTTATTCCCTTTGGCCATCCTCAGTTCGATTTTGCGGACATTGCCATCCTTACTCGGGAATGTTGCGGTCACTATACCAAGTGGCCACTGGTTCCTAAGGGCCTGACAGTCTTTGACAAGGACGAGGTCACCAATGCCTAGATTAGGCCTGGCAGATTGCCACTTCGTCCATGGATGCAGGGTAGACAAATACTGTTTGCGCCACCTGTCCCAGAATGTGTTTGCAAGACTTTGTACCTGTCTCCATTGATGCTTGTAAAGGTCCTTAGCATCGAATCCTCCTGAAGGGGCACTGGACAGTCTTGTTTTCTGGGTGAGGAGAGTAGCTGGAGTCATTAACAGGGGTTCCTCGGGGTCGTTAGGGACTGGAACCAAGGGTGTTGTGCTAGTTATAGCTGCGGCTTCTGCCATGAAGGTAGTTAGTCTTTCGTGGGTAAGTCTCACTGCTCTTACCTGAAGAAGAGTGGAGTCAAGAATTCTCCATACTAGACCAATCATTCGTTCCCAAGATCCATGTGTAAGGAGTGAGGTGGGTGGAATGACCATGTGCAACTTTGGTCACTGAGGAACCTCTCGAAAGACTTATGATCTAGATTTGAAGGTATTCCTAATTCCTTTGCTGCACCAATGAAGTTGGTACCTCAGTTTGAATGTATATGTTTGATAGGACCACGGATGGCAATGAAACGTCTCAAAGCATTGATGAAGCTTGATATGTCAAGTGACTCAATGAGCTATATGTGGACGGCTCTGATTGACTATTGGCTTGTCTGCCTCTTGTGTGATGAGTAACACCTGACCAAGGACCAACGCTGGTAAATGGAGGGTCTGGGCTGAGTCTATCTGCTGTTAGGTCAGCCATCATCCTACTCTCAGCAGGCCGTTGTTGTCGATGAATAGGTCGAGTTTTCTCAATGCGCTGCTCTCTCTGATATTGGAGCTTTGTTAATGAGACATTGGATTTCCACAGGGTAGGTTTCTCTCTGAACAGGGGAGATTATGTGGTTTCTGGAACATTCCAAGTTGGAGGTAACATAGGTGTTTTTACAGAGATGCCAACCTTAACATTTTTCTATGTCACAAGCTCTGGTGATCTTGAATGAGCGAGTTATATGAGTCAGGCAGGTAATGGCTCGAGTGAGTGACTTCCAACTTGAAAATTTGTCAAATCTGTGAGATGCAAGCTGGATAGCAGAAGTCATTGTATGAAGTGTAGACACCTGAGGGTGGATTCCAGCATCTGAGTTCTCTCCTACTAGTTCAAAGATGTCTGGACAACGTTCCTCAGTGTACAATAGTTTTGGTCCTGAGAGCCATGTTGTGCTTCCTAGTTGACTTGCGTCAACTGCTCTAGCTGCATGATCTGCAGGATTTTGGTCCGTGGGAATGTAATGCCACTGTTTTGGATGAACTGATCTCCTAATTTGTAGCACTCTGTTGTTGACATAAACATAGAATCATCTAATTTCATTGTGGATGTATCCCAGGACTACTTTGCTGTCTGAGTAGAACTTGGCTTGTGTCAGGTCGATGTCTATCTCGGATGCGATGAACTCTGCTACCTCGACGGCTAAGACTGCAGCACAAAGCTCTAAACTTGGTACAGTGTGCTCTGGCTGTGGAGCAAGTTTGGCCTTCCCCATAACGAATCCGATGTGGCTCTGACATTTGGAGTCTACAGTTTTGAGATAGGTAACAGCAGCAATTGCTTTAACAGAAGCATCTGCAAATACGTACAGTCTTTGGGTTTGTATTTTTTTAGACGGCATAGGGGTGTATGGTCTTGGCACATTCAGGTTGGAGAGGGATGCTAAAGAGTTCTTCCATACTTCCCACTGGATTCTCTTATCAGGTGGCAGAGCTGCGAAACCCAAGGGATCATACAGGCTGTTGATGGTAGATAGGACACCTCTGTGTGTGAAAGGCTTTTCTTCCTGGCTGACCTGAAAGGTAAAGGTGTCTGACTGTAGATTCAAGAGAAGCTCCAGGCTGTGTTGCATTGGTGTGGGGTCTGACCCAGGTCCAAGTCTCAGAGACCATTACACAAGTCTTGTGAAGGGAATTCTTTCATGAGTTTTTGGCTGTTTGAGGCTATTTTGTGAAGCCTGAAGTTAGAGCAAGCAAGCATCTCTTGGGCTCTCCTGAGAAGACTGATGGCAGTCTCATTTAAAGGCATGACTTTCAGACAGTCATCAACATAAAAGTCCTTTTCTGTGAATTGTCTGACATCTGATCCGTATTCTGTTTCTCCTTCTTAAGCCGACCTTTTGAGTCCATAAATGCGACTGCAGGTGAAGGACTATTGCCAAAGATGTGCACTCTCATATGAGACTCTGTGGCCTCTTTAGTAGGATCATTGTCTCTGTACCAGAAGAATCTTAGGAAGTTCCTGTCTCTCTCTCTCTCACAAGGAAACAATGGAACATTTGATTGATGTCAGCGATGAAGGCAATGAAATCCTTAAGGAAGCACATGAGTACTCCCAGCAGTTTGTTATTGAGGTCTGGTCCTGTCAGTAGAACATCATTCAGGGAGACATCATCAAACTTAGCACTGGAGTCAAACACCATTCTAATCTGGCCCAGTTTCTTAGGGTGGTATACTCCAAACCTGGGTAGGAACCAGCATTCTTCAGAGTCTTTGAGAGTGGGAGCTAGTTCTGCATGGCAGTTCTCAAATATCTTTGACATGAAGAAGAAAAAGTGATCTTTCATCTCTGGTTTCCTTTGCAGATTGTGTTTAAGAGAGGAGAAACATTTTAGTGCTTGATTTCTGTTGTTCGGTAGATGTGGTCTGTGGGTTCTGAAGGGAAGAGGTGTGACCCAGCTGTTGGTCTCATCTTTTACAAGTCCCTTGTCCATTATCTCTAAGAACAACTTGTCCTCAACCAACATTGCCACTGGTTGTTTTGCTTAGTTCTCTGGAATACTGTGCACCCCAACTGATCCTCATAGCTTCCTGACACCATACTGCTGTCATGAGTAAAGTCTATTAAATGATTGGGCAGTTGGATGCTGTGTGGTAGTTCTTTTGAAATGGAACTCGTTGTTGCAAGGTTGAAACAGAGATGGGCTTTCTTTCTCCAATGTATTTGTCAGCATGCTTGTCACAGGAGATGGGGCGTGCATGCATCCCAAGCATACGTTTCCTATTATGACCCATCCTAGGTCTAGCTTTTGGGCTTAGGGAGCATTATGGAGTCCATTGAAATGACTTCTCACTTTATGAACCTGTAGGATATCTCTTCCTAACAGCAGTATTATCTGTGCCTGATGGTCGAGTTCCGGTATAAGGTGTGCTATGCGTTTCAAGTGAGCGTGATGGATTGCCACATCTGCCGTAGATATTTCAGATCTGTTGTCTGGGATCTGGTTACACTCGATGATTGTAGGTAGTGGTAGGCAGAATTGTCCATCTAAGTACCCAATTTGGTAGTCGGTGTCTTTCCTGCCAGCTGTTGTCACAGTACCTGCACATGTCTTTAATGAGTAGGGGGTGCTTGGCCCTTTGATGTTGAATAGGTCAAAGAATGTTAATCTAACCAAGGATCGATTACTTTGATAATCCAAGATAGCATAGAGTCTTAAGCCCCCGTCACACATAGCAATCTCGCTAGCGAGATAGCTGCTGAGTCACAATTTTTGTGACGCAACAGCGATCTCACCAGTGAGATCGCTGTGTGTGACACTGACCAGCGACCGGCCCCCATGCCGGTTATCGCTGATCGTACTGGAATAGCCAGGACATTTTTTTGATCGCTCGTCTCCCACTGGTTAGCACGCATCGCTGCGTGTGACAGGCGGGAGACCAGGGATCAGCGAGCAGGAGCTGGTAACTAAGGTAAATGTCGGATTTCTAAGCAGCTCGCGTCACTTAGAAACCCAATGTGTACCTTAGTTACCAGCGCGCTGATGTAGGGAGCTGGTAGCCAAGGTACACATTGGGTTTCTAAGTGATGCGCGCTGCTTAGAAACCCAATGTGTACCTTAGTTACCAGCTCCCTTCATCAGCGCACTGGTGACTAACGTACACAGCGACGACGCTCGCTCGGCGTCGCTGGTGCTGATCGCTGGTGAAGCTGCCTGTGTGACAGCTCACCAGCGATCATGTAGCGACACACCAGCGATCCTGACAAGTTGATATCGTTGTCGTGATCACTGGTGAGTCGCTATGTGTGATGGGGCCCTTACAGCTTTGTCTCTATGGCCCTTTGGGTACACTCTATCTGGACATATTTTTGAACAGGACCTACTGTCTATTGTCCCTTTACAGACTTCAGTACATTGTGAAGTGATCTCTGGCGTAGCTGCATCAGTGCTCCTTTCCTCCTCACCATGCTCACTGTCAGCTGGCATGTTTTGTGCACTCCATGGAGCTGGGCCAGGGTGTAGAGCAGTGTTATGATCTGTGGTGCCACATTCTGTGCATTTTACACTGACCTTGCAATCCTTGGCGAGATGAGTTGTGGATGAGCAGCACTTGTAGCAGATACCATTCTCTTTTAGGAAGCTTCTGCGATCTGGCATAGATTTTCCTCTGAAGGCTCTGCATTTCAGGAGAGGATGAGGCTTTTGATGGAGTGAGCTTGGCTTGTCAGGGTTCTGTACCTTTGTCTCTGATTGAGAGCGGCCAGCAGACCTGTAATTGGAACTTGGAGAAGAAACATAAGTCTTGTGTACTGCCACAGATGTTCTGCGTTGGTTTGCAGCTGGTGACGATGTGGCATATGACACTGCAAAATCAAAGCTGGGATCATTTCAGATTGTCGCTTGTTTGTGTATAAAGTCTACAAAAATGGAGAAGGGAGGGAATGAAACACTGTGTTTGTATTTGTATGTGGAACCATATGTGAGCCACCTCTTCTGGAGATTGTAGGACAACTTTTGGACTATAGGGTTAACACCTTTGGCTGTGTCAAGGAATGCAAGTCCTTGTAGGTCACCTTCACATTTGGCAACTAGGACTTCCTTTATCAGGTCACCTAGTTGTCTAAGTTTCTGGAGACCTTTGTTAGATATTTTAGGAAAGTCATCAATTCTTTTGAACAAGGCTCTCTCTATTGGCAACTTCAGACTTGATGTACTACTTCGGCTATGTAGCTCAGGGTTTTGCACGGCTTCTAGTGATTCTGCTTCGGCAGCTTCTCTTTTTATGGCTAGGCTCTCTAAGGTGGTGTCCACGCATGCCTTTTCTAACTGCGTCTTTCTCTCTTGCTCATCTCTTGCTAAGCATAACCTTCTCTCTTGCTCATCTCTTTCAAAGCATAATGTTCTCTCTTGCTCATCTCTTTCTAAGCATGTCTTACTAATAATAATCTTTATTTTAAGGAGCACTAACATATTCCGCAGCGCTTTACAGTTTGCACACATTATCATCACTGTCCCCAATCAGGCTCACAATCTAAATTCCCTCTGAGGAAACCCACGCAAACACGGGGAGAACATACAAACTCCTTACAGATGTTGTCCTTGGTGGGATTCGAACCCAGGACTCCAGCGCTGCAAGGCTGCAGTGCTATCCACTGAGCCACCGTGCTGCCCTTCACACTTTCTAAGGCCTCTTTCACACATCAGTTTTTTGCCTTCAGGCGCGATCCGGCTTTTTTTGGAAAAAACGGATCCGGCAAAATGCAATGCTGGATCCGGTTTTTCCCCATTGACTTGCATTAGCGCCGGATCATGCCGGATGGCATTGCGTTTCATCCGTTTTTTACCGGATCCGGCAACTTGTCTCATTCCGGCGTCTTGAAAAAACGTCTACTGTAACGTTTTTTGACTCCGGCGAAAAAGCCGGAAGCGCTTCCAGCTTTTTGCTACAATGAAAGTCTATGGGCGCCGGAATGCGCCAGATCCAGAAAAAGACGGATCCAGCCACCGGATCCGGTTTTTTTAAGTCTGCGCATGCTCAGATCCAATTGGCCAGCCTCCAGGAACAGAGACGGATCCAGCAAAAAAACGGATCCGTTTCTACAGTTCACCAAAATTTATGCCGGATCCGTTTTTTCTAAAAAAAGCCGGATCCTGCCTGACGGCAAAAAACTGATGTGTGAAAGTAGCCTTAGAGTAACCTTCTCTCTTGATCCTCTCTCTCTCTCTATGAGTGACCTTCTCTCTTGGTCTTTTAAGCGTGATTTCTCTAATTTAAGTTCCGTCTCTTCTACAGCAAAGTTGCTCGCATTTTGGCGGCTTCAGCATTTGCGCGAGCAATGGCGACTGCTCTGCTAATGGATACAGTCTTCGAAGAGACAGATGTAGCAGATTTTGTCCTGTATGATTTGTGGGACATGGTGTCTTGGGGGAATGCTTGGCTGTGCAGAGATTGCTGTAGCTGTATTAGTCCCTGTGTAGTCGGTGACTTGAATCTCACTAGGTGGGTGAGTGCAGTTTCACTAGCTCCTGCAAGCTGGATGACAGGATGTCTTTTCCCTGTATTCCACAAGCTGGATGGATGCTGTTTTCCTCGCCCCTGCAGGATGGAAGAGTCTTCTCTCTCTGAGTTCCCACTGGCTGAATATCTACTGTTTCACTGTTCTGTCCTCACTAAATGAAGCAGACTTCATGTAGCTATACAGGCAGCTAAACCGCTATACCAGGGCCCAATAAGGAGACAGTAGGTTGAAGCTGTGCTTTGTTGAACGTGATGGTATATTGGCATGGTGAAACTACAAACAAAAACATATATACATACAATCAGTACTGGGTTGATCAGGGATTCAAATATACATAATACATCATCTTCACTAATAGCTAACCAGGGGGAACTAACTAAGCAGGCTAATATGAGACAGGAATTGGATACAGGAAACATAAATACATACAAGCGATGCTCTCACAAGGGGAGAAGAGAAATGAGATGCTTCCTGAATGCAGGCAGAAGGAAAATGGTGGACTGGAGGGAAAATGGGCCTGAACTAACCATAATCCTTTGCAAAAGGCTACTAGGGTGCATTGCAACCTTACCAGAATGCATTGCAAATGGAGGGAAATAGGAAAGTGAAATTAAAACACACAATAACACTGCGGTTATGACTCTGGTCACTAGATGGAGGCAGAAAACACTGTAAACGTTAATGAGCAGATAATCAGGGATTATGAATTAAATGTCGGAGACAGAACAATAAGTCCTGATCTGTTGCATATGTCAGCACCCTTTCTCAACAATAAGGACTTATTAAATCAAACCCAACTTTTTTATTAATCTCTGGTGTTTATCAGCATTCAACGTCTTCGTGAAGATGTCTGCTGTCATTTTTTCAGTAGGACAATATTCTAACTTCAAGACTCCTTGTTCCTGATGATCTCTCAAGAAATGATACTTCACATCAATATGCTTAGTTCTTTGATTGACTCTTTACTAGAGTTGAGCGACTTTTGTTTTTTTATGGTCGAGTTTCGTTTCGTGAAACCCGACTTTTCCAAAAGTCGGGTCGAGCAAGATCGGCCGATTATATGGAAAAGTCGGGGTCGTCCCGAAACACGAAACCCAATGTAAGTCAATGGGGAATAAAAGTCGGCAGTGAGAGGAGGACAGGAAACATACCTACAGTGCTCATTTGAATGCCAAAAGCATCAATTCTTCTTACTTAAGCTGGTCAACCTTAATTAACTTCATAATACAAGTTACGCACTGAAAAATGGGGGTTATTTGGCTAAAGTTGTGGGGGGTAGGGCTGGCTCCAGGTTTTCATGTGCCCTGGGCGAAAGAGCGCCCCTTTAACATATACCACAACTCATCATGCTCCGATACGGCAGAGAAATAGCGGTATAGTACAATGAAAAATACTTCACTTTTTACATCTCATGACGAGGCCCATCTATTTCTCCATACAGAATCATTGGTCCCATATAATGTTTGAAACAGTATATGATGAGCTCCACATAATGCTACAGTATATGTTGGTCCCCATGGATGAAGCTCCACTGTCTTATGGGCCCAAATAATGCTCCAAACATAATGGGCCCCATTTCTAATGCTCTAGTGTATAATGGGCCCTGTAAATGCTGCTCCAGTGTCTGATGTCCACCTTTGGAATGTTCCAGTGTATGGTGGGCCCCATCTATCATTCTACAGAGTATAGTGCTCCCCAAAAATTGCTGTCCCAACATTGAAAACAATCAAATAAGTCTCCCCGCTAGGGATTCCCTGTACTAGTCTAGACTCCTCGTCGTCCCCATCTTCCATCTCACTGCACAGTATTTCAACCTTGCAAGTGCTGTGATCCTGAGCAAGCAGGGAGGGCCCACTCGTTGGCGACGGCACTGGCACAGGGCCCCTGATAGTACGGTGGTGTGTCTGATGGCGGGTGGGCCGAACCTGCACTTTCATCTGCAGCTTCCTCTTTGTCACCGTGTAAGATGGAACTGTATATGGGAAGGGTAACCTGAGTTTCATCAGGGTCAGATTCAGGCCGTGTAGCGTGCAAGGGGAATGTAGTGGTCTGGGTCAATGTACCAGCAGATTCATCGAGCAGTGGCTGGGCATCAGTGCACTTGTGTCACCCCCAGGAGTACGGTCGCCACAGTGGCATTACCTTCCTCCTAGGGAGTGTGATGTCATGCTTGGGAGCAACGAAGGATCTCTCTAGCAGGTTAACTGATTGGGCGGCGTTATTCCCACGAGTCATGACCCTCCAAACAGCGTTCATGAAGGCAAAGTGTTTGTTTTACGTGGGCAGTATGGTTGCAAAGCTGAACCTTAAAGGAATTTCCAGAAGGGCACCACCAGGAGTGGAGCCTACGGCGTAATTTGACTCAACACGGGCAACCTCAACCATGCCAGCTACAGAACAGATGCACACATTGCAAGCTTAATTCCGTTAACGAACGAGACTCCGTCATGTCCCGCGGTCCGAGTCCGGCTTACTAGAGGGACACGTGAGGCTCTGGCACATGAGATTGGCCAATAACTGGTGTGTCATGCCCTTATAGGTCCGTGGCTGCATGTGCGCTACACTGAAAAGGCCAGCGTTTGTCGCTTACAGGTGCAGATAACCCGCTGAACAACGTTAGTGATGGGGATCACTGATTACAATTATTACTCGCGAACGATGATTTCCCAGTAAGTGCAGGTCAACCACAGTTCCGGAATTAGGCCTAACCGTCATTCCTGAAAAAAATGAAAAACTTACGTGTGTAAACCACAGGTGCTGTAGCTTGCTTAACAGCTCGCCAGCCGTTCTTACGCCCAGTATGGGTTACACGTGATTGCACAAAGGTGAGAAAGGGTACCGTATCCCCGGATAACATGTATGGATAGCGTACACATTCAAAAGATATGTCTATACATCAGGAGGCAGGTTCAGACGGTGTTAGGTCCAGTATGGCTTGCACGTGATTGCACAAAGGTGAGAAAGGGTACCGTATCCCCGGATAACATGTATGGATAGCGTACACATTCCAAAGGTATGTCTATACATCAGGAGGCAGGCTCAGACGGTGTAAGGCCCAGTATGGCTTGCAAGTGATTGCACAAAGGTGAGAAAGGGTACCGTATCCCCGGATAACATGTATGGATAGCGTACACATTCAAAAGATATGTCTATACATCAGGAGGCAGGCTCAGACGGTGTAAGGCCCAGTATGGCTTGCAAGTGATTGCACAAAGGTGAGAAAGGGTACCGTATCCCTGGATAACATGTATGGATAGCGTACACATTCAAAAGATATGTCTATACATCAGGAGGCAGGCTCAGACGGTGTCAGGCCCAGTATGGCTTGCAAGTGATTGCACAAAGGTTAGAAAGGGTACCGTATCCCCGGATAACATGTATGGATAGCGTACACATTCAAAAGATATGTCTATACATCAGGAGGCAGGCTCAGACGGTGTAAGGCCCAGTATGGCTTGCAAGTGATTGCACAAAGGTGAGAAAGGGTACCGTATCCCCGGATAACATGTATGGATAGCGTACACATTCAAAAGATATGTCTATACATCAGGAGGCAGGCTCAGACGGTGTAAGGCCCAGTATGGCTTGCAAGTGATTGCACAAAGGTGAGAAAGGGTACCGTATCCCCGGATAACATGTATGGATAGCGTACACATTCAAAAGATATGTCTATACATCAGGAGGCAGGCTCAGATGGTGTAAGGCCCAGTATGGCTTGCAAGTGATTGCACAAAGGTGAGAAAGGGTACCGTATCCCCGGATAACATGTATGGATAGAGTACACATTCAAAAGATATGTCTATACATCAGGAGGCAAGCTCAGACGGTGTCAGGCACAGTATGGCTTGCAAGTGATTGCACAAAGGTGAGAAAGGGTACCGTATCCCCGGATAACATGTATGGATAGAGTACACATTCAAAAGATATGTCTATACATCAGGAGGCAAGCTCAGACGGTGTCAGGCACAGTATGGCTTGCAAGTGATTGCACAAAGGTGAGAAAGGGTACCGTATCCCCGGATAACATGTATGGATAGCGTACACATTCAAAAGATATGTCTATACATCAGGAGGCAGGCTCAGACGGTGTAAGGCCCAGTATGGCTTGCAAGTGATTGCACAAAGGTGAGAAAGGGTACCGTATCCCCGGATAACATGTATGGATAGCGTACACATTCAAAAGATATGTCTATACATCAGGAGGCAGGCTCAGACGGTGTCAGGCACAGTATGGCTTGCAAGTGATTGCACAAAGGTGAGAAAGGGTACCGTATCCCCGGATAACATGTATGGATAGCGTACACATTCAAACGATATGTCTATACATCAGGAGGCAGGCTCAGACGGTGTCAGGCACAGTATGGATTTGACGGCCCAGACTACACAGCGGAGGAGCAGGGAGAGGTAAAGATTGCAAATGCTGGGGCCCTGCCCAAGCAAGGGGGGCCCACTCATAGGCGTCGGTACTGGCACTGGGCCCCTCATAGTACGGCGGTGTGTCTGACGGCGGGTGTGCACCACCACCGTCAGAGACACTTGATTGCACTATGAGGGACCCTGTGCCAGTGCCCGCGCCCAAGAGTCGGCCTACCCACCTGTCCAGGGCAACGGCACTCGCACGGTGTCGTGCGCTAGGTGGTGACCCCGGCCATGGGGGGGAGGCAGCACAGTTAGGGAGTTTTAGAAAGTGGCATATGTTGATGTTGGACATTCAGCTGATGCAAAAGGCGAAATAGGTCAAGTCCCAGGAAGAGGTGGACCAAAGCAAGCAATTTTTCTGTCACCCTATGTGTCATCAGGGGAAGGTGGGACAAAATCCTTGGAAACCCATGCATGGTTCATTTTAATGAAGGTTAGATCATCCACATTTTGGGTTGACAGACGGGTCCTTTTTTCTGTCAGGATTGATCCAGCTGCACTGAAGACGCTTTCCGATAGCACACTTGCAGCTGGGCAAGCGAGCTCCTGTAAGGCATATTGTGCCAATTCAGGCCAGGTGTCCAGTTTAGCAGCCCAATAGTCAAAGGGGAATGACCTGTGTGGGAGAACATCGATATGGGAGGAAAAGTAGTTTGTAACCATAGTTGACAACTGCTGTCTCCTGTCACTTTCCATCGATGCTGTATTACCAGTTGTGTGAGCGGTACTTGAAAAATCAGTCCACAACATTGTCATGAAACCCCTGTCTCCAACGCCACTTCTGCTGTGTGCACCATGAACACCTCTGCCAAGCTGCCCCCGGCCCGTACGGCTCGTGTGAGAACCATCACCGCTGCTGTGTGCTGGGAATGCCTCAAGCAACTGATTTACCAGAGTTGCTTGTTTATTAGCCAATATTAGGTCAAGGTTCTCCTGTGGCATGATGTTTTGCAATTTGCCTTTATAGCGTGGATTCAGGATGCTGGCCAACCAGTAGTCGTCATCGTTCATCATTTTGGCAATGCGGGGGTCCCTTTTTAGGATCCGCAAGGCATAATCTGACATGTGGGCCAATGTTCCCGGTGTCAATGATGCACTGCGAGTGTTGGTTGGAGGAGCACTTTCTGGCAAATCCACATCCCTCCAGTCATGCACAAACCCTGTACCAGACCTTGCCACGTCAACATTTTCACTTGCCCCACGAGATGCATCCTCCTCCCCTAAGTAATCATCCCCATCATCATCCTCCTCCTCCTCTTCTTCCTCCAACTCATCCAGGAGAGGTCCCTGAGCAGACAATGGCTGAATGTCATCAAGGATTCCCTCCACCTCTTCCTCCTCGTCAACATTGGCTGCAGACCCCTGCTCCTTAAGGTGCGTCAAAGTTTGCATGAGCAGATGAGCAGATGCATAAGTGGGATGCTCATGCTTAGGATGGCGTCGTCTGCGCTTACCAGCCGTGTGCATTCCTCAAAACACTGAAGGACTTTACAGAGCTCTTTCAGCTTCGACCACTGCACACCTGTCAACTCCATGTCTGCTCTCAAAGTGCCTGGCCGTGTATCCTCCCACAAATGCATTATGGCCTGCCTCTGCTCGCACAGCCGCTCCACCATGTGCAGGGTGGAGTTCCACCTTGTTGCAATGTCGATAATGAGGCGGTGGTTGGGAAGGTGGAGCAATCGCTGCAGCTTCTGCATACGAACGGAGGGTACAGGCGACCGGCGGATGTGCGCGCACAGTCTTCGCACCTTATGGAGCAGGGCTGTTAACTCCGGATAATTTTTGAGGAAGCACTGCACCACCAGGTTCAAGGTGTGAGCCAAGCAAGGTATGTGCCATAGTTTTGAAAGGGCTATGGCTGCCACAAAATTACGGCCGTTATCACTAAGTACCTTGCCTGCCTCAAGATGTACACTGCCCAGCCATGACTCAGTTTGTCGCTTCAAGTACTCGGCCAGCACCTCGGCGGTGTGTCTGTTGCCCAAACACATCATCTGCAACACAGCCTGCTGACGCTTTCCACTAGCTGCTCGATAGGGGGACACCTCGTGTGCAACAGTGGCAGCTGCAGATGGAGTGCTCATACGACTGTGCTTTGTGGACGAGCTTTCGCTTCTGGAGGAGGAGGAGGGTGGAACGCCTACAGCCAACTGTTTCCTATACCATGGGCTAGGCAGCACTGTCCCACCACCGCTGTCCCCTGTGGACCCTGCATCCACCACATTAACCCAGTGCGCAGTGATGGACACGTAACGGCCCTGGCCATGCCGACTGGACCATGCATCAGGTGCACCTTTCCACTCACTGACTGCTTGAGTGCATGGACAATGCGGTCTTTCACATGATGGTGGAGGGCTGGGATGGCTTTGCGAGAGAAGAAGTGGCGACTGGGTAGGTCATAGCGTGGTACTGCATAGGCCATGAGTTCGCGGAAAGCTGCGCTTTCCACCAACCGATAGGGCATCATCTCAAACGAGATTAGTTTGGCAATGTGGGCGTTCAAACCCAGTGTACGCGGTTGAGAGACTGAGTACTTTCTTGACCTACTCATAGTGTCTGGGAGGGTGAGCTGGACTTGAGAGCTGCATATGGTGGAAGTAGCAGTGGACAGGGCGGACTGAGAGAGGGTTGATGATGGTGATGGAGTTGGTGTTCTTTCTGATGGCCTAGATTCAGTATTTCGTTGATATAACAGTGGGATTCCCTGACTGCTGTGGCCTTGCAACGACACCTCAACATTTGCTGCTGTGCTAACCGGTGGGCTTACAGTGGGGGAAACAATGTAGCGTTGCTGACTACCTTCTTTGTGATCAGTTGCACATGTGGCACTTGAGGTTTGGTGTTGTGTCCACGCTTGCAAGTGCATGCTGGTTAAATGTCTAAGCATGCAACTGGTATTCAAATTTTTCAGATTATTCCCTCGGCTAAAGGTCTTTGCGCACTTCTTACAGATAACCTTGGCCTGATCATGAGGATTTTGTTCAAAAAAGTGCCACACTGCACTCTTCCTACTTTGGCAGACATTTTGCGGCCTAGAACGCTGTGATACTTTGACCCTCTGGACAAGCTGTCCAGCAACTCTTTTGATTTTTGGAACCTGTCTTTGGAGTGCTCCAGGCCTGCCAGATAACAGCTGTTGCGATGTTGATGTCTGCTGTGGATGCTCCTCATCTGAGCTATTGGAAGCAGCACCCTCTTCCCCCAATGGATGCCAATCTGGGTCAGCAACTGGGTCATCCATCACCTCCTCTTCAATGTCATGTGCACCTTCCTCTGTGTCACCGTGTATGGTGGTATAGTGTGCGGGAAGGGGCACCTGAGTCTCATCAGGGTCAGAATCTGGCTCTGTACACTGCGAGGACAATGTAGTGCTCTGAGTGAATGTACCAGCAGAATCATCTATCAGTGGCTGTGCATCAGTGCACTCCATGTCAGATTCATCTTGGCCTGGGTAATTCACCATTTCACTTGATAATCCAGGCATGGTATGTGAAAACAGCTCCATGGAGTAATCAGTAGTATGGCCTGCGTCATCCTTCAATCTTGGTTGTGGTGAAGGACACAAGGACGACTCAGTGCTTTTACTTTTTACAACTTCAGAAGAGGAGGCGATAGAGCTGGAGGCTGAGTCAGCAATGTAAGACAAAACTTTTTCCTGATGCTCTGGCGTTAAAAGCGGTTTGCCAACTCCTAGAAAACTAAGCCTTCGATGCCTTATGGAGCCAGACGATGACGCAGGCTCAACACCTCCTGCATTCGGTCCTATTTTGCTTTTGCCACTACCATCAGATCCACCACCAACACCATCATTACCAGCTGCCAACCCCCGCCCAATTCCACGGCCTCTTCCACCAGCCTTCCTCATTTTTGGTAGAAATGTAGACAAAATCCTACAAACTATATAGTAATGTAAAACAAGGTACAAGGTGTCTATAGGAAAGGGGAGATTTAGATTTTCTGCAGACACTTGTGGACACTGGACACTTGGATTGTGTGAGGCCCACTGAATATCACAGTGCTATGTCACAGGCTCGATGGCACAGGTGTGAAAAAAGTGACTACAGGATAAGGGAGATTTTGAATTTCTGCAGACACTTGTGGACACTGGACACTTGGATTGTGTGAGGCCCACTGAATATCACAGTGCTATGTCACAGGCTCGATGGCACAGGTGTGAAAAAAGTGACTACAGGATAAGGGAGATTTTGAATTTCTGCAGACACTTGTGGACACTGGACACTTGGATTGTGTGAGGCCCACTGAATATCACAGCGCTATGTCACAGGCTCGATGGCACAGGTGTGAAAAAAGTGACTACAGGATAAGGGAGATTTTGAATTTCTGGGAGATTTTGAATTTCTGCAGACACTTGTGGACACTGGACACTTGGATTGTGTGAGGCCCACTTAATATTACAGCGCTATCTCACAGGCTCGATGGCACAGGTGTGAAAAAAGTGACTACAGGATAAGGGAGATTTTAAATTTCTGCAGACACTTGTGGACACTGGACACTTGGATTGTGTGAGGCCCACTGAATATCACAGCGCTATGTCACAGGCTCGATGGCACAGGTGTGAAAAAAGTGACTACAGGATAAGGGAGATTTTGAATTTCTGGGAGATTTTGAATTTCTGCAGACTCTTGTGGACACTGGACACTTGGATTGTGTGAGGCCCACTGAATATCACAGCGCTATGTCACAGGCTCGATGGCACAAGTGTGAAAAAAGTGACTACAGGATAAGGGAGATTTTAAATTTCTGCAGACACTTGTGGACACTGGACACTTGGATTGTGTGAGGCCCACTGAATATCACAGCGCTATGTCACAGGCTCGATGGCACAGGTGTGAAAAAAGTGACTACAGGATAAGGGAGATTTTGAATTTCTGGGAGATTTTGAATTTCTGCAGACACTTGTGGACACTGGACACTTGGATTGTGTGAGGCCCACTGAATATCACAGCACTATGTCACAGGCTCGATGGCACAGGTGTGAAAAAAGTGACTACAGGATAAGGGAGATTTTAAATTTCTGCAGACACTTGTGGACACTGGACACTTGGATTGTGTGAGGCCCACTGAATATCACAGCGCTATGTCACAGGCTCGATGGCACAGGTGTGAAAAAAGTGACTACAGGATAAGGGAGATTTTGAATTTCTGCAGACACTTGTGGACACTGGACACTTGGATTGTGTGAGGCCCACTGAATATCACAGCGCTATGTCACAGGCTCGATGGCAAAGGTGTGAAAAAAGTGACTACAGGATAAGGGAGATTTTAAATTTCTGCAGACACTTGTGGACACTTGGATTGTGTGAGGCCCACTGAATATCACAGCGCTATGTCACAGGCTCGATGGCACAGGTGTGAAAAAAGTGACTACAGGATAAGGGAGATTTTGAATTTCTGCAGACACTTGTGGACACTGGACACTTTTGGATTGTGTGAGGCCCAATGAATATCAGAGCGCTATGTCACAGGCTCTATGCAGCAGGTGTGAAAAAAGTGACTACAGGATAAGGGAGATTTTGAATTTCTGCAGACACTTGTGGACACTGGACACTTTTGGATTGTGTGAGGCCCAATGAATATCAGAGCACTATGTCACAGGCTCGATGCAGCAGGTGTGAAAAAAGTGACTACAGGATAAGGGAGATTTTGAATTTCTGCAGACACTTGTGGACACTGGACACTTTTGGATTGTGTGAGGCCCACTGAATATCAGAGCGCTATGTCACAGGCTCGATGGCACAGGTGTGAAAAAAGTGAATTGTAGAATTGGGCAGAATAGGAATCTCCCTAGAGTGTAGGTCTGTAAGAACGGAACAAGTCCTCCACTTATCCTTCCACAGTGACACACAGATAGCTTCACTGTGGCTGTGATAACAGCCATTACACGGTACTGTGTGAGGAGCATACACCGCTGTATGGTGTGAATAAATGCACGCTCAGTACCTTAGCAGGACAAAAAAAAAATTGGGATTGCTTTTAAAAAAGCAGTTTGCAGAGCAGTGGGGAAACAGCAATGCAGCTGTCAGGAAGCCTTAGAAGGCAGCCTAACAACCAACACCGCTGATCCACCACAATATAGCCTCCCCTTCCACTGCACACACAGTGACTGGTGTGTTGCACAGGCAAAATCGCTAGCTGCAAAGCAGTTTTTTTGTCTTCTTCCCTGCCTAACGCTCTCCCTACAGAATCAGCAACCTCTCCCTATGCTAAGATCGGCAGAAGTAAGATGGCGGTCGGCGTGCACGCCCTTTTATAACCCCTGTGACGCCCACCAAAGCAAGCCAATCACTTGCATGCCCTTCTGAAAGATGGTGGCGACCCCTGCCTATGTCATCACGTTGCTCACAGTGTCCGTGGATCCTGATTGGCTGAAAAAGAGCGCTAAACAAACTTTTGAAATGCGACTTTGGCGCGTAAGTCGCCGACCTCGTGGCCGACCTCATCCTAGGGTCGGGTTTCGTTTCATGAAACCCGACTTTGCCAAAAGTCGGCGACTTTTGAAATTGTTCGACCCGTTTCGCTCAACTCTACTCTTTACATCTGAGCAAGAACAAGACATCCTTGATTGTCCTTTTTCAATTTTGTCAGTTCCAACTGTGGTTATCCTAAGTCTGTCAACAATTGTCTTAACCACAGAACTTCTTGACTTGCATGTGCTGTGGCAGCATACCCTGCTTCTGTTGAAGACAGTGTCACAATTGACTGTTTCTTACTTGTCCAACTTATTGACCCACCTGAGAGGAAAAAAATATGTCCACTGGTAGATCTTTTGTCAGTTGGATCTCCAGCCCAATCTGCATCAACGTATCCTGTTAAAATGCAATTATCACTTGTGGGTAGTTTGAGCTTAACGTTGCTATTTCCTTTCAAATAACGCATTACTCTCTTCACAGCATTCCAGTCAGCTTTATTTGGTTTTGAAACCTTTCTACTCAGAATTCCTACTGCTGCTGTGATGTTTGGCCTTGTAACATTCGCTAGATACAGTAGTTTTCCTATTGCTGTTCTGTACTCTTCATTATTTGGTAACTTATTTTTCTCACTAATCATCTCTTTAAGATAATTAGTTTCCATTGGAGACTTTACTGTTTTTGCATCCTTCAATCCAAATTTTTTTGTTATGTCTCGAATCATGCGATTTTGATTCAGTAGGAAACTTCCATCTTCTTCTCTTTCTACCTGTATTCCTAGGTACTGTTTCACATTTCCCAAGTCTTTGATTTCGAAACGTCGCGTCAGAATTTTTAGAATGTTTTCTTTATCCCTTTCTTGTTCAGAACAAATCAAAATGTCGTCTACATATGAGTACATAAATCCATCTATTCATCAGCCTTTTTGTGTACAAGCATGCATCAACTTTGTAGCTTTGAAATTTTTCATTTGAAAACACTTTTGTGATTTTGTCATTCCACGCTTTAGCTGCTTGCTTTAAACCATATATGCTTTTCTGTAGTTTGCAAACTTTGGGTTTCTTTGATCTTTGAGTCCTGGAGGTTGTTCCATGTAAATGTCTTCTGTTAAATCTCCATTCAAAAATGCTGTCTTTACATCTAGATGTATCAGCTCCATCTGTTTCATTGCTGCAACTGAAAGTAAAGTTCTTATTGTAGTGTGACAACTGGAGCAAATGTCTCATCATAGTCTTCTCCATATTTTTGAGAATACCCTTTAGCTACGAGTCTTGCTTGGTATCTTTCAGGTGTGCCATCTGTTTGGTATTTTACTTTAAAAATCCATTTACATCCTATGGCTTTTCTTCCTTCTGGGAAATCTGTCAGTGTCCATATCCATGGGACAGTCTCTCCATAGGACAACAATCAGTCGTACACTGCACAAATCTGGCCTTTATGGAAGAGTGGCAAGAAGAAAGCAATTTCTCAAAGATATCCATAAAAAGTATTGTTTAAAGTTTGCAACAAGCCACCTGGGAGACACACCAAACATGTGTAAGAAGGTGTTCTGGTCAGATGAAACCAAAATTGTGTTAGGTGTCGGGTTCCTGCAGCTGCACAACAGGAATCCAGAGCCACACAGCCAGCGGTCTCCCATTCTCCTCCGACCTCTCAGGGACCTGCACAGCAATCTCGGCGATCCAGACACCCTGCTCAGACCAGTTCTCTTGGTCTAGTTGTTGCTGCCACCTCTGGACCAGCAATAGTAGAGCAGCCTGCTCTACAGCAAGCCACTCCTTTTCCTCTTGCCGTGCTACTGGGCATGCTCACAAGACGATCTCTCAGTGGAGATCGGGAGTCACGTGCTCAGGTCCTTCTCCTGATCTGATTGGTCCATCTCAGAGATATGGAAGGTCTCGGAAGTGCACGGCTATAAAAGGCCCTCATGGCCACTCAGCCATGCACTAGTATAGACTCTTATTGCTCTCTGTGTGAATGATGATGAATGCATGTGCCTGCAAATGACTCGTTAAGATCCCCTCCCTCTGATATTACGTGTGTGGATAGGGACTTAGTCATAGAGTCAGCGCCAGTCAGTGGCACGCTACAGGCCACAATTCACATCTTACAGCACTAGCATCCGACAGTGCACCTCCTCTTGGGCATTGTCGTGTGGCGGCTGGGTTGGTTGCAGCGCTGCAGTCAGCAGGACCTGTTGGCGTCCGTGGTAGCAACGCCGCACGCACAGTAGGTCTAGATGGACATTGACCCTGAGTCTTGGGCCTAGTCCTGTGTCCGTATACCATGTGTGCACACCGCTGAGACCTGTGAGGTCAACAGGCTCAGCATTTACATTTAAGTTCTAAGCGTCTCTGTGGTGATAACAGAGTATGCTCAATGCACACCGGGTGACGTTCAACCCGTGTGCGATATACCGCCATATTGTGCGTCTGCCATTATCTGGCAGCGGTGTAACACCTACTGCACGGTGGACTCCGGGCGGCGAACACACTTATTTATTTATTAGTGCGTTCTGCCGTCCCTAACAAATCGAGCTTTTTGGCAACAATGCCAAACGATATGTTTGGTGTAAAGGCAACACAGCTCATCACTCTGAACACACCATCCCCACTGTCAAACATGATGGTGGCAGCATCATGGTTTGGGCCTGCTTTTCTTCAGCAGGGACAGGGAAGATGTTTAAAATTGATGCGAAGATGGATGGAGCCAAATACAGGACCATTCTTGAAGAAAACCTGTTGGAGTCTGCAAAAGACCTGAGACTGGGACAGAGATTTGTCTTCCAACAAGACAATGATCCCAAACATAAAGCAATATCTACAATGGAATGGTTCACAAAAAATTATCCAGGTGTTAGAATGGCCAAGTCAAAGTCCAGACCTGAATCCAATCGAGAATCTGTGGAAAGAGCTGAAAACTGCTGTTCACAAACGATCTCCATCAAACCTCACTGAGCTCGAGCTGTTTGCCAAGGAAGAATGGGCAAGAATTTTGCATGCCCCACTTTTCAGTTTTTGACTTTTCACAAAAATTTAAAATAACCAATTCAACTTCACAATTGTGTCCCACTTGTTGTTGATTCTTCACCAAAAATTTAAATTTGGTATCTTTATGTTTGAAGCATGATATGTGGGAAAAGGTTGACAAGTTCCAGGGAGCCGAATACTTTCGCAAGGCACTGTACATGTTTGCACTATTTACAGTTTATACAAGCTTTACAGTATCAGCAGGTACATGGAATAGAAATAAACAATGATTTTGTGGTACAGACCCTTTTATTATTGAACATTTGAATAGAATATTAAAAATAATGGTCTGCCTATTGTGGTACTAAATTCTTGCAGTACTGTCTATGCTATTCAGGCCCAGGGATTTGTCTACTTTAGTCACCTGCTGGGTTAAGCAGGGGTGACATTTAATACAGAATTTATGGCATACCTGATAATCTCCTCTGTCATGGGATTTTCTTGTGTAGATCCATTACTGCATCATATTAGAAGAGATTATCCCATAGATGTAGGTTTTCTACACAGTGAGAAGTGAATCTAAAGTTCCAAAGCAATACAATGCAGTTTAAAATGGTTAATTAGATCATAAGGGAAGCTATGACTTGCCGGTAACAAGCTGTCGTCCGAAGGTTAATGCTTACTGTTCTCCTTGGAACACTTCTCAAGGACAGCAGACAGGCTGTAGTGTAAGAAAGATGTGTAGGAGACTGGTAGCAGCTGGCCATGCAGACAATGAACAGGTAGACAGATTTATTATATGGGGCAGAATGGGGATGCTGGTAGAAGTAGGCAAGTAAAACTGTGATCTGATGAGGACACATTACTACAAGAGACAAAAGGATTTCAAGTTCCATTCACTGGTTTAGTTTAGCTGTCTCTTTTTCTGAAGTCAGACATGAGAATTCATTTAGCATATCGGCCTACACAATATATAACAGAAAGATGAAGATTTATAGTGAGCTATGAGTCCAGGAAGGATTATTAAACTTGCATATGTCTGCGCTGCAGATGTCCCCAATAAAATTTAAGTTACTCCTGAGATGATGTAATTTCTATTCAAAATTTTATACTTTACTCACTTTACTCACTTTTAATGTTTCTTAACATTTACTCAGCGTGAAAGAAATATATTACAATCGTATAAGCTTATATCAGAATGGGGAGAACATTACGAAAATTGATGTAGCATATAGAAAATATAAATATAGTTTGCCTTGACACAGCAGTCTTTCTTTATTGTAAGGATTATAAAAAAAGAAATATCACCAAGAGGTACCACAGTGACTAGACTTCAACTAACTGTCCTGAAATTTAAGGGGATAATTAGCATGGCACCCATACAACATGGACTAGATGTTCACTTAAATATATAGTGAGTTACAATTAAATATATTACATTTATCAGACTGTAAGACAGAATAGATACTATCACTAGATAATGACCAAGTATGAGTCAAAGGTCCTGAAATTTGTGGTTCCATAAGAATTCTAACACTTTGTTATTCGATATGCCCTGCACCATTTCCCACACTAATGAAGCATTAGATAGCGGGCTAATATTGTTTTGCGTGACTATGCTGGCTTCTCTATAATGTCCTGCAGCTACTGCAATACATCCTAGTTTATCAAGTGCGTTAGCATACCTGATACAGTTGTGGTCAGTAAACCACTGGGTAAACCAAGACTGGGAATATGTTCATCAGATTTGGATTCAATCTCAGGATTCAGCAGGTAAATGGATTAGACAAATCATATTAAAACAAATGCATTAATCTTGTGGTCTCTCTCTTTAGTTCTTATAATTATAAAAAAAGCAAGCAAACATCATGTGACAGAACTAATGTAATATATTTACTAAAATGTTTTATATTTTATGTAGAATGCATGACAAGAAAATTAAAAAGAAGGGATGGGCGCACCTGTGGTTATTCTGGTCCGTAGAGTTCAACTGAACTTTATAAAAGTTTGTTTTGGGTACAAGAATGGTACCCAAATTTGATCCGCATAAAACACCGTCTCTGATCATCGGTAACCTCGCTGACATTACCTCTGGTCACAGCGCTGCGGTTCCAACACTGTCACACAGTGGATAGCATGTGAGCCAACAACTGTGACTTGTTGTGCAAAGGTTACTGCCGGTTAGGTGTCGACTGATGAGTACTAATCTCATCAGCATGTACCTGGTATCGGTGAAAGCAGCGAGTAATCAAGATTTCAGTGTGATATACAATTGGCGCTGTCTGTGTGTAGGTTACAGTACATGTAGTTAGCTAATAAATAAATGAAAGAAAAAAAATTGTGTAGGATTCCTCTTATTTTTAATACCCAGGTGGGGTCTGGTGTTATTCTCGGAATGGGGCAATAAATATGGTGCTTCCCATGCTATTAATATGAGATAACAGCTGTCTGCATAACATTTAATAATTATTAAAAAAGAGGGACCCCCCAAAAATGACATTTGGTTCACCTATTTTTCATAACAAGCAAAGGTTAAGCAGACAGCTGCACGCTGATATTAATAGGCTGGTAAGGGCCCAAGGATATTGGCTCCCTCCCAGACTAATAACATCAGCCTTCATCTGTCTGAGAAATGGCACATCCATTAGATGCATCAATTCTGGAGCTTAGCCTCAGCTCTAACCGCCTACCCTAGTGTGTTGGAAAGTGGGATAAAAGTTTTGGGGTTGATGTGAGCTGTTTCATCTCTGCTGACATCAAGCCCAGGGGTTAGATGGAGAGGCATCTGTGAGACACCCCTATTATTCACCTGGTAGTTAAAAGTAGTAAAGACACACACACAGAGGAAAGTCCTTTAATTGAAAAAAACATTCTCCTCATTTTCCCATTTATTAACCTAAAATTAAAAATCAAAGCGATTCTCACCTGTCCACTGTAAATCCATAATAAGAAGGTCCCACGAAGATCCCCAACTCAGCTTCATCCAGTGTATGCAGCTCCTTTTAAAGAACACAACTCCATGCACTGGAGCAGCAGGAACAGTTGGGTGCCACGCGCTGCACTCCGTGAGCCCTGGCTGGTGTGCATTTAGATTACGTTAGTAAGCTTATCTCAGTTCACACAAGCTCAGCACTGCTGTGAACTGAGATATCCTTACTGAGGTCACTGTTTGCAGCATGAGAAATTTCTCACTGCTAGCGGTGACCTCAGTAAGGACACCCCAGTTCATCTGCTATGAACTGCGATAACCTTAGTGATGTCAGCTCTCTTTGCTGTAGCCAAATTCACACGATACTGTATATGTGTTCCAGCGGCAGACCACAGCTGTCTGCTTTCCCTTGGCTGGTTATTAAAAATAAGGTAAACCCCATGCCATTTTTTTTTAAATTTATTAAAATTAATTTAAAAAAGTGTGGAGTCCCTTCTATTATTTAAAAATCAGCTCAGAAAAATCAGACAGCTGAGAGCTGCAGCCCCCAGCTGTATGCTTTTCCTCAGCTGGTTATCAAAAATGTGGGAGACGACATGTCATTTTTTTAATTATTTATTTAAATAAATATAAAAAATGGTGTTTGGTGCCTCCTATTTTTTTTATAGCCAGTTAAGGGAAATCAGATCGCTGAGGGCTGACCCACACTTTAAAAAAAATATATATACTTTATATGTATCATTTTTTATATTAAGTTGGTGAAAGGATAGTGGAGGAGTCTTTATTTACATAATGTATATTTTCCTGTGTGTATTTTTTAACTATTCAGTTACTGGATTAGTAACTGCAAATTATTACTCCATTTGCCACCCCAGGGCAGGTGGTAACAACCATGGAAAGCATTATAATTGTCACATCTAAAGACTGTGAAGGCCAAATAACCATGGGCTTTCCCAGCCTGAGAATTCCAGTCCCAAGCTGTCTGCTTTACCTTTGCTAGTTATGAAAAAATGGAAAGGTGGAAGTGGTAGTCTTGGTGGAAGAGGTGGAGCAGGAGGTAACCAACATTGTTTTTTTATGGTTTGTTTAAATTTGGGGATGAACCAAAATGAAACAAATGCAAATTAGAGTGTAACCATGGCTGGGTGCAGCTGGTATAGTTGTATAGTCAGTCAGAGGTAAGGATAAGTCCTGTGTTATCCATGTCTGATTCATTTTTGTGAATGTTAGCTTCCCCACACTGGATGTGGACATTCGGATGTGCCTGTCTGTGATCACGACACCTGCGCTGCTAAAGTCATGCTTTCACAGTGTACTTGATGCGGGGAAGGCCATTATATCCAAAGCAGTACAAGCTCTGGCTATGTGACTAATTTGGACAACCAAACATTATATGGGGCAGACCCATCATTTTGTACCTGGATATGTGTATCCCCCTAGCCATGCTCCAGTGGTGCTCATGAGCTGCTCTGAGAGCCACACTGCTGTGAACACTGTTGTTCGTTCTCCTCAACAACCTCCAAAACTGTCCCCTGGCTGGACTCATGTACCTGGCCGCTGTTGGTAATGTACCCACCCTCTAAGCCATGTGTGCAAGACAGACCTGATAACTGTGAAAATGATCCATGTTCCTTCAGCTCCTCTACTTCCCGTGCCACTACCTCATGCATCAATGCCTGAAGTGTTGTTTCCAGAAGGCATACGAATGGTATAGTAAGGCAGATGATGGATGATATCATCAGTGCTGGACATGTTCTGGGGCCCACGAGATGCATGTGTTCTCATCTTAATTGTCTGCTGCCAAATTATATGTCAGAGTTTTACGGCCAGAGTAATCACAGTACACTGTGCGCCATGTCTCAATGATTCCTCATTATAGGCTGAAGTGCAGAGTATTTATGGAAAAAGCAAGGTACTTTTCCAGTGCATTTCCTCATTGGCTTATTGTTAAAGATTGTTGATTCTTTTGGTGCTGGAAAAACTCACGGATATAGAAACAATATAAGAGTGCTAACTCACAAATACAGGAATATTTCTCCTTTGTTCTTGATAACCTCAGACTCATTGTGTCAACTTCTACCAGAGGTCAATATTGCAAACAATACATCAAAAGTTGCTGTGCTGTAATGTGCTAGCAGATATAGTTTAACCCCTTCCTGACATGAGACGTACTATCCCGTCCACGGTACCCGGGCCCGTATGACCGGGGACGGGATAGTACGTCTACCGCGATCAGCGGCGCCCACGTGGTGAGCGCCGCTGATCGCGGCCGGGTGTCAGCTGATTATCACAGCTGACACCCGGCACAATGTGTCAGGGGCGGTCACGGACCACCCCCGACACGTTAACCCCTTGCACACCGCGATCAAACATGATCGCGGTGTACCGGGGGTTAAAGGGAAGCATCGGCAGGGAGGGGGCTCCCTCCGTGCTTCCCTGAGCCCCCCACGGCAGCGCAATGTGCAGCGCTGCTGCGGGGGGCTCCTTTCCTCCAGGCCCCCGAATCCAAGATGGCGACGGGGCATTCGGGGGCCTGGGGAAGCTGGCTTCCTCAGTGCCTGCAAAGCGCAGGCATGAGGAAGCCTTGTGCACTGCCTGTGACAGATTGCTGATCTGTCACAGTGATCTGTGATGTGACAGATCAGCGATCTGTCACAGGACAGTGATGTCCCACCTGGGACTATGTAATAAAGTAAAAAAAAAATTAAAAAAAAGTGTAAAAATAAATTAAAAAAAATCGCCAAATAAATTAGTAAAAAAAAAAAAAAATATTCCCCAATAAATTCATTTTTTGAAAATAATAAAAAAAAAACAATAAAAGTACACATATTAGGTATCGCCGCGTCCGTAACGACCTGCCCTATAAAACTGTCCCAATAGTTAACCCCTTTAGCGAACCCCTTAAAAAACAAAAATAAAAAACGAAGCAAAAAATAATGATTTATTATCATACCGCCAAACAAAAAGTGCAATAACGCGCGATCAAAAAGACGCATATAAATATCCATGGTACCGCTGAAAACGTCATCTTGTCCCGCAAAAAACAAGCCGCAATACAGCATCATCAGTGAAAAAATAAAAAAGTTATAACTCACAGAATAAAGCGATGCAAAAATAATTATTTTTTATATAAAATAGTTTTCATTGCATAAAACCGACAAAAACATAAAAAAACGACCTAAATGAGGTATCGCTGTAACCGTACTGACCCGAAGAATAAAACCGCTTTATCAATTTTACCGCACCCCCCCCAAAAGAAATTCATGAAACGCTGGTTTTTGTTCATTCTGCGTCACAAAAATCGGAATAAAAAGCGATCAAAAAATTTCACGTGCCCGAAAATGGTACCAATAAAAACGTCAACTCGTCCCGCAAAAAATAAGACCTCACATGACTCGGTGGGTCAAAATACGGAAAAATTATAGCTCTCAATATGTGGTGATGCAAAAACTATTTTTACAATAAAAAGCGTCTTTTAGCGTGCGACAGCCGCCAAACATAAAAACCGCCATAAATAGTAAATCAAACCCCCCGTTATCACCCCCTTAGTTAGGGAAAAATAATAAAATAAAAAAAATGTATTTATTTCCATTTTTCCATTAGGGTTAGGGCTAGGGTTAGGGCTAGGGGTGTGTTGGGGTAGGGTTAGGGTAGGGTTAGGGTTAGGGCTAGGGCTATGGTTAGGGCTGGGGTTAGGGCTAGGGTTAGGGCTAGGGCTAGGGTTAGGGTTAGGGGCGTGTTGGGGTTCGGGTTGGAGTTAGAATTGGGGGTTTCCACTGTTTGGGCACATCAGGGGCTCTCCAAATGCAACATGGCGTCAGATCTCAATTCCAGCCAATTCTGAGTTGAAAAAGTCAAATGGTGCTCCTTCCCTTCCAAGCTCTGCTATGCGCCCAAACAGTGTTTTACCCCCACATGTAGGGTATCAGCCTACTCAGGACAAATTGAAAAACAATTTTTGGGGTCCAATTTCTCCTGTTACCCTTAGGAAAATAAAAAATTGGGGGCTAAAATATCATTTTTGTGGAAAAAAATGATTTTTTTATTTTCACGTCCGAGCGTTATAAACTTCTGTGAAGCACTTGGGGGTTCAAAGTGCTCACCACACATCTAGAAAAGTTCCGTGGGGGGTCTAGTGTCCAAAATGGGGTCACTTGTGGGGAGTTTCAATAGTTTAGGTACATCAGGGGCTCTCCAAACGCACATGACACCCGCAGACCATTCCATCAAAGTCTGCATTCCAAAACGTCACTGCTTCCCTTCCGAGCCCCGACGTGTGTCCATACAGTAGTTTTCTCCCACATATGGGAAATCAGCGTACTCAGGACAAATTGGACAACAACTTTTGGGGTCCAATTTCTCCTGGTACCCTTGGGAAAATAAAAAAATGGTGACTAAAAGATCATGTTTGTGGAAAAAATACGAATTTTTTATTTTCACGCCCGGGCGTTGTAAACTTCTGTGAAGCACTGGGGGGGTCAAAGTGCTCACCACACATCTAGATAAGTTCCTTGGGGGGTCTAGTTTACAAAATGGTGTCATTTGTGGGGGGTTTCCACTGTTTAGGTACATTAGGGGCTCTCCAAAGGCAACATGACACCCGCAGACCATTCCATCAAAGTCTGCATTCCAAAACGTCACTACTTCCCTTCCGAGCCCCGACGTGTGCCCATACAGTAGTTTTCTCCCACATATGGGGTATCAGCATACTCAGGACAAATTGGACAACAACTTTTGGGGTCCAATTTCTCCTGGTACCCTTGGGAAAATAAAAAAATGGTGACTAAAAGATCATGTTTGTGGAAAAAATACGAATTTTTTATTTTCACGCCCGGGCGTTGTAAACTTCTGTGAAGCACTGGGGGGGTCAAAATGCTCACCACACATCTAGATAAGTTCCTTAGGGGGTCTATTTTCCAAAATGGTGTCATTTGTGGGGGGTTTCCACTGTTTTGGTACATCAGGGGTTTTCCAAACGCGACATGGTGTCCAATCTCAATTCCAGCCAAAAACGTCAAATGGCGCTGCTTCCCTTCCGAGCTCTGCCATGCGCCCAAATAGTGGTTTACCCCCACATGTGGGGTATCAGCGTACTCAGGACAAATTGCACAATAACTTTTAGGGTCCTGTTACCCTTGGGAAAATAAAAATTGGGGTGAAAAGATCATTTTTGTGGAAAAAATATGATTTTTTAATTGTATGGCTTTATGTTATAAACTTCTGTGAAGCCCATGGGGGTTCAAAGTTCTCACCACACATCTAGATAAGTTCCTTAGGGGGTCTATTTTCCAAAATGGTGTCATTTGTGGGGGGTTTCCACTGTTTTGGTACATCAGGGGTTTTCCAAACGCGACATGGTGTCCAATCTCAATTCCAGCCAAAAACGTCAAATGGCGCTGCTTCCCTTCCGAGCTCTGCCATGCGCCCAAATAGTGGTTTACCCCCACATGTGGGGTATCAGCGTACTCAGGACAAATTGCACAATAACTTTTAGGGTCCTGTTACCCTTGGGAAAATAAAAATTGGGGTGAAAAGATCATTTTTGTGGAAAAAATATGATTTTTTAATTGTACCGCTGTACGTTATAAACTTCTGTAAAGCCCTTGTGGGTTCAAAGTTCTCACCACATATCTAGATAAGTTCCTTGGGGGGTCTAGTTTCCAAAATGGGGTCACTTGTAGGGGGTTTCCACTGTTTAGGTACATCAGGGACTCTCCAAACGTGACTTGGCGTCCAATCTGAATTCCAGCCAATTTTGCATTGAAAAAGTCAAACTGCGCTCCTTCCATTCTGAGCTCTGCCATGCGCCGAAACAGTCGTTCCCCCCCACATATCAGGTATCTGCGTACTCAGGACAAATTGCACAATAACTTTTGCAGTTCAATTTCTCCTGTTACCCTTGGTAAAATAAAAAAAATTGAACCTGAATTATTTTTTTATGAAAAAAAGTTAGATGTTCATTTTTTTTTAAATATTCAAAAAATTTCATGTGACGCACCTAAAGGGTTAATAAACTTCTTGAATGTGGTTTTGAGCACCTTAAGGGGTGCAGTTTTTAGAATGGTGTCACTTTTGGGTATTTTCTATCATATAGACCCCTCAAAGTGGCTTCAAATGTGATGTGGTCCTAAAAATAAAATGGTGTTGTAAAAATGAGAAATCGCTGGTCAACTTTTAACCCTTATAACTTCCTAACAAAAAAAAATTTTGGTTCCAAAATTGTGCTGATGTAAAGTAATCATGTGGGAAATGTTAGTTATCAAGTTTTTTGTGTGCCGTGTCTCTGTGATTTAAGGGCATAAAAATTCAAAGTTGGAAAATTGCGAAATTTTCAAAATTTTCGCCAAATTTCCGTTTTTCTCACAAATAAACGCAAGTTATTTGAATGAAATTTTACCACTAACATGAAGTACAATATGTCACGAGAAAACAATGTCAGAATCACCGGGATTCATGGAAGCGTTCGAGAGTTATGACCTCATAAAGGTACAGTGGTCAGAATTGTAAAAATTGGCCCGGTCATGAACGTGCAAACCACCCTTGGGGGTGAAGGGGTTAAAAGCCACATCAGCATTCTATTTCAACATATGATAAAAGTGTGTGTCCATATTGGATGTGAGTGTCCATGAATCAGGTGTAAGCGTCTATGCATCTATATTTTGGATATCTTCATAGCTAAATATCAGTTTCATATCCATAACAGTCCCCCCTTTGGAGATATACAAAATCAAAACCCTAATCTCATCAAGTCTATCGATCTGTCCTCCTATACCAACTAACTGAGCTAATCTTCACGGTATACAAGATTACCCATCTCTAGTAGATGGAGCCCTCTTAATGGACTTACACAGGAGGAAGTCAGATCCTACTCTCTCCTTCACTGGTGTGTTTCAGGCTGACATATTCCAATGGGGGAGGTGGATATGGAGTTTCTTCCATGGTTTCACTGCAGCATGGATCACCGAGTAGGTCATTGAAGTCAGCATGTACAGCTATCGCTGTGGCTTTCATGGTTTCCATCGTAATCTTCTTGAAGCATTGAACGATGCAGCATAGAATTAAGGCTAATATAATTAAAACACGTAGGATAGCTATTCCACTTTTTGTGAGTGCTCTTTGCCACCCATCCCACCACTCAAACCAGGTGTCCCAGTTATCCTCAACCCCTGAGTTTCAGGCTAGTTCCTCCGATAGATCAGTAAGGTCTTTGAGTTCTCTGGATATTCTCCCATCTGGAGCCGTGTTGTTAGGTATATAAGAGCAACAGCTAGTACCTATCATCTTACAGAATCCACCTTTTTCTGCCAGGATCATGTCTAGGGCCATTCTGTTTTGGAAGGCCATAATGGATGTGGGATCTACTGTAGTTGCTTAGTGATTCCCCTTACAGCATCTCTAGTGAAATTAGCGACCCTTTGATGATTATAGTATAGATAGTTTATCCATTTCACATTTTTGTTTACCCCAATCAGGGGAATGATTGATTCAAATCCAGCTGCTACATCTTTTCTGGCTTTGAATTCGTCAGGTACCCCATGTGGAACCCCAAGGGCATCTATGTAGATATGAGGGATGAAGGAACCTTGTAGTTCCCTCTTTAACTTCTGGGGTATTTGGCCTTTTCAGAGAACCTGATCCCAGTTGGGCAGATTAAATATATGGAAGGGCATGAGGGCTTTTACCATAGCACACTTTCCTTTCCAAGGGGTATGCAATCTGGGTCTAATTTTCATGTCCCCACATAGCCAATACAAGTCAGGAAATTGGTAGACTTGGCCTACCAACAAGGAATCATTGTATTGGTTTCCCTCCTGGACCTTGATGACATAGCTACAGTAGTCAGATGGTAACTTATCAACATGCTTTCCAGGGCCATATCGTTCAAAACAAGCGTAGTTCCCAGGGTAGGGGGTGATCCCATGACCACTTGGTTCCCTTTTTCTGTAAGGTGGGTATAAGTTGGATACAGTTTGGCATTTTTGTGAGTTACCTACAGTACGTGGTTGTTTATGTACAGTGACAGGGTGCATATGAATCGTCCTCCTCATCTACCCTTGGATCTATTGGGAAAGGTACTGTGCCTAAATGAGGTTGGGCAGTGGTACAAGCTATGCATGCGGAGTGGTTTGCACTATTGACAGTGTACTTTATCCATTCAAGTCAGACGTTGGAGTTAGAGAATCCTGTCTCTATTGCGAGTTTATCATCATAAGTCAAATCTAAAAGGAATTTGGCTCCTGGTAATGGGTCATCTACAGTTTGTATGTTTGCAATGGGCCTAAAATCAATATTCCTTAACCAAAATTTGCCCATTCTGTCACCTTCTCCCTCTCTCCCAAGTTTGGTCCTTGAGCTTAGTACATATAACCCTTGATCATTCTCTGAGGGGTTATCAATGGTGAGGTATAGAATTATGTATCCCTCCTTGTTGCAGTGAGTGGCAGAGATGTGGAGCATTGAACCTGGAAGGCCCGTCCGGCCTCTGAACAGGGCTTTGATGAGGGTCATGTGGGCTAATAGGCTGGCTCCCCATTTGTCCATGCGTTGCAGGGCTTGGACTGGTTGATATCACCAGTTGCTTTCACCAGTGTGCCACCCGACAAGTTACCAATCCTCACAGTTTGAACCTTCCCCTGTTTCAGCAGTGGTGACTCAGATGAATTGTGTACCTAACCAGATATTAAATTGTGCCATGGGCATTCAACTATGTGGCAATAGTCAAATTGATATGTTACCCTTTGGGTGGTTACATTATACCAGAAAGTTACTATACCCTCATGAGTGACTACCCCCTGGTTACTGGCTACCCCTTAGGCTAGGTAAACGATAAGTGTTAGATGGATGAAGAGTGGCAGCCACCACTGGTCTCTGGATCTGGCACCTTTTTGCAGTGGGAAGCGTGCATCCATGGATTTTTTTGGTAGTAGAAAGGACTTGGAATGTGCTGTCATCTCTAGGTTTGAGAGTATGTCTGTTGAACCTCTTGGTGGTGAAGACCCAGTCATCGGGAAGGATCTGGTGGGCTCCTTCTAGGTCCTCAGGATCTGAGATGGACAAAACTTGAAAACATATTTTAGCCACACATTTTAGTCAACTTAACAACAAACTTAGGCTGGTTTCACATTAGCGTTTGTGTGCGCAGCATTGCCTCCTCTTGACTCTGAATTGTTAGAGCAGACCTCTGTTACCCATGTAGTAGAATATGTGAACAGCACTTCAGAATGTCCCATCTGTGGTTCACCACAGTCAGTTGGGCGCTTGGAGAGTTGTGATGTGGGGACAAAAAGTTTAATTTGGGTGTCAACACTGAGGACTCTACTGTGTGTGATGTTAAGGTGGAGGAAGAGGAGCAGAGGCCACTTGATGCAGTGCTTGCTATCTGCTGGAGCACAAGTTCTTTCTGGCCCTCATCTACAAAGAGTACCATTGTATGGCTGCCAAAGAAGGGGAGCAGAGTTGCCTGTCCAGTAACAGAAGTTGTAAAAATGCTGCTCAAATTCTGACTGCAGCAAAACAAACCAATTTCTCATTCCTCATATCATACCTGTCACACAACCCTAAACAGCAATTCAGTACTATCAATTCTTTCCTGCATCCACCAGTTCCCCCTCCCTTTCCTCTCAGCTGAATACTTTGCCTCATCAACTGTGAACTTGACACAACATGGTGTCACCTCATTCCAAACAAAACCGCAGTCTTCATCACAAGAATAAGGCTAGTTTCACATTTGCGAACGGAGGAGCTGCTGACTTCCTTCATGAAGCTCCATCCCCTGCCGCGAGTCCTCCAGTCAGCTCCACCTATGGCCGCATACTGCTGCATGTGGCCTGCGTACCTATCTTTAGCATTGAGAAGAGGAATCTCCAGCGCTGAATGGATATTAAAATACAAAAACAAAAACTTGGGGTCTGTATGTCGGGGAGACAGTGCAAAAGCTTAGAGCAAGGATGAATTCTCATCGTCACACAATAAGAGAAAAAAGAATGGATCTACCTGTGGCAAAACATTTTTGTATGCCTGATCATAACACCATGGACATGAAGTTACTGGTATTGAAAAATAACTTCACATCCCAGAGAGAGAGAATAGTCTGGGAGTTCAAGCTCATGATGACCTTTGACACTTTCAATGCTGGAATGAATGTGTCACATGGATTTATGTCTTTTTACATCAATTAAGGAATTTGCTCCTAAGACCTTGTGGGGGCATCACAACACATTTGGAGACCCCAATCAGAGGACAATAAAACATCCAGACTCCTTATCTATGAATTGGTCCAATATTTATGTTTCTCCCTCTCTCACAATGATAGTTCTGCTTCGCGCCACCTGTCTTATCTATTGCATTTTTTCTGTGCATAAATATGTGATTCTTCAGATTTTGTATTAGTCAATGCCTGATGAAGAGACCTGAGTAGTCTCAAAAGCTTGCAATGTGTTGCCATCTTTTCATTTAGCCATTAAAAGGTATCAACCACTGAGGACTCTCAATTCTGAATATTTTTCTGTTAAAATACAAACATTTCTTGAAATTTTTTTTTCGTTTTTTTTTTGAAAATGCAACAAATACTTAAAAATACACGAGTGAAAAATAGATGGACAAAATAGCAAGTGGTGTCCCAGGTGGTACAGCCAACGCCTTTCGACCTCACCAGGTCTTTTTCATGGTTAGAGACACATAATACCAGCTACATATAACACAAAGGCAGGTTAAACACAGGTGCAAATAATGTCAATCAGAGAAGTCAAGGGAAAACATGGTATTAACCCTTCACATAAATGAAAAAGACATCTGACAAATATCTTAAAAACAGCATATATGGAAAAACATATAATATACACAAAATACAAGTTGGAAAAAGAACAAATCCTGCGCAGTTACCAGAATAAATTAGAACAAATGAAAAATATACTAAAGACATACCAGTAAGCTAATATATCCCTAGTCTAATTGTAGGATGAAATCAAGGCGCTTGTTCAGACCTTGCGGTACTCTTGTACTCAATTTAAAAATCCAGAAGGACTCAACAGTTTCCTCCTAAAATCACCTCCTCTAATCGGTTTGGAAACTTTCTCAATTGCTGTAACCTTGATGGTATTAGTATCTCCAGTGTTGTCTTGTTCTACAGGTATTTTAGATCCTATAAAAATCGCATCTGACCTGCAATTCTGAAGGTGTTATATACCTAATAGAATGTGTTTCTTGCAATGTCCAGTATGTGGGCTGCACAATTGGTCCTCTTACAAGAAGGATTAGGAAGCATTTGTCAGAGGCTACCAGCCAAAATTACAACATTTCAGCAGTATCTAGCCACTGTAAAACTAAACGTAATAGAGATACTAATACCCTCAAGGTTATAGCAATAGAGAAAGTTTTCAAACCGATTAGAGGAGGCGATTTTAGAGGAAATTGTTGAATCGTGAGTCCTTCTGGATTTTTAAATTGAGTACAAGAGTACGGCAAGGTCTGAACAAGCGCCTTGATCTCATCCTACAATTAGACTAGCGATACAGTATATTAGCTTACTGGTGTGTCTTTAGTATATTTTTCATTTGTTCTAATTTACTCTGGTTACTGAGCAGGATTTGTTCTTTTTCCAACTTGTATTTTGTATATATTATATGTTTTTCCATATATGCTGTTTTTAAGATATTTCTCAGACGTGTTTTTCATTTATGTGAAGGGTTAATACTATCTTTTCCCTTGACTTCACTGATTGACATTATTTGCAACTGTGTTTAACCTGTCTTTGTGCTATATTTAGCTGGTATTATGTGTCTCTAACTAACCATGAATAAGACCTGGTGAGGTCAAAATGCATTGGCTGTACCACCTGAGACACCACTTGGTATTTTGTCCATCTATTTTTCACTCGTGTATTTTTAAATATTTGTTGCATTTTAAAAAAAAAACGAAAAAAAATATTTTTTTTCAATAAATGTTTGTATTTTAACATCCATTCAGTGCTGGAGATTCCTCTTCTCATATATTTGCTCTGACAACGCCGTCATACAGACGACTCCATGTGCTTTGGGAGGTATGGATACATATTGAAGACTGGGTGAGCTGATCTTTCCCTCCCACCCCTCTTTTTCTGCTATTTGTATCTCTAGCACTGGGTACACAGGTCGTGAGAATGTATGCTGATGCCTCTGCAAGCATCATTTTGTTGATGCGGTGGACAAAACAAATTCCAACATGCTGCGTTCGGCACTGAAACCGCACCATCAAAATGACACTTGGGGGGGCATCTGCATACAGCGGCATGGCCTGCGTACCTAATGCTAAAGATAGGGTATGCAGGCCGCATGCAGAAGTATGCGGCCGTAGGCGGAGCTGACTGGAGGAGGCGTGGCAGGGGGCTGGGCTTCACAGAGGAAGTTCGTAGCCCTCCGCAGCTCCTCCGTCCACATATGTGAAATCAGCCTAACCGACCTCTTCAACCTGTCACTAACAACTGGTGTCTACCATCCTGATTGAAAAATGCCTAGATCACACTCATTCTCTAAAAGCCCACCCTTGACCCATCCTCTGTGTCTACCTATCGCCCCATGTCACTTCTCCCCTATGCCAAACTACTGGGATAACATGTCAATTTTGAACCTCTCCTCTCCTCTTGCCCCCTCTTTGACTGCATACAATCTGACCTCAGGCTGCACCATTTCACTGAAACTGCCCTGACTAAAGTTACCAACGACCTACTAACTGACAAATGAAAGCAAGGCGAGCTTGTCCTCCTCCTTCTACTGGACCTGGCATCTGTCTTTGACACAGTAGACCATTACCTCTTACTATAGACTTTATGATCTGTTGACATTACAGACTTGGCCCTTTGTTGGATCTCCTTGTACCTAACAGACAGGATATTCAGTGTCTCCAACTCACATACCACCTTCTCATCTCGCCCTCTATGTGTCAGTGTCCATCAAAGTTCAGTTGTAGGACCGGGAACTGTGCTTCGAGGTCGCACTTGCTCATTCCCTCCCTCTTAAAGGGACCACCCGCATCAACCTAAGGTATTCCCATCCTATAGCTGGGCGACACCTTCTATTTAAGGCTTCTCCTCCAATATGGAGGTACCTGAGATATGTTGTTAGTTTACTTTGCATGCTTGTTAGTTGTCAGGTTCCCCAGGTCCATCTTTCTGCTTGTCTACCCTGTACCCATCTGCTCTTACCTGTCTGTGCCAGTCTGCTCGTACCTGGCTGCACTCTTCTGTCAACCAGCCGGTCCAGAGCGCACATGCCAGCGCCTATCTGTCTAACACCCGGTCCATCCCGCACCTGCTAGTGCTTTTCTGATCCTTAGCCGATTCCATCTGCATCCATGCTTCCAGAGTCCCTACAGTGCCTGCCTACATTTTTCATCCCTCCTTTGGGCCTTATCAGCTTACCCACTGTAGGGGATCATCTACCACATTCTGTAGGTCAGCCATGGAGCAGCACCTAGTGCCACCTGTTTGTACCTCCTTAGTTTGTAGTTTTCACCAGCTGCCACTTGTCCGAGTCGGGATTTGGTAGGCCACCTAGTTACACCCCTTCCAGGCTTTCAGAGGGATACAAAACAGTGATTCCACCACTTTGCCTGTTACAGTCTCCATCTGCTGGGTTGGCTGTAGTGGAAGTGGCGTTGGTCCTTGCTAAACTAATTCTATTTTATTGCATTTGATGACACTTTGTTGTGTCTGCCATTAATTTACTAATTTTTGTAAATGTGTATACTCCTGGTTGGGTCTCCTTCATGCATGTTGCCTGTAGCAGTAGGCCTCTGAGACTGTCAGGCTTCCACTTCCTTGGACTCAACTACCCGTGTTACTATCCTTAAATTTTTCTAGCAATGGTAGTCTAGAAAACTGATATTTGTGCAATCTGCATGTGGCTGAGCATGAAAGCAGGTAGAGGTGTTGCACGTGGTATCAGGGCTCCCAGCAAAGGAGCCCTACACCGATCCCTCACCCACCTCGCATAACTGTGACATTCAATTGAAAGCTGTAAATGCTGTCCCAGACCCGATACTTCATGCCTGGATAATTTCTGCAGTGCCATGCTAAAATCTGTACTGTGGGTGAATTTAGGCCACTTTCCAGGTGTTTATCCCTCATTTGATATGTTTTGGCAGCATTTGGGGCCGTTCTAAGGTGTTGTACATGCGTTTGTTTTTGCCTCCCATTGAGGTGAATGGCGTTCGGTGAATAATCTATGAATTAATTGGCGAATATTGCAAATTCGGTGAATGTAATCCGTATCGAACATTAAAATATTCGCTCATCTCTACTTGTTGGTATGTTGTTGAGCAATTTGGAAATGCTTTAATTCAGGGACATGACTCATGAATAGCCATTTGGGTATTTCATTTTTCTCTCAAGGGTTTGGGGCATGGGATGGTGTGGAGATGCTCGGTGACACTGGTGTGGTGGTGTCACATCCTCTCTTTGCGCGTAGACAGGAGGCTCTGTTGATCGTGAGTGGGAGGAAGGGACCAAGATCGTAACAGAAGAGGAAGCAGGAGGCGGCACAGATCTGTCATGCTTTTAAAGATGTGTACTCTACACTGAAGCTCATGCCTAGATTTCAGATGCCTCATCATGCGGGCGATGCTCAGGTTCAGAAGATTTATGCCTTGATTGAGGCTCTGATGGCACAGCGTGCAAACCAACTGTTGATTGCTGTCAGGACATTGCCTGAAGAAATCCCATGCCAGCGAGCGCCTTTGAGCTGGCTATGGTGCGCTTATTTCCTTGGCGTGGTTGGGAGTAGGAGCTGATGTACTTGCTAGGGACTGGCCGCTGTGCTTTTCCACCCTGCTTCCTCTTTTTCTGTTCTGTTGGGGCAATGTGACTACCTCGTCTTCCTCTGCACTGAGCACATCACTATTATGGCCTTTGCATCATGTGGGGTCTAGGACCCCATCATTCTCAGCATCATCTTCCACCAATTCCAAACCCCTGCCCTCCTTGTTGGTCTGCACACTGTGATACAGCCTTTCACCAAGCTTTACTAGGCACAGCCAATACCAAATGCTAAAAAAAACCTTCTAGTTTGAAGTTCATGTTTGGAGTTTGGTACCACAAACAAGGTGTCCGGTATGGAACCCAAACTTTAGCGTTCGGATTATGGCTCTTTGCAGAGAGAGATATAATTAGTGCAGTGCGTGTGTTGTTTTCTGTGCTTTTATTAATAAATAATAAAGTGTGGGGTCCACCTTTTTTTAACTATCCAGCTGAAGGAGTGCAGACAGCTGGGGCTGTTATTATTCTTGGAAGGGGCCAATAATCATGAAGCTTCCTAGGCTACTAACAACATCTCAGCTGTCTGCGTAGCCTTTACTGGTTATTAAAAAAGGGGGAATCCCCCAAAAATTACTTGTAGTCCCCCTTATTTTTAATAACCAGCCAAGGCTAAAAAACAGCTGCGGGCTGATCTTAATAGGCTGAGAAGGCACCATGGATGTTGGCTCCCTCTTAGACTAATTATATCCGCCTTCAGCTGACCCAGAAATGGCAAATCCATTAGATGCAACAATTCTGGCACTTAGCCTCAGCTCTTCCCACTTGCCCTGGTGCGTTGGCAAGTGGAGTAATAGTTTCGGGGTTTAAGTCAGCCGTTTTATGTCTGCTGAGATCAAGCCAGGGATTAATAATGGAGAAGTGTTTATCAGACACCCCCATTGCTAACTCCATAGTCAAAAGTAAGAAAGGCACTCACAGAAAAAGTGCTTTAATTGAACATAACACTCCTTGACAAATCCTTAGTTTTCTCATTTATTAGCATAAAGATAAAAAATCAACTTAATCCTCACCTGTATACCAATAATCCATAATGCTAATGTCCCACAACGGGCCCCAGCTCTGTTACATCTGGTTGCATTGCTGAGCAGACACATGAGTAATGTGATTGCTAAGCCTGGCAGCCAGATCACACTAAGCTGAGCGTAAGAACGCAGCTGTGTGTTACCGACGATGATGTCATTAAGTTTACCGCCAATCACACGCATCCGCATTCGCACCCTATGCTCTGTATAATATGGTTGCTAGGCTGAGTGGTCGCATTATTCATGTAACCTCTCAGCAATGCAACCAGATATAACAGAATTGTGGTTCATGGTGGGACATCATCATTATGGATTAAAAGAGGAAAGATGAGGATTACTTTGAAATGTATTTTTATGATAACACATGAGAAAATGAAGGTAATTGTGAGGAGTGTTTTGTTCAATTAAATGACTTTATTCTGTATGTGTCTTTATTACTTTTTACTTACTGAGTTAGTAATGGGGGCATCTGATAGACACTTATCCATTACTAACCCCTGGGATTACATCAGCCTCAAAATATTGACCCACACCAGGGAAAGCGGGAAGAGCCAGACAAAGCAGCAGAATTGGCACATCTAATAGATGCAATTTTTGCTGGGGCCACTCCTGGCTGCTATTTTTAGGCTGGGGAGGGCCAAATGTCGATGGGCCTTCTGAGGCAGAGAATACAAGCCCCCAGCAGTCTGCTTTAGCTTAACTGGTAATCAAAAATGGGGGGATGCCATACTGTTTTTTTTCAATTATTTATCTAAATAATTTAAAAAAGCGGCATGGGCCCTTTAATTTTTGATAACCAGGCAAGATAAAGCTGACAGCCTGTAGCTGTCAGCTTTACCTGGGTTTGGTATCAAAAATAGAGGGGACCTCGCTTTTTTTTTTACATATTGTGCCGGCTAATCACAGCCATGCCAATACTTGACATGGCTTGACAAAACTTATTGATTGGTTGTGCTGTAGTCTTTAACAAGGTTTGTTAGGGCTGCTGAACCCAAATGGTAACACGAATTTCTGGGAGAAGTCCGTGTTCAGGGTCCATGTACAAGCACTAGGTGTCCAATATGGACCAAGAACTTTGAACTTTACCTATACAAAAAGCAGGATAAGAGAGCACATTTTCAATGCTAAAATAGTATTAGACAAATCCCTCCATTTTAAGAATGTTCATGGAAAAAAATAAGGATTACAACTTGACCTCATTGAAAAAGTAAGTAAAAACTGCCAAGGTGGTGATTTTATCAGAAATGCTAACTTCTGGATCTACACACCAGATACACTTGCCCCTATGGTTTTAATATAAATCTAGTATTAAAGGGTGTAGATAGCATAGCACTCAAAAATTGGTGCACCATAGAGATGAGGGGGGTGCAGTGATGTCCTTGTGTGCTATCCTGGACAGAAACAGACCGGGTTGTCAGTAAAGAGTGGTGAAGAGACTGCCTCCAGTATGTGATCGAAAAGGAGCCCAGAAAACTGAAAAGAGTTGTGTGAGAATTATGAGGTCCATCACAGAAAAGTAAAGTGCTTGCAAGCATGGAGAGAGGCAGTCCATACAGTAAAGTACTGCTAACTTACTGCTGGAGAAAAAGGAGTACTCTTCCAATATTATCATAAAATGTATAAATTTATTAGCCACATACTAGATACAAAATAGTAATCACATAACATGAAAATACAGGAAAGATCAGGTAATCTAAACTGGCAATGTCCTGGCACACAATAATATATAAAGTGCTAGGTGCTTAAGTAGTTCTGGGTTAAGTAAGAAAGAGGCAAAACGCAAGTCTGTGGTGGCGCTGCACATGTCCTGACCTGACTTATTATGGGTAAGCATTACTGCGTTAGGTGATAGGGACCATTTCCAGGATGCGCACCTGTTTTTTGATCCCCATAAACTACTGAGCCCCAATTACTTAACCCACAACTACTTAAGCACCTAACACTTTATATTTTGTTGTGTGTCAGGACATTAGCAGTTTAGATCACCTGATCTTTCCTGTATTTTCATGTTATGTGATTACTATTTTGTATCTATTATGTGGCTAATAAATTTATACATTTTATGGTAATATTGGAAGAGTACTCCTTTTTCTCTGGTGTTTAATATGGTATCCAGGAGTGTCTATTTAAGATACCCTTTGAGACATAACCACAGGGTCTGTGATCTGTTAGGTGCATCTATGATATTGTTCTATATGGTTTTGCTTCATAACCTATTGCTGGGCTGTAAAACTTGAGTTGGACTGCAAGACATCATGAAAATACAGTTTCCACAGTGGCGTGCTGTGGTAATCCAGCCTAGTCACAGATGCAGTCTAAAGAAAACGGTCCAAATTCAGTCCTTCTTGGACATCTTCTCTGATGGCCCTTTTTGTCCATGTTTAAACCATCATCCTTTCTTGTTTAAAATAACAGGTCTTATTCAACATAGATAGATTAATCCAAGCATACTCTTTTGCATTCATTCTATTTGCTTATCGTTCGTTTTGGCATCAGATACAAACTAAAAAAAAATTCTTGATGCACGCTTTTAGCATCCCCGGTGTCTGCAATTCCAGGATTCCCTGCAGTGCCGACACTTTGCTCTCTGATGCTTCATTAGCTGGCTGTTTCCTGGAAGGTTCTCCTGATCGAATCCAAATTTTATCCCACAGCAAAATAATACAACCTTTCATCAAACTGATAATGGAAAATAAAACGTTATTTAAAAACAAATGACACTGTGGCACTAAACATACCAGGGAGAACATTGAGAAGGTGAGAAATGGCTTTCGCCTTAGGGAGAGAAATCATTGCAACTTAAGGCATTCCTATTCTCTCATAATAAAAATGAACTTTGCAAACGACTCCTGTGACTAAAATTGGATCTCAACCATAAAATTCACAGCAAGAAGATTATTTAGTGTTACATCTAGCACTGAATTCCATCCCTCACAGAAAATATAACAGTCTGAATTTTCTTAAATTAATATGCTTTAAGACTGCTAAAAAACCTGAAGAAAAATAATTTACATAAAATTTGCAAGCAAAAAAATATGTTTAGTTTTATATGTAATAAAGCAAACGTTTAAAAGTCTAATCACATATTTTTTTCTAATACCGGAGTAGCAGACCTTTGCTTTTTTACCCCTTCATGACATATGATGTACAATTACTTCTTGCCTCTGATGTGGGCTCTGGCTTTGATGTCTATCTTTGACAGTGGCTTTTAACACACGCCAGCGGGGGTGAGTCATTCCATGCTCCCATCGGCACGCCTGTGACACGATCATAAAAATTTTAATAAATAAAAAAAAACAACAGTCCAAAGCACCACTCTTTTGCCCCATTAAAATTAAAACCATAAAAAATACACATATTTGGTATTGACACATTCAGAAAAACCTGATCTATCAAAATATAACAAATAAATCCAATTGGTAAACAGCGTAACAAGAAAAGAATTCGAAATGTCAGAAATAAGTTTTTTGGGTGGCCGCAGCATTGCAATAAAATGCAATAAAAGGCAATCAAAGCACTGTATCTACCCCTAAACGATATCGATAAAATCGTCAGCTCAGGGAGCAAAAAATAATCCCTCATACAGCATTATATCCTGAAAATTGAAAACATTATTGGTCTTAGAAAATAGAGACAGAATGTTGTAGAAAAAGTACCGTAAGCCTCTTCTGATGAGAAGTGTTGAGAAAAATTGACATGTAGTTTCACTGCAATTAGCTAAAGAAGTATAAAGCCAAACTGGAGTGTTTCCTGTGACACAGTATGGTGGCATACAATGCAGAGGAATGGCATGCATGGGTATAATCTACAAAGGTAACCTCTCCTAGAGCCATATGTCTAAAGCCAATGCATAAAAGTCAACCTACAATTTGACAGGCCCATACTGAAAAATATGTAGACTACTGAGACTCTGTACTCTGAAGTGATGAGACCAAGGTAAATGTTTTTAAAACTGATGACTTTAAAACTCTATGGTACTGCAAAGGTGAGTTAGTGATGAGTGAGTATACTCGTTGCTCGGGTTTTCCCTAGCATGCTCGGGTGGCCTCCGAGTATTTTAGTGTGCTCGGAAATTTAGTTTATGTCACCTCAGCTGCATGATTTATGGCTGCTGGACAGCCTGAATACATGTGGAGATTCCCTAACAAACAGGCATTCCTCACGTATTCAGCCTCTCCAGCAGCCGCAAATCATGCAGCTGCGTCAACAGAAACTAAATCTCTGAGCATGCCAAAATACTCAGAGGCCACCCGAGCATGCTCGGGAAAACCCAAGTAACGAGAATGCTCGCTCATCAGGATTACAAAAAAATATGCAAGGTACCTACAGTGAAACATGGTTGTGGCAGTGTCCTTACGCTGGGCTGCATGAGTGCTGCTGGTGTCAGGGAGCTATATTTCATTAGTCCTTGTAGGATAAAGATTGTGGTTTTAATGCATGTGGTATGAGGGTGTACTTAATTACCCCAATGTATTCCAGATAGGGATACACTCAGCTAGACATAAGATCCACTCCTGGTTTTGGCTTAAAAATGCTAATGTAAAATACTGACCAAATACTGAACGTGGCCTACATTTTACACTATTTGCTGTGCTGCACAAGGAGTTGATTTATTCAGAGTCAGTACGAATATGCCAATACCAAAATTCTATTTTTTTTTCTAATTTGAAAAATAAACACACACTTGCAAAAAAAATTTTTTTGTGTGTAACTATATACTGAGAGCAATAACTGACACAATTTTCTGTCAGCTGAGCTGCTTTAGGGGTGATTTAGTTGCATAGCAAACTGCAGTTTTACTGGTACCATTTTGTAGTACATGCAACCTTTTGTCACTTTTTATTGGACTCTTGGGTGGCAAAATTAAGGGCTCATACTCACATGCGAGAAACTCGCATGAGTCTCACATCTTATTACCCGGCACTGCCGCCGGCACTCGGATTTGAGCATTCAGCTGCATGTATTTCTATGCAGCAGCACGCTTCGCTCCCGAGTGCCGACGGCAGTGCCGGGTATTAACATGCGAGACTCGTCCGAGTTTCTCACATGTGAGTATAAGCCCTAACAATTAATTCTGGAAAGGTTTTATGTTTGCTTTTTAACACTGTTCACCATTTAGTATAATTGTCAACATATCTTTATTCTGTCGGTCAGTATGATCACTTCAATATTACATTTATATTGATTTGCTTATGTTTTGCCACTTTTGCATGAAAAATAAATTTGAAAAAATCTGAAATGGATAACTTTTTTATTTTTCATAGATGAAGTTGTGTGAGGGCTTGTTTTCTTTGGGACAAGTTGTAATTTTTATTGGTAACAATTTTAGGCTCATAGGACTGTTTGATCACTTTTTAATTTATCTTTTGGTAGAAGGCATGACCAAAAAAAGAAAAAATCTGAAATTCTTCTTTTTATTTTTTTTTCATGGAGCTCACTGTGGACTATAATTGACATGTTAACCTAATTTGTGCTTCAATACATTTACGTTGATAGCCAATTGATATATTTTGCTATGTTTTACTACTTTTGTACACAAAAATGACCTTTTTAAAATAATTTTTAAGTCTTTATATAAGAGCCCTACCTTATCATTTACTGAATGATAAGCTGAATAAAGGCTTGCTTTTGCAGAACGTGCTGTAGATTTTATTGGTGTACTATTTTGGCATAAATACAATGTTATAGTCACTTCTCTTTTATTTTTTTCTGAAGCAAGGTGAACAACTAAGTAATTTTTTACAGTATTTGTAGTGCTCAATAATAGTTTTATAGTATAAGTCATTGGGAAGACAATTTGAATTATTTTTTTATAAGATTACAATTAATCTTTTTTTATATTAAAACGGTGATTTAGGCTTCATTATATTTATATATACATTTTCCGCGAATCAGCAATAGAGAATAGGAGGCAGCCTGTATACTCTGTTATGATGCCCAATATGTGCTAGTAGGTCCCCTGAAGAGTCAACAAGTGACGAAACGCGTCGGGATGCACAGGGACTTTGTAGGGCCATTTTTTGTAAGGGTCAGATGTGGACTGCCCTTGTCAGGGCGGGAGTCATGGGTGTTAGAAATGGTAGCTCTTTTAGGGCTTGAATAGGGTGAATGCCTTTCTTCCTGACCTGACATGACTCTGATGGGACATCTGACCGTGGACATCCTCCATTTTCATGTGGTGAGATCTTTCCTTTTCACATTATGTTGATGGATTTATTATTTTGATGTCTTCACTATATACATGAACAGACATATTCCTTGATAACCTGTACAGGGTAGAGGTCTTTTCTTATATATGTTCCTCTGATAAGGAAACTGTTCATTTTCTTCACTTGGTCTTCTTCTGAATGATTTAGACCAAGTATTTTTTGGTCCAATCTTTTCAAATTTTTGGACTTGGAATAGCCACATGTATATATTGGGGGTGATCTGTTGCAGAGATTTATACAGATACCTTCCATTATGGTCTGTGGTACTTGATCTAGTGTGTTTTTACTTGCACTATAATCTTTGGTAGCTTTTATTATATCCATTAAAGGTTATGTTTTATGATTTTTCTCTATTGCTGATTCGCTACTTTGTATCGTGAGAATTTGTGGGTATTTAATCCACTTAGTGCTGTATCTCTATATACATTTTCACCCTTAAAAATGTTTTATTTTCATTTTTACAATACTAACTGGTTCTTCAAGGAGACTCAGACCAGTGACCTTTTGATCGCAGTGACAATACACTGTAGTATTTAGGTACTCCAGTGCATTACAGTATCTGCATTGTCAGCCTTTAACTGACAATCAGCCAGTCAGGCCCCATCACCAGTGGGATCTTTTATGGGTTTGACTGTTGAGCTCTAGCCTAGCATGCTGAACCTATGGTTTTGCACTTAATCCTCTTTGTTGCACCTGTTTCCCTTTGATTGAAACTCTGTCTTTGATATACAGGGTGTGCCATTTATATGGATACACCTAAATAAAATGGGAATGGTTGGTGACCCACATAGGCGCGCTGAATTTGCAGAATGGGAAAAACAAAAATTGGAACAGGACCCTCAGTTTACACAGAACATTATGTTCAGTGATGAGGCAAACTTTTTTGGGTGGGCCAATGGGTGCACCTAAAAAAATGGGAATGGTGACAGCTTTCTTGCGCATTGTGTCTTGCATTGAAATCTGCTGCAATGACCTGGGTACTGAATTCACCAGACATCAACTCAATTTCTATCCGCTCCTCATGTGTTAACCTCCGTGACATCATGAAACAATAAAGTTAGGTTAAAACCAAGCACACCATTGTTTTTCTTGTGAAATTCTCAAAAAGTGAAAAAAATAAAGTTGGATCCAAAATGGCCGACTTCCAAATGGCCGCCATGGTCACCGCCCACCTTGAAAAGTTTTCCCCCTTCCATATACTAATGTACCACAAACAGAAAGTTGATATCACCAACCATTCCCATTTTATTTAGGTGTATTCATATAAATTGCCACCCTGTAGATATTATTGCTGTAGAAGTGCCTTGTTTATATTGAGTAAAATAAAAATACTCAATTTTTTCAATTCTTTGGTGGATTGTCTACTCTATTTCTTGCATGCTTACAATCTGGTGGGAGTATATCCATGGCTATTGCCGTTAGTGTTTCGAGTACAGAAGCCTATAATGTGTTTTGTCCTGAAGATTTTGTATTATACAATATAAGAACTGGCATCATGCAGCATAGTCTCTCTAGACATTTTTCAAATAGAACAAATACCTTAAAATTCACGAAGGGGAAAGGGGAGAAGAGAAATGGGAGAAAAAGGAGGGAAGGGAAAGAAGGAAAGGAAGAAGAGAAAAGGAGAAAAAAAGAAACAAAAAAGGACAAAAAAAAAAGGAAAATATTTTTATTTTTTATGATGGGTGCGTATATATATTTTCTTTCTTTGGAATTTTAGTGGTTCTTGCATACAAATCTCTTACATTTGTACACCTCATCAGAGGTTTGGTAATGTTTATACAGTGTTATGGTACTTGGTGATGACCAAGAATGGAGTTGAGGTCCATTTGCATAACTTGATTACCAACTGTTGTGTCTAGCATTTGATTTGTTAGCCAATAATCACTGCATTAAATAGCACCAAGCATGACAAAAACACATGGTATACAAAACTAGTCAAAATACTTACAAACCATGTGTATATTTGGATTAATAGAGCCTTTCATCAACTGCCACATAGAAACAAAGAAACAATGATCACAAGGCCAAATGTTCCAATATCAAAATATAATTTTATTATGAAAAATATTTAAAATCCATAACATCAAAAGGATGGGGAAAGGGATAGACAGACACACTCACTAACCGCATAGTCACTCACAAAAAGATGTACAGGTCCAGGCAAAGTAACCCATATACATATTTTAAGAAACTGCCCATAATATGTTATTTATATATCACATTAATACAAAGTACAACGGCAGAATATTACATTATCTTATACATACATAGCCACAGAAAATTTATAAAGAAGGGTTAATACCCAAAACTTCATTGTTATTCCATCAAGAGTGCATATGTATGAATAGACCAGCACCACCTAGCTACTAAATACCCAAATTCACCAAAGGGGCCCCTTGAAAAAGGAAGGTCCGAAATGTGCATCGGGGTGGACGCGCAGCTCCAGGCATTGCAAGCGCCTCTTACTGCTGAACCCCATTGATAAATATACTTTGTATTGGACACTGCTTCTTTATATCCTTTTGGTGATATGGATTTTAAATATTTTTCATAATAAAATTTTGATATTGGAACATTTCGCCTTGTGATCATCGTTTCTTTGCTTCTAAATAATCACTGCATTGTATATAATGGTTTTAACCATTATACATGCTATATGCTTGCCTGAAGAAGGAGCAGGAATAGCTCCAAAATGCATAGCATATTTAAGTTTCTAAAACCTACTTTTCTCATTGGATTGGCCGTTCCTGTGTGGGAGCAGCAGCCCCATTGCTTCACACGTTTACCACAGCATTGTGCCTGGATGCATAACCACTAAAGGTGAGCCTTTGACTAACCTTTATCATCGGTGGTCTTGGTTGATGTGCACATGTTGCACTTTATTTCCATCCTTTAGATTTTACCTTGAAGACATACTGAATATCTAAAGGGTTCTATTGGAACTGAAAAAAACCTATAAAATAAATACATTCATAAATGCATTTAATTAGCAAATCACAATAATTTTCTCTTGGGAGATACAGTGGCTTACAAAACAATTCACTCCCATTGGCTTTTTACATCTTTTGTTACATTACAACCTGTGTTTAAATAGTTTTGTAACTTGATTTCTATGTGATGCATCAACACTAAATAGTCAAAGTTGAAGTAATAAATTAAAAAAAATAGTGGCATAAATTAAATTTGAGATCAAATAACTAAAAATTGGCATATGCATATGAATTCACCCATTTGATATGAAGCCCCTAAAAAAATTATGGTGTAAGCAATTACTTTGTCATATGAAGTTTTTCTTAAGCAGCTCCAACTGTCATGGCGACATCAGGGTCTGTGGATTCTTGTTTAGCATTTCCCCATTCACATTTCAGACTAGTGCTGCTTAATAGCATAATAAGGAACAAGGCTTGGGCATCTATATCTTCAGGAGTGATCCCTGGTGCAGGGATAGCTAGTGATCCCTAACCTCAGGGTCAGACTGTCCAGATCCTGTCAGCGCCGGCGTGCAGCCTCCGCTGAGCAGGGACAAACCCACACTGTAGGGGTGCCCGGGGTCAGGTACAGCCAGAAAGTACAGATACACAGGACCTGTGAACGCTGAGTTTAGCAAGCAGTCACAGGACTTATGGTCATGTGACTGCAAGGGGGCGGGGCTTAGCATCCTGCTTTCAGAGATGGCAGGACGCTATACAGAAATACTCAGAGTCAGGCAAAACGGAGGTTATTCACAGAGATATCAGTAAAGTACCAGGGATGAGACAGAACGGATAGTCAGGGCCAAGCAGAAGTCAAAACCAAACAGACATAGAAGGTACCAAGCAGAATCCAAAGCAATATCCAGAGAACAGACCGAGTCGTGCACAGAGAATCAAGCAACCAGAACACATCACAAACACACTCAGGGGTCATCACACAATGCCAAGGGCAAAAGTATAACTGACGGGGGATGGGAGCTTCCTCAGGCTATAAGAAGCTTTCCCAGAACCAATGAGAGGACACCATAATAGGTCCCAGGTGTGCAGGTAAGAGTCTGCACTGAGATCAAAACATTAACCCCAGAAGTGTCGGTCACCCAGCTCTGGTATCATGACAGTACCCCCCTCTCAACAGGGGGCCTCTGGACCCCCAGGCTTGCCCGAGTACCTAGCATGGAAAGCCCGAACCAGGCGATCTGCATGCATCAACCGGGCCGGCACCCATGACCTGTCCTCTGGCCCATACCCTTTCCAATGAACTAGATACTGTACTGACTGCCGTACCAACCTAGAATCTATGATGTGACCAATCTCATATTCCACATGTCCCTCAACCGAAACCGGAGGAGCAGCGGACTTGGATTCTCCCCGGACTGCTTCAAAAGGTTTCAGTAGAGATATATGGAAGATGTTAGGGATCTTGAAAGAGGGTGGAAGGCACAGCCTGTACGCCACTGGATTGATCTTTTTCCACAATCTTGTATGGGCCAATGAATTTGGGGCCCAACTTGGCTGACGGAATCTTTAACTTAATGTTTTGCGTGGAGAGCCAAACTTTCTCTCCAACCTGAAACATGGGACCAGGTGTTCGTTTCCTGTCCGCAAAAAACTTATACCTGTCTTGAGACCTAGATATACGCCACTGGACTTCTGCCCATGTATCTTTTAACCGCTGAACAGAGTCCTCAGCCCCGGGACACCCCGAATCCAGATGAGGAAACTCAACAAAATGAGGACTGAACCCATAGTTGATCAAGAAAGGGGACATACCAGTGGATTGACTCACCCGACTATTGAAGGCAAATTCAGCCAACGGCAGTATATCACACCAATCATTCTGTCTAGCAGAAGTCAGACATCTGAGGATCTGTTCCAGAGACTGATTAATGCGTTCCGTCTGACCATTACTCTCAGGATGGTATACGGACGAGAAGGACAGAGATATCCCTAATTTTTTGCAGAAAGCATGCCAAAACTTAGCCACAACCTGCACACCATGATCAGACACCACATTCAGGGGTACCCCATGCAAGCGGATCACATGCTGCACAAACAATCTGGATAAGGTCTCAGCTGAAGGTAATGTGGACAGGGGAACAAAATGAGCCTGCTTTGAAAATCTGTCCACCACTACCCATACCACCATATTACCCCTGGAAGAGGGAAGATTGGTAATAAAATCCATGGACAGGTGGGTCCATGGTCTCTCGGGAACTTCCAAGGGCATCAGCTCCCCCGCCGGCCAGCTATGGGAGCTTTTAGAACGAGGGCAGACCCCACAACCAGAAATGAATTTCTTTATATCAGAGCCAAGGGTAGGCCACCAGAAGATCCTATCCACCACCAGTCGTGTGGCTGATATACCAGGGTGAGCACACAACTTGGATTTGTGGAACTCTTGCAAGAGTTTAAGGCGAAGTTGCTCTGGGACAAACAACTTGCCCCCTGGCTTGGCCGCAGGAGCCAGCGACTGGGCCCCCTCAATTTCCTGTACCAATTCAGACGAGATCCATGCTAACACCACCCCAGGGTGCAGAATGGAGGACGGTGGCTCAGGGGCAGACACAGGGTGAAAACTACGAGATAAGGCATCAGCCTTGACATTCTTTGACCCTGGACGGAATGTAATAGTAAACTGGAAATGAGAAAAAAAGTGACCAACGGGCCTGTCTGGGTGTTAATCTTTTAGCAGACTCAATGTATGACAAATTTTTGTGATCAGTGATCACAGTAACCGGGTGACTGGCCCCCTCCAAAACGTGCCTCCACTCCTCAAACGCCAACTTGACCACAAGACGCTCTCTATTGCCTACATCATAATTTCTTTCAGCAGCAGAGAACTTCCTGGAAAAGAAAGCACATGGCCTGAGGTTGGTTAGAGTGGCAGGTCCTTGGGACAACACTGCCCCCACCCCCACCTCGGAGGCATCCACCTCCACCACAAATGGTTTGGACAGATCTGGCTGTACCAACACAGGAGCAGACATAAAACATTTTTTCAGCGTCGCAAAGGCCTCTTTTGCGAGCTAGGACCAATTTCTCACATCCGCACCTTTGCATGTTAGATCCGTGAGAGGTTTGACCACCTGCGAAAACCACCAGATAAATTTGCGGTAATAATTGGCTAACCCCCAAGAAGCGCTGAAGACCCTTAAGATCTCAGGGTTGCACCCAATCCACAATGGCCTGCACCTTCTTGGGGTCCATGCGAAAACCCTCACAGGATACAATTAATCCCAAAAAAGACAATTCTTGCACACAAAATACACATTTCTCCAATTTGGCATACAGATGATTTTCTCTCAGTCTTTGGAGAACAGTTCGTACATGTACCAGATGAGAATGCCTGTCGGAGGAGTATATCAAAATATCATCTAAGTAGATAACGACAAAACGACCAATGAGATCCGAGAATACCACGTTGATGAAATTCTGAAATATGGCGGGGGCATTGGTAAGACCAAACGGCATGACTAAATTTTCAAACAGTCCATCGGACATGAGGAACGCAGTTTTCCATTCATCCCCCTCTCGGACCCTTATCAAATTATATGCCCCCCGAAGATCTAGTTTAGAAAACCACTTTGCCCCTGATAGTTGGTTACACAAGTAGGGAATCAACGGAAGGGGGTACGTATTCCATACAGTAATCTGATTAAGCTCCCGAAAATCGAGACAGGGACGTAATCCGCCATCTTTTTCTTTACAAAAAAGAAACTTGCCGCCACAGGTGAGACTGAAGGACGTATGTGTCCCTTGCGCAGACTTTCAGCAATGTACTCCTTCATAGCCAAGCGCTCAGGGCCGGATAAATTAAACAGACCGGCTTTAGGTAATTTAGCCCCCGGGACCAGCTCGATAGTGCAGTCAAAGGGTCTATGTGGCGGTAACGTCTCGGCCTCGCTTTCAGAGAATACATCTTCAAAGTCCTTCAGGCATTCCGGAATACCTTCCAGCTCGACATATGATACAGACACAGGTTTAACAGGTTCAACCAGCAGTGCGGATTTATCACATAACTTAAAATCATTAAACCCCCATTGAACAATCTCCCCCCGTTTTCCAGTTAATAACTGGGTTATGGCGTTGTAACCAAGGCATGCCCAACACCAACCCTGAAGGTAGATTGTCCAGAACAAAACAACTAAGGTTTTCCACATGAGTAACGCCCACTCTGAGCGAAAACAAGTCAGACATAAGGAGAATTCCCTCCTTAGTGAGGGGAGAGGAGTCAATGGCCACCACCTTGATCGGAACCTTGAGCCTAACTGTTATGATTGAGTCACCGTAGGAGGCAAAAACAGAAATGCTAGCTAAGTCCAGAAAACCAGAGAAGTTGGCAGCTATCGGATTGCAGACCCCTGAACCTATCAACACAACTAGCAGTAGCCGTGGGGGGTTCCTACGATGCCCTAGACCCCTCGATCACAGCCGCAGAAATAGCTAGGCCTAAAGAAAGAAAGGAGAAAACTAAACTGCCCCAGAGCAGACCCCAAAGCAATAGGCAGCCCCCAACATATAATGACGGTGAAGCAAGATGAAAACACTAACACAGGCAGAAAGATAGACTGAGCAAAGACGGGGCCCAATCTAGCTAGATAGAAAAAGGACAGGAAGGCTGCTGTCTGCAATCCGTGAAAAACCCTATGAAAATAAGAGCCAACAGACTGACAGTGAAAAAGGCCCTGAAGACGCTAGGCTTCAAAAAAGCTGTCAGTACTCAGGAATATTCTGAAGACAGAGCTACAGGCAAAAGGAGATTCAGCTCACCCCAGCAGGGAATGGCAGAATCCAGAAAAGCAAGGAAAACAAAAACAAAACACTAATGCAAACAGGCAAAGCAGAAAAACTTAGCTTAGAGGAGCAGGAATCAGACTGGTGTCCTAGAAGTCCACAGAGAAATCACCCGCAGGGCAGAAGGGCGTCGGCAGCCTTATATCCAGTCCGTGACTCCACTCAGCCAGTCATCCTCATCAGGTTCAGGTGCCTGATAATCAGGCTCATTACCTTCCTTCACCAGAATAGTGAGTTCACCAGACCTCAGTATTGTTGAGCATTTCGATACCGCAAGTATCGGGTATCGGCCGATATTAGCGGTATCGGAATTCCGATACTGACTTCCGATACTTTTGTCATATCGGATTCCGGAATCGGAATCGGAAGTTCCCATCATGCTATGAGCCTGCTTGCTTTGATTAAGCCAATGGGAATCCTCCGAAGTGTGGGCACATCCTGTTAGGCATGTAGGCATGTTAACTATTGGCATGGCTGTGATTGGCTGCCGAAATGATGTCATGATGCACTATAAAAGCCACCACAGCCGCCATTTCTGGTCACTCTGCTGTGAATTCAGTTAGGGACAGGCTGCTGTAGAAGACTGTGAGGGACAGTTAGAAATAGCGATTCCACCAAACATCTAGTGCTTTACCCAGGCTACATAAACCACCACTGTAGCCTTCTTTGCCCTAGCAGCAGTGTTCACAGCTGTCTGCAAGGGCTGTGTGTGTGCAGCTCACGCTGTGGAGTGGGTCCTGCAGCCACGTCAGGCTGTAGGCCACCCAGTGTGATCACTGCTGCCTCATACATCTTTTATTTTTTGAGCTGCATTTTTTACATAATTTCAATCTAGTGTGCTTCCATCCGTATCCATATACGTTGGTTGCAAACACTAGTAGTAGACAGCGGAGCCTTTCTGCAGCCTTTCAGTGCTAGTGTCCACTTTGCTGCACTGTTCACGGCTGTCTGAGAGGTCTCTGACTGTGTGTGAGTGCAGCTCACGCTGAGTAGTGTGTCCTGCAGCTACGTCTGGCTGTAGGACGCTCAGCGTGCGTCAGTGCCTCACACATATTTTTATTTGAGTGCAGCTCATTTTTTCTTCTATTAGTGTGCATCCATCCGTCTCCATCTACGGTGGTTGCAAACACTATATAGGAGTACACAGCGGAGCCTTTCTGCAGCCTGTCAGTGCCAGTGCCCACTTAGCTGCACTGTTGACGGCTGTCTGAGAGGTCTCTGACTGTGTGTGAGTGCAGCTCACGCTGAGTAGAGTGTCCTGCAGCTACATCTGGTTGTAGGACGCTCAACGTGCGTCACTGCCTCACACATATTTGTCTTTGAGTGCAGCTCATTTTTTCTTCTCCTATTAGTGTGCATCCATCCGTATCCATCAACATTGGTTGGTTGCAAACACTATATAGGAGTAGATAGAGGAGCCTTTTTTTCTGGCTTGTGCCCTGCCGGCGCAGCCAGATTAGTATTACCCAATTTTTTTGGAGCCTCATCTTTTGCATTGTAGGTTACCTGCCTGCATTGTTATAGCTCCAAAAAGTTGGTGATACTATCAGTTTCAATTCTTTGTTCACATACTTTGAGTTTGTTTCCAACAAAGAAACCACAAAAAAAGTTCACCAAACACTACATTTGGAACTTGTGTAGGCCACATCAGCTCCTATTAAAGTGTAGTCCACACACACACACTTCATAAAATTAGTGTTTCTTGTACCTGTAACCAGCTGTTCAGGAATAAGCACACTAAGGCCCCCCTTTGTACTTTTCTGCCTATCTTAAGCAGTCTTGCAAGATGAAGAAGGCAGGGAGTAAGGCGCATGGGCGTGGGCGTGGGCGTGGAGTTTCAGCAGAGAGAGGACGTGGGGATTCTGCAGGGAGAGGACGTGGGGATTCTACAGGTAGAGGACGTGGGGATTCTGGGCCTGCTGCGGGCACCAGTGGATCAGCATCCCCCAGTTTTAGCAGGCAACAGTCCTTTATGCGCAGCTTTGTAGGACCTCAACGTACCCCACTGCTGCGGGAGGAACAAATTGAAGCCGTTGTCGGATGGATGGCAGCTAACGCATCGACTTCAATTACTTCCGCATCCTCTCAGGGTCAGAGCACCGAAGAGCAACCATCTGTCTCTTCACCACCTGCCAAAGTGCCCAGGCAGTCAGGGAGACATGGACAGGAGCCATCACAGTCTCTACTTCTGTTCTCGGAATCTGTTGGCTTGGAAAGAGGGGGCCAGCCAAGCAGCATTCCTGAATGTGAAGAAGAGGGAGTATGCAGTGATGCGCAACTTCTTTGTCCCTCTGACTCTGAAGAGGCGAGTGGGCCAGTGCCTATGGTCAGCACACCTCAGTACGCATCAGATGATGACGAGACTCAGTTGCCACTTTCTGGTGCGTACGGTGCTGGCGAGACAACCCCGGAGAAGCAGCTGTTTGAAGAGGGGAGGGAAGATGATGAGGTCCTTGACCCATCATGGCATGAGGAACAGGAAGGTGGTGGGAGCAGCTCGGAGGAAGAGATTCCCCTACCGCCCAAAACAGGAGGCAGAGGGAGGGGGAAGACTTGGTTGCCTGTACCCTCCACTTCGGCACCCGTTAGGAGCATTCCTCATTCCAAAGGCAAACCGGGCGCTCCCAAGAGTTGCAGTGCGTGGTCCTTTTTTGACACAGTTGCAGATGACATTTGCTTTGTCAAATGCAAGCTGTGTCATCAGAGAGTCAAAAGAGGGAGAAATGTCAGCAACCTCAATACCACAAATATGTGGAAACATGTGCGCACCAAGCACGAGTTGGAGTTGCAGAGACACCCTGAAGACGTAGGCCAACGTACAGCACCACCTACCACCTCTTCAGTTCGTGTTGGGGCCTCTTCCTCCAGCTCACACACTGCTGGTTCGGCTTCCTCACAGGATCGCCAAGGAAGAACCTCTGCCACTGTTGTCCGGAGACCCTGTCAGATTACACCCATAGCAGCACGTTCCCATCCATCACAGCCATCGGTAGCACAGGCATGGGATAAAAGGCGCCCTTACTCGGCAAACCATCCCCGAGCACAGTCTCTGAATGCTGGCATTGCCAAACTTCTGGCAGTTGAAATGCTGTCATTCAGGCTGGTGGACACTGACACCTTCCGGGACTTAATGGCATTGGCAGTCCCCCAATACAACGTGCCCAGCCGCTTTTATTTCAGCAGGCGAGCCGTCCCTGCCCTGCAGAAACATGTTGAGGGCAAAATAAAACATGCGCTACTAAACGCCGTTAGTAGCAAGGTCCACCTGACCACCGATGCGTGGACCAGTAACCATGGACAGGGACGATACCTTTCCCTCACTGCCCACTGGGTCAATGTTGTGGAGCCGGGTACGGATCTGGAGAGTGGCGCTGTACGTGTTCTTCCAACGCCACGGATTGCAGGACTCCAGTCTGTACACATAGACTCCTCCTTCTACTCAAGTTCCTCAGAAACAGCAGAGCAGGAGCCTGTTACGACCGATATGAGCACAGCCATGGCCAAACGTCAACAGGCTGTACTCAAATTAATTTCTTTGGGGAATCGAAGCCACACAGCGCAGGAGCTCTGGAATGCTATCAAGCTGGAGAGCGATGTGTGGTTTGGGCCAGCGAATCTCCAGCCGGGCTTGGTAGTGTGTGACAATGGCCGAAATCTGGTGGCAGCTCTTGGCCTAGGCAACCTCACACACATCCCATGTCTGGCACATGTTCTTAATTTGGTCGTGCAGAGCTTTCTGAGGGACTATCCGGATCTTGATGCACTGTTGCACAAGGTCCGCATAGAGTGCGCTCACTTGCGACGTTCCAGCACGGCAAGATCGCGCCTCGCTGCTCTGCAGCGACGATTTGGCCTTCCGGAATATCGCATCATATGTGACCTACCCACCCAGTGGAATTCAACGTTACATATGTTGGAGCGGTTGTGTGAGCAGCAGGCAGCAGTCATGGAGTACCAGCTGCATCAGGCGCAAACAAGTCGCACTGTGCGCCGTTCACACTTCAGCACCATTGAGTGGGCCTCTATGAAGGACATCTGCCTCGTTTTGCGTGCCTTCGATGAATCCACGCGGATGGCGAGTGCAGATGATGCACTAGTCAGCATGACTGTCCCCCTTATCTGCCTGCTTCAACAAACACTGCAAGCACTAAGGGATGAGGTTTCGGAAGAGGTGGAGGATGAGGAGTCCCAAATGCCATCTGCTTCTGGACAGTCTGCGCTACGTGTTTCCTCACAAAGGCCTAGGCAGGGGACACTTTGTGAGGAGGATGAGGAGGAGTCGATGGAGGAGGAAGACATCTCTCCAGAGGAGGGAGGTACACAAACCTCTACTCAGTATGTACAGCGAGGGTGGGGTGATGCAGAGCAGGCCGAGGTCACGCCTCAAACAGGGGACAGCGGTTCTTTGGCAGTTGGGAGTCTGCAGCACATGGTTGATTTCATGCTGCAGTGCCTGAGAAACGACCGCCGCATCGCCCACATTCTCGTCTCGGCTGATTATTGGGTGTACACCCTCCTAGATCCTCGCTACCGGGACAGCGTACAAAGGCTCATACCAACGTTGAACCGGGAGCGTAAAATGCGGGAGTACGAAGAGTCACTGGTGCAGTCCATAATGTTTTCCATTCCACCCGACAGCATTGTTGCTATTGCTTTAAAAAGCAGCTCTGTGCGTCGAGGCAGTGGAGGAAACTCTGCACAAAGAGGGAGCAGAGGCAGCGCCGCAGCACAATGCAAGACCACTATGGCCCAAATGTGGCAAAGTTTTGTGTGTCCACCACAATTGTCTACAACATCAGCGATGCCTCGAGTCAGCAGGAGGCAACGATTCCGTCAGATGGTGTCAGACTACATGTCTTGCCCTGTCGCTGTACTCCCAGATGGCTCTTCCCCCTTCAAGTTTTGGGTCTCTAAGCTGGATACATGGCCAGAGCTTAGCCAGTATGCATTGGAGGTGCTGGCTTGCCCTGCTGCCAGTGTATTATCGGAACGTGTCTTTAGTGCCGCAGGTGGTGTACTAACAGACCGTCGCACGCGACTATCTTCCGATAATGTTGACCGGCTGACTTTTCTGAAAATGAACAAGGCCTGGATCTCAAAAGACTTTGCCATTCCTCTTACAGACTAAATTAGTGGTTGGCAACTGTATCCAGGTCTGCTGGTGTGTTCATTTTTCTACCACCTGAACTATAATCCCTGTTCTTCAACACAGCCAGTTGTCGCTCAGATGTGTCGTCTGCACAGAGAAACACACTAGCTCCTGTGTTAGTGGGGTTCAGTAATGCCAGCTGATCCCCTGCTGTGTGGACGGCAAAGTCACCAGCTCCATCAACATTCAAACCACTACTGATTTATAACCGTGCCCAACTTAGGTCTCTGGCTCCACTGTCTCTACTATTTCCCCTGACCTCCAACCCCGCCATCTACATCTCTGAAGTGGCGTCAGCACAATCTACACTTGTTCCTGTGTTCCTGTGGCTCAGTCCTATCAGTTTATCCCCTGATGTGTGTCCGGCAAGGTCTCCTGCTCTGTCCACATTCCCATAACCAGTAGTGGGAATGAGGACAGAGCAGGCGACATTGCCGGACACACATCAGGGGATTAACTGACCGGACTGAACACCTGTAACACAGGAACAAGTGTGGATTGTGCAGACGCCACTTCGGAGCTGTAACTGGCGGGGTTGGAGGACAGGGGAAATACGAAAATCAGTGAAGCCACACGCCTAAGTGGAGCTTGGTTAAAATTAGTAGTCTACAACCGATCTTAAAATTTCTTCAATGCAGCCTCAGCCTGCTCCGTGCTTGTCCCTGGGCTTCAACACAGCCAGTTGTTGCTCGGAAGTGCCGTCTTCACAGAGTAAAACACTAGCTCCTGTGTTTGTGGGGTTCAGTAACGTCAGCTGTTCCCCTGCTGTTTTGATGGCAATCTGTCCTGCTGCCTCCCAATTGACAGCACATCAGGCCTCAGCCTGCTAAGTGCTTGTCCTGGGCTCCAACATCGCCAGTTGCTGCTCATAACTGACTTTGGCACGGGTACTCCCTCCTGCCCAGCTTGGTTCCAGCCCTGCCTGCTGTTTCCGGGAAGTGTCAATGTCAGTTTACCACCCCAAGTTGCCATGTCGTGTTGCGTTTGGGTTAGCCGAGGCCAGGGTGCCAGCAGTTTAGGTGCTTCCTATGTGGACTGCGGGTTCTGGTAAGAAAGGCTTGTTCCATAGTGCCAGTAGGACAAGCACCCCCTGTAGGACTGTGTGATTCGGTAACTGCGGCCAGCTTGCGGCATGCCAACTTTGCTTTTCAGGGGTAACTTCTGATACCCCTCCGGGTTCCAGCACCGTCAGCTGGTTCTCGTCAGAGCCTTTGGCCTAGGTGCCTCCATCTCGGTATCCGAGTTCCGGCAACGTCTGCTGGTCCTTGGTAGTGCTTTGTAGCACAGGTACCTCCTGCTTAGTAACCGGGTTCCAGCACCGTCAGCTGGTCCTCGGTTGTGCCATTGGCTCTTATTCCTTCTGCTGCCCCTCCGGGTGCCAGCACTGTCAGCTGGTCCTCGCTATTTCCATTTGCTCTTGCAGCTTATGCTACCCCTCCGGGTTCCAGCACCGTCAGCTGGTTCTCGTCAGAGCCTTTGGCCTAGGTGCCTCCATCTCGGTATCCGAGTTCCGGCAACGTCTGCTGGTCCTTGGTAGTGCTTTGTAGCACAGGTACCTCCTGCTTAGTAACCGGGTTCCAGCACCGTCAGCTGGTCCTCGGTAGTGCCATTGGCTCTTGTTCCTTCTGCTGCCCCTCCGGGTGCCAGTACCGTCAGCTGGTTCAAGAGGACAAAGAACAGGAAGACAACCACCAAGATGCAGAACAACAAGAGAGAGAAGACAAAGAAGCATAAAAAAAACAAAGCAGAAGAACATTAAGCATAAGACTAATACTCTGAGCAAATGATATTATCTTATTTATAAGCAGAAGAAGACTAAGCAGTGTATGGGGGTGAGTCCGTTACTCCTCGTGGTGCCCCTGGAAAAGGCCTGCTGCTGCAGGCCAAACTGAACGCGGACAAATCCTGTTGTAAATCTTTTGTGACAGGCAGAATGGAAGGTGTAAACTTCTAACTTTTCTAGATAACAACTACAGGAATGCCTGACACAAACAAGAATATGATGAAGAAGAATAGGAAGAAGATGAAGAAGTTGAATATGTAGAATAATAATTGTTGAATAAGAAGAATATGAAGAATGTAAGAAAAGGAAGAAGAAGAATGTAAAAAAAGGAAGTAGAAGAATTTAAAAAAGGAAGAAGAAGAAGAATGTAAAAAAAGGAATAAGAAGAAGAATGTAAAAAAAGGAAGAAGAAGAAGAATGTAAAAAAAGGAAGTAGAAGAATGTAAATAAAGGAAGAAGAAGAAGAAGAATGTAAAAAAAGGAAGAAGAAGAAGGTAAAAAAGGGAAGAAGAATAAGAAAGAAGAAGAAAGAAGAAGAAGACATACATGTCTGCCAAAATATAAATGAGGCTAACATAGTCAATATCTTTGTAACTCCTAACGTCTTTAAAAAAAAAGTTTAATTCCTGCTATTCCTTTTGATTGGGCTAAAACTCTATGGCTTTAATGTCTCCTCCACCTCCCACAATACATTCTACATTATTCTTAGTTGTTTTTCTTCATGTAGAATTAACCTACAAGGAAAGAAAGGGTTTTTTTTAATTCCGATATTTTGGCCCCATTGACTTGCATTGGTTACCGGTATCGGAATCGGCGATACCGATATTTTTTTTTAAGATCGGCCGATCCATTCCGATCCGATATTTTCAAGTATCGGCTGGTATTGCTCAACTCTAGACCTCAGTGACGAAGGGGAAAATGAACTCACAACACCTAACTGTCCCTATCTTGCAGCGTGTGGCCAATTGGGAGTCAATGAGATTAATCGATGATCCGCAGTCTACGAAGGCTGTAGAGGGAAAAGAACTACCGTTCACAAACAGTTCCACATGAAGTAACACTTTAGAAAATGAGGAAAAGGGTACCTGAGGGTCTGAGTAGTCTCCCGTTGACTACCCAGACCTAGTCGTTTCCCGCCGACCGGGTCAAAGACGGGCAATCAGGACACTCCCTTTTCCAATGTCACCTTTTACCGCAGTAAAAGCATAATTGCTTGTCCTTCCAGTGTTTCCTCTCCGTATCCTTCAGGGAGAGGGCGCCTACATCCATGAGCTCAGGGGCAGTCTCTTTTCCACTGGGGAACAATGGAGTCTCCACCTGCATCACCCCTCTGGCCCGCAGCCTGCGGCCCATCTGGATGGCCTGGGTCATGGCATCCTCTAGAGAGTTAGGTGGGGGATGTAACACCAAGGCATCCTGCAGTCACTCGGACAAGCCTCTGTGAAAGAGTCCTCGGAGTGCGTCGTCGTCCCAAGAGATCTCTGTGGCCCAGCGGCGGAATTCAGTACAAAACCACTCAGCCGAGTGTTTCCCCTGACAGATGCTCATTACCATGTCCTCTGCCAATCGCACTCGGTCAGGCACATCATAAATGTGCCCGAGGGCCTCAAAGAATGCATTCACAGACAGTCTCTCAGGGGCAGTGGGAGGAAGGGAGAAAGCCCAAGCTTGTGGGGACCCTCTTAATAACAACATAATGACCCCTACCTTCTGGTTTTCGTCCCCAGAGGAACATGGTCTCAAACTAAAAAAAAGTTTGCACCTCTCCATGAAGACCCTGAACTCCTTTTTGTTCCCAGAAAAAAAGTCAGGCAGTTTAACAGGTGGTTCTGGGGACACCAGAACAACATCCCTCGCCCCAGCCCCTGGAGACCCAGCAGATAAAGCCCCTCGCACTGTCTCAGAAACCTGCTGCTGCGAACGAGCCAGAGCTTGCTGCTTCAGAGATAAGCACTGAAGCACCTGAGTCAGACTTTTCATCTGGTCAGCCAGAGACTGTATGTGATCCATAACTCTCTGCACAAAGCACCCCCAAAAACTAATGGTCAGTTATAATGTCAGGATCCTGTCAGCGCCGACGTGCAGCCTCCCCTGAGCAGGGACTCACCTGCACTGTAGGGGGGGCCGGGGTCAGGTACAGCCAGAAAGTACAGATACACAGGACCTGTGGACGCTGAGTTTAGCAAGCAGTCACAGGACCTACGGTCCTGTGACTGCAAGGGGGAGGGGCTTAGCATCCTGCTTTCGGAGATGGCAGGACACTATACAGAAATACTCAGAGTCAGACAAAATGGAGGTCATACACAGAGATTTCAGTAAAGTACCAGGGAAGAGACAGAACGGATAGTCAGGGCCAAGCAGAAGTCAAAACCAAACAGACATAGAAGGTACCATGCAGAATCCAAAGCAATATCCAGAGAAAAGACCGAGTCATACACAGAGAATCAAGCAGCCAGAACACATCACAAACACACTCAGGGGTCACCACACAATGCCAAGGGCAAAAGTATAACTGACGTGGGATCGGAGCTTCCTGAGGCTATAAGAAGCTTTCCCAGAACCAATAAGAGGCCACCATAATAGGTCCCAGGTGTGCAGGTAAGAGTCTGCACTGAGATTAAAACATTAACCCCAGAAGTGCCGTCACCCAGCACTGGCATCATGACACAGACTAGGAACACATTTATTACTCCGCAGTCAAACTGTGAAATTACTGCTAACCCTACCTTTCCCTACTCTCCAGTGTGGATCTGGCAAGTGTTCTTGTCAGCCAAATGCGGGCTTTGACTCTACAGGTGGCTGAATTAAGGAGGCAGTTCAGCAGTAAGCTCATTCCGCCACAAGTGATTAATCTGCTCTGGAACTGAAACTGCCTCTTTCAGAGAGATTTTGAGGAGAGCACAGTCAATTTGTTGCTTTCAAGGAGGCATGTTTTTAGGGTTTGTGGATCGCACCAAACATAAATTATGAGGAGGTGTGATCGAAAACCAGGGTCCACCATGTGGTGATGGAGGAACCGCAGCTAATAAACAACGGTGGAGCGATGTTGCGTGCAAGCACCATAAACACAGAGTTAAAGGTCACTCCATGTGGAAAGAGTGCAAAAGTACCTGCCCAGTTGCTCCACAGAGTGGTACAATAACAGAGCACTCAAAACTATTTCCTGTTAGACTTCACAGGAGTATAGTAAGTGATGACATAGTTGGGCTCCCTATAGCTACCCCTCAGAAAAGTCTAGTCTGGTGGTTGAGCTGGGTCTGACACTCAGTTGTGCTAAAGGGCACATGCAACTTAGGAGACCCGGAGTGAGATGCTAAGCCAAGTGGGAGTTCCCATCCAACACAGCCTGCCTAGACACATAATCGCCATACTAGAGCTGTCACACGTGCACAGAGTGGTAACGTATCCACTGACACACATAAAACATAGAGGATCTTAGCACACTGATGGGCACCCCAAAGACCCTTTTATATGCTCTGCTTAAGTCCAGTCAGACAGGACCTTGCTCGTGGACCAATCCGGAACTGCCACATCATCTGAGCAGCTGACCACCGACCACCAATCAGAGGTCACCACCTCATGAGCATGCCCAGTAGAGTGATTTCTGGATTTAGCCTCCAGAGCATCTGTTAGCTGCTGCTTATTGCTGGTTACCATAGCTTTGGCTGGAAGGTCAGCAGTAACCAAGTGAACTGCACAGGTCTGAGCAAGACACTGAGACCGACGTCTTTGCCAAGCAGCCTCCACTGCCGCAGGAGCAGAATGGGAGACCACAGAGGCAGACAAGGCTTGGGATCTGCCCTGTGCAGTGAGAGAATCCTGGAGCCTAACACATGTAAGCTGTATTTTTGTTTATGTCCCCATTCCTCTGGACAAGAGGAACAGTGTGTGGGAATTATAATTTCTCTATTGAGTGGAGAGCTGCAGGCATGTGCCTTTTCCTTACCATCTGATTCACTTGTTTTTTTGACAGCGGATGGATTTTTAACAGCTCTTGGGCTCATCTATGATGATCCTGATAGAACATCATTGCCCGAGTTTAAGATTCGTGCTCAGCAACAAGGAGACTGGGCAGCAGTATATTACTACTCTGAGTTTTGGTGCTGGTCTATAGATACACAGTGGAATGACTCGGTGCTGAAAAGCCAGTTTTTCCAGGGCTTATCTGAGAGGGTGAAGTAGGCTTTGGTAATGTATGAGACTCCTCCTTCTTTGTAGTGCACAATGACCTTGGTAATACATATTGACTGCCATTTTTGGCAGAGATCCTCTGACACTAAAACATGCTGGATGGGTACTTCTATGACTGCATTACCATCTGGGATGTCACCTAAGCCCATGCATTTAGGGGAGCCATTCCATGGGAGGAAAACCCATATTTCCCTCAAAAGAGGTGAAGTGTGTTTTTTTGTGATAAAACGGGACATTTTGTTCCTGTCCCTGGGTGCCCAAAGACAGACAGCAGCCGAACAACCCCTAGTCCCAGGTTGCTCAGAGAATATCCACCTGGGTTTACTTATATCCTCCACTATGGTGTCTCAATGTTTTGTACTTGCCAGGGTTAAGATTGGGGGCCAGGAGATTTCTATTTCTGTATTTCTTGATAGTGGTTCAAGGGCAATTTTGATCTGCAAGCAGTTAACTAGTTCTTCAGGATTGGATTTGAAAAAATATCCATTCCATTTCAGATATATGCCAATGATTCATCCCCTCTGACTCAGGATGGCTTTTCTGAGTGGGAACAGGGGCTAGAACACCATGTAGGGGTACTTAATTCGCAGAATATATTGTGTTATGTCCTGCACAAGTAGTGGGGTTTCCTTGGTTGGCTCTACATAATCCCACTGTTGACTGGCAGATTCAGGAGATAACTAAATGGAAACTGTATTATAAGGACAACTGTTTAGGAACCTATATTTCGATGGTTTACATAAACCTTCCTGGTCCTTTCTTCAATTTTTGTGAAGTATTCTCAGAGAAAGGAAGTTAGGAGTTGCCACCCTATAGGCCCTATAACTGTACTCTAAGGTGAATTCCAGGAGCAAAGTTGCCTGAGTTTAAACTTTACAATTTATCTGGTCTGGAGAGATTAGCTCTCAAGAAGTATATAACTGAGAATGTAGCTAAAGGACTTATTAGGCCGTCTTCCTCCCCAGTAGTAGCAGGGTTCTTATTTGTCAAAAAAGCAGGATGATGGATTACAGCCGTGCCTGGACTTCCAGTAGCTCAAACAACAGTCCGTATCCTCTCCCACTCATTCCTGACATGCTTAATCAGATTACTAGAGCTAAATGATTCTCTAAACTGGACCTAAAGGGGGAGTATAATCTGATCTGGGCCAAACAGATGGATGAGTGAAAACGAAGTTTAACACACCGGCTGTACTTCAAAAAACTTGTAATACCTTTTTGTCTTACCACCGCACCTGGTGTAATCCAACATTTTATTAATTATGACTTCTGTAATCTTTTAGGGAGGTTTGTTATAATTTAACTTTATGACTTTTTATATACTCACAGGATTATGAGGCACAAACATGTTAGGCAGGAACTGCGTGTTCTCAGAGAGAATAATTTGCATGCTAAACTTGAAAAGTGTGTGTTCGCCATACAGGAACTTTGTTTTTTTGGTTATCTGATTGCTCCTGTGGCTTCAGAAGTATTCCACTAAATTACAAGTTATAGTAAAATGGGACCATCCTGGAAACCTTAAGGCACTACTACTTTTTTTGTCTTTCAAATTATTGCAGAAATGGTATTAAAATATTTTTTTTGCTATAGCACGACCTCTTACTGACATGACTAAAAAGGGTATGGATCTCTCAAGATCATCTGAGGATGCTTTTGTGCGTTTAACCATCTTAACCCCTTAGTGACCGAGACATGTAGATTTTTATTTAAAAATTATTCAAAAAACAAATAGGTTCATTGCAGTGATCAAAAAGAAAACAAACATTTAGTTGGGTGGAGTACAAGGGTATGGGCTAACTTAACTGACTGGAAGGAGTAGAGGGTAATGGAGGGGGATGGGATCCCGATGGGGGTTATTCGAGTCTAAATATATTTTAAAGAATTATGATGAATCTGGAGAGTCAGGAGCATGTAAACAAAGTGAAGGTGTGGCGTAGGGGGTGTGGTTGGCATATTCCACCCAGGGAAGCCAAGTTTTTTCAAAATTACGGACTTTATCCATAAGTATGGCAGATAATTTTTCTTTAATCATATACTAAGAAAGGCGTCTCCTGACTTCTGACAAATCTAAACCTGATTTTTTCAAGGCCAATGCTATAGTTTGCTTGGTCACTAGGAATATAAATTAGATTAGAATTGTGGGTGTGTTTATGGATGGTAGGGGTACGTTTGTTAAGTAAGGCTTCCCAAATGTTTTGCTTAAGGTTAGTGTTTGGGAGAGAATAAGGTGATGTACCCTAGTCGTGACCAAGCGAATTTTGACCTTAATGACCGCGCCAAATTTTTAAAATCTGACCAGTGTCACTTTATGTGATAATAAGTCTGTAACGCTTCAACAGATCCCAGTGATTTTAGACTGTTTTTTCGTGACACAGTATATTTCATAATAGTGGTAAAATTTGTTCAATATGACTTGTGTTTATTTGTGAAAATATTGGAAATTTGGCAAAAATGTTGAAAATTACACAATTTTCAAATTTCTAATACTTATGACCTTAAAACAGGGAGTTTTGTCACACAAAATAGTTAATAAATAATATTTCCCACATGACTACTTAACATCTACATCATTTTTAACCCCTTAACGACCACCGATATGCCTTTTAACGGCGGCAGTTAAGGGTATTAAAACCAAAGCACCGTTATTTAACAGCGCTGTAGAAAAAGTGTATAGCGCCCCCAGAGTCATATTTTCTCTGGGGTCTCAACTGCTGGGGGTAGACGAGACCCAAGAGAACATGATTCAGGTCAGTTTTTACCAGTCTCGCTTTTGCGATCCCCGTTATTACCTGTATAACTGCGATGGCAAAAAAATAATTTTGCATTTACGTTCTCTCTCCTCTGATGTGATCGCACCTCCCGGTGGTCCTCAGGCCCTCCTGCATCCTCCAGTGGGCGCCACCATCTTCTTCCCCTTTATCAACCCCTTAGTTAGGGAAATATAATGAAATAAAGAAAGTATATTTATTTTCATTTTTCCATTAGGGTTAGGGTTAGGGTTAGAATTAGGGTTAGAGTTGGAATTAGGGTTAGGGTTAGAATTAGGGTTAGGGTTGGAATTAGGGTTAGGATTAGGGTTAGGGTTAGGATTAGGGTTACCGTTGGGATTAGGTTTAGGGGTGTGTTGGGGTTAGGGTAGGAGCTAGAATTGAGGGGTTTCCACTATTTAGGCACATCAGGGGGCCTCCAAACGCGACATGGCACCACCATTGATTCCAGCCAATTTTGCTTCAAAAAGTCAAAGTCTAGATAAGCTCCTTGGGGGGTCTAGTTTCCAAAATGAGGTCACTTGTGGAGTTTTTTTGCACATCAGGGGCTCTGCAAATGCAACATGATGCCCGCAGAACATTCCATCATAGTCTGCATTCCAAAACGGCACTCCTTCCCTTCTGAACTCTCCCATGCGCCCAAATAGTGGTTCCCACACATATAGGGTATCAGCGTACTCAGGATAAATTGCACAACAACTTTTGTGGTTCAATTTCTCCTCTTACCCTTGTGAAAATAAAAAATAGTGGGCTAAAAAATCATTTTAGAGGAAAAAAAAAGATTTTTTTATTTTCACGGCTCTGCGTTATAAACTTCTGTGAAGCACTTGAGGGTTCAAAGTGCTCATCACACATATAGATAAGCTCCTTAGGGGGTCTACTTTCCAAAATAGGGTTAATTGTGGGGGGTTTCTACTGTTTAGACACATCAGGGGGTCTGCAGACGCAACATGACGCCCGCAGAACATTCCATCAAAGTCTGCATTCCAAAATGGTGCTCCTTCCCTTCCGAGCTCTCCCATGTGCCCAAACAGTGGTTCCCCCCAAATATAGGGTATCAGTGAACACAGGACAAATTGCACAACAACTTTTGTGGTCCAATTTCTCCTATTACCCTTGGGAAAAAAAATAGCGGGCTGCAAAATCATTTTTGAGGGAAAAAAATGATTTTTTATTTTCACGGCTCAACGTTATAAACTTCTGTGAAGCATTTGGAGGTTCAAAGTGCTCACCACATATTTAGATACGTTCTCTAAGGGGTCTAGTTTCCAAGATGGGGTAAATTTTTGGGAGTTTCCACTGTGCAGGCCCATCAGGGGCTCTCCAAAAGCAAAATGGCGTCCGATCTCAATTACAGCCAATTCTGCATTGAAAGAGACAAATGGCGCTCCTTCCGTTCCAAGCCCTGCCGTGTGCCCAAACAGTGATTTACCCCCATATATGGGGTATCAGCATATTCAGGAGAAATTGTACAACAAATTTTGTTGTTCATTTTCTCTTTTTACATTTGTGAAAATAAAAAAAATTGGTTCTGAAGCATAATGTTTGCAATAAAAAGTTAAATGTTAATTTTTTCCTTCCACATTGCTTCAGTTCCTGTAAAGCACGTAAAGGGTTATTAAACTTCTTGAATGTGTTTTTGAGCACCTTGAGGGGTGCAGTTTTTAGAATGGTGTCACTTTTGGGTATTTTCTGTCATATTGACCTCTCACAGTCACTTCAAATGTGATGTGGTCCCTAAAAAATAGGTTTTATAAATTTTGTTGTAAAAATGAGAAATCGCTGGTCAACTTCTAACCCTTATAACTTCCTAACCAAAAAAATTTTGCTTCCAAAATTGTGCTGATTTAAAGGAGACATGTGGTAAATGCTATTTATTAAGTATTTTTTGTGACATATTTCTCTGATTTACGGGCATAAAAATTAAAATTTTGAAAATTGCAGAATTTAAAAATTTTCACCATATTTTTTTCATAAGTAAGTGCAAGTCATATCAAAATTTTTTTTACCACTAACATGAAGTTAAGTATTTCACGAAAAAACAATCTCAGAATCAGCTGTTAAAGCATTCCAGAGTTATACCTCATAAAATGACAGTGGTCAGAATTGTAAAAATTGGATTTTTGTTAGTAAATTAGAAGAGTTAAAAGTTGATCAGCAATTTCTCATTTTTCCAACAAAATGTACAAAACAATTTTCTTGGAGACCCCATCACATTTGAAGTTAATTTAGGGAGGCCTATATAAAAGAAAATACCCAAAGATGACACCATTCTAAAATTTCACCCCTCAAAGTGCTCAAAAACACATGCAATTAGATTGTTAACCCTTCAGTTGTGTCACTGGAGCTAAAGCAATGTGAAAAGAAAAAAAATGAACATTTTTCCTTTTTTAATAAAATTTTAATTTAGCCACAGTTTTTTTTTATTTTCACAAGAGCAACAGGAGAAAATGGACATTAAAATTTGTTGTGCAATTTATCCCGAGTACGCTGATATCCTACTGTATATACAGTATGGGGTGAAAGTACTATTTGGATGCACTGCAGGACTTTGAAGGGAAGGAGCGCGGTTTGACTTTTTGATCACAAAAATGACTGGAATCGAGAGCAGACACCATGTCACATTTGGATAGTCCCTAATGTGCCTAAACAATGGAAAACCCCACAAGTGAGCCTATTTTGGAAACTAGATGCCTTAAGGAATGTAGGTAGATGTGTGGTGAACACCCAAGTGCTTCCCAGAAGTTTATAACGTAGAGCCATGAAAATAAAATGTTTCCCACAAAATGTAATTTTAGCCCCAATTTTTTTAATTATGCAAAGGTATCATAAGAAAATGGATCCTAAAATTTTTTTATGCGATTTTTCCAGCGTACGCTGATACCCCATATCTTGGGGAAAATTACTGTTTGGGGTGAATGGCAGGACTCCAAAGGGATGGAGTTACGTTTTAGAACACAGACTTTGATGGAATGATCTGCGGATGTCATGTCGCATTTAAAGAGCCCATGATGTGCCTAAACAGTGAAAAAAAAACACAAGTTACCCCATTTTGGAAACCAAATCCATCAAGGATTTTATCCAGGGGTATAGTAAGCATTTTGAACCAACAAGCACTACACAGAATTTAATAACATTAGGTTGTCACATTGAAAATTCCCTTTTTTTTACCAAAATGCTGTTTTAGCCCCAAATTTGTAATTTTCACAATGGATAAGAGGAAAATTTGTTAAACAATTTCTCCCAAACACGATGATACCCCATGTGAGTTCAAAAACGTTTGTCATGGCAGGGTTAGGAAAGGAAAGAATACTATTTGTCTGGAATAGATTGTAAATGTCTTGTCGCTTTCAGAGAGCCCCTGAAATGTGAAAACAGCAGAAACCCCTCACAAGTGACTCCATTTTGTAAATTTGTGCCCTCACGAAATTCATCTATGGGTCTACTTAGTATTTTTAACCTATATGTGATTTACAAAACTATAGAACATTTAGATGTGAGAACAAAAAATTGCATTTTTTTTCTACTAAAATATTGTTTTAGCGCCAAATTTATAATTTATCTGAGGTGTAATGGGAGAAATTGGACTCCACAATTGGTTATGCAATTTCTCCTGAATGAGGTGGTACCTCACATCTGGTTGTACACTACTGTTTGAGCACACAGCAGGGATCGGATGGTAAGGAGCACTACTTGGCTTTTAGTATGCACATTTTGTTTGAATGGATTGTGGGCTGAGCCCCTGAGGTGGTAGAACAGCAGAACTCCCCCCAGATAACCCCATACTGGAAACTTTACTGCCCTAGAAATTCATCTAGGGGTTTAATGAGTATTTTGAACCCTTAGGGGCCTCATAGAATTTTATAACGTGAAGAGGTGGAAATATCACATTTTAGTGAAAAAAATTTAATATTTATATTTGCTGCACATTTGTCTGGTACACAATTTAATCTTTACATTTGCTGCACATTTGTCTCGTACACAAGGCATAATACATGAAAATGGATCACATAATTTATTGCCCAATTTCTCCTGAATGCAGTGATGCCCCACATGGCATCAGAAATTACTGCTAGGCCACACAACAGAGCTGAGAAGGAAGGAGTGCTATTTGACTTTTGGCGCACAGAGTTTGCTAGAATACTTTGCGGGTGACATTTAGGAAGCCCCAAAGGTGCAAGAACAGCATAAACCAATACATTGTGCCATAATACGGTGTAGAGCCCCCCACACATTGTGCAAAGCCTTTGCTTCTTGTGATATACTCCCCTCAAATTAAGTGCTCTCCCCAATAATAAAATGCCAAAATATGGCCTCTTACTGTGGTTTAGGCACAGTGGGGTACAGAAGGAAGGGGCATTTGGATTTGGGAGGGCATAATTCACTGGATTTTATTTGAGGGGGCGAGAGCCATATCGCTTTACCAGACTTTGTTCTTGCAATAACTGATAATTCCAGTGACAGATGACATGCTTGAATGGGGGCTGGATAAATTGGATAAATTAAGGGTTTTATTGGTGTGATGCAGTGACCCCTGTGACAGCTAGAGGGTGCTTTATGGGCTTCCCAGGACATGCATGCAGGCGTTTCCTTTATTGTGATGGGGAAATGGTGAGCGGCAGGATTGTAAATGGCCGATATGTATCACAAGGGTGGGTGCCTTGTGATGGAAGCTGGAACATGTATTGAGCAGCAGCGGAACTGCTGAGGGTTTGTTACTGTGTATTAGGGAAGCTTTCAGGTGACTTGGTGAGATGGGTGGGACCAGTCACCTACAAACCCACCCAGGGGTGTGTGTCTGAATGCGCAAAGTAAAGCCTGTATGTGTATGGCTGAGTATGTGTAATAGGACCTGTAGTGAGGTCATGACCATGTGATCCATACCTCACCTGTGGGTGTGATTATATACCATATAATGTGCCTGAGGTCTGGTCACATGAGAGAGAGTGTGTACCTGAGTGGATCAGGGTGCAAGGTCCTGGAGGGTCAGTGTTGGGAGAAGAATCGGATCCCCGGAGCATGTGCTGCAACCTTGGACCTGATGAGGCGCGAGCGTTGGACGGTTTCAGGGGGGGATGAATGTCCTGAAGAGCACCCGCTGAGGCCCTGGACCTGGTGGCCAGTGTGTTGGGAGACCCTGGGAGGAGGGTTGGATCCCTGAATAGCACCCGGTGAGGCCTATGTGTTGGACGGTTTCAAAGTGGGGACGGACGTCATAAACAGCACACAGACAGGCCATGTGTGTTTGCAGAGTCAGTGATGGCACTGTGGGTCGCCCTCACCCAAGGCAGCAGGGTACTCGGTACCGTGCCCGATGAGCTTCAATGGGAGATGTCACGGCAGCTGGGACCTGGCCCGTGGCCCTGGGTGCCCATTGTAAAAGGGAGTTGCTGCAGTGTGAAAGTTTATAAGTGATTCGTGATGCCACCTGTGGTGTTCGGCAATGAAGATGTAAGCTGACGTTGCAGACAGATCCTCTGGGACAGATGGTGTGGTGCAGCAGTGATGTTATAGCCCTCCACAAGCAGGGCTCGAGTCCCAGGGCAGTGTAGGTGAAGTGACACGTAGATGGTGTATTGTAAGGCGCAAGGAACGTAGCAGTGCTGGGCAGGTTGGTGCAGGAATAAGTGGAGGACACCAGGGCATGTAGTTCCAAAGCTTTACTCACAGTCTATTGCAGGTACAGGTGCCCTCATCAGTGCCGTGTCCTCTGGGTCAGGCGCTCAGCCAACTTCCAGGCAAGATGAAGTACTCCTTTTAAACATTCCGCCAACATATGTGCCTTTTCTGAACGTCTCCTCTTATAGCGCCTTTGAATGAAGTACTCCTAGTACTGAGTTACACTGGAGTTCCTCCTGTCAGATGTTCCTAGGAACTCTACTTGTACGGCACACAGCTGTAGCCTGCTTCGGGGACTCCTTGCTACTATGTCCCGGCTCACTATTATGTTGCTATTGTGCTCCCAAGTCTTGTGTGGTTATAAAGTGGTCACTATTAGAGATGAGCGATACCAGCCGATACTTGAAAATATCGGATCGGAATGGATCGGCCGACGTTTAAAAAAAGTATCGGTATCGCCGATTCCGATACCAGGAACCAATGCAAGTCAATGGGGCCAAAATATCGGAATTAAAAAAACCCCTTTCTTTCTTTGTAGGTTAATTCTACATGAAGAAAAACAACTAAGAATAATGTAGAATGTATTGTGGGAGGTGGAGGAGACATTAAAGCCATAGAGGTTTAGCCCAATCAAATGGAATAGCAGGAATTAAACTTTTTTTTAAAGACATTAGGAGTTACAAAGATATTGACTATGTTAGCCTCATTTATATTTTGCCAGACATATATGTCTTCTTCTTCTTTCTTCTTTCTTCTTCTTTCTTATTCTTCTTCCTTTTTTTACCTTCTTCTTCTTCTTCTTCTTCTTCTTCTTCCTTTTTTTACATTCTTCTTCTTCTTCTTCTTCTTCCTTTTTTTACATTCTTCTACTTCCTTTTTTTACATTCTTATCCTTATTCCTTTTTTACATTCTTCTTCTTCCTTTTTTTAAATTCTTCTACTTCCTTTTTTTACATTCTTCTTCTTCTTCCTTTTCTTACATTCTTCATATTCTTCTTATTCAACAATTATTATTCTACATATTCAACTTCTTCATCTTCTTCCTATTCTTCTTCATCATATTCTTATTTGTGTCAGGCATTCCTGTAGTTGTTATCTAGAAAAGTTAGAAGTTTACACCTTCCGTTCTGCCTGTCACAAAAGATTTACAACAGGATTTGTCCGCGTTCAGTTTGGCCTGCAGCAGCAGGCCTTTTCCAGGGGCACCACGAGGAGGAACGGACTCACCCCCATACACTGCTTAGTCTTCTTCTGCTTATAAATAAGATAATATCATTTGATCAGAGTATTAGTCTTATGCTTAATGTTCTTCTGCTTTGTTTTTTTATGCTTCTTTGTCTTCTCTCTCTTGTTGTTCTGCATCTTGGTGGTTGTCTTCCTGTTCTTTGTCCTCTTGAACCAGCTGACGGTACTGGCACCCAGAGGGGCAGCAGAAGGAACAAGAGCCAATGGCACTACCGAGGACCAGCTGATGGTGCTGGAACCCAGTTACTAAGCAGGAGGTACCTGTGCTACAAAGCACTACCAAGGTCCAGCAGACGTTGCCGGAACTCGGATACCGAGATGGAGGCACCTAGGCCAAAGGCTTTGCCGAGAACCAGCTGACGGTGCTGGAACCCGGATGGGTAGCATAAGCTGCAAGAGCAAATGGAAATAGCGAGGACCAGCTGACAGTGCTGGCACCCGGAGGGGCAGCAGAAGGAATAAGAGCCAATGGCACAACCGAGGACCAGCTGATGGTGCTGGAACCCGGTTACTAAGCAGGAGGTACCTGTGCTACAAAGCACTACAAAGGACCAGCAGACGTTGCCGGAACTCGGATACCGAGATGGAGGCACCTAGGCCAAAGGCTCTGCCGAGAACCAGCTGACGGTGCTGGAACCCGGAGGGGTAGCATAAGCTGCAAGAGCAAATGGAAATAGCGAGGACCAGCTGACAGTGCTGGCACCCGGAGGGGCAGCAGAAGGAATAAGAGCCAATGGCACAACCGAGGACCAGCTGACGGTGCTGGAACCCGGTTACTAAGCAGGAGGTACCTGTGCTACAAAGCACTACCAAGGACCAGCAGACGTTGCCAGAACTCGGATACCGAGATGGAGGCACCTAGGCCAAAGGCTCTGCCGAGAACCAGCTGACGGTGCTGGAACCCAGAGGGGCAGCTGAAGTTACCCCTGAAAAGCAAAGTTGGCATGCCGCAAGCTGGCCGCAGTTACCGAATCACACAGTCCTACAGGGGGTGCTTGTCCTACTGGCACTACGGAACAAGCCTTTCTTACCAGAACCCGCAGTCCACATAGGAAGCACCTAAACTGACATGGCAACTTGGGGTGGCAAACTGACATTGACACTTCCCGGAAACAGCAGGCAGGGCTGGAACCAAGCTGGGCAGGAGGGAGTACCCGTGCCAAAGTCAGTTATGAGCAGCAACTAGCGCTGTTGGATCCCAGGGACAAGCACTTAGCAGGCTGAGGCCTGATGTGCTGTCAATTGGGAGGCAGCAGGACAGATTGCCATCAAAACAGCAGGGGAACAGCTGACATTACTGAACCCCACAAACACAGGAGCTAGTGTTTTACTCTGTGAAGACGGCACTTCAGAGCAACAACTGGCTGTGTTGAAGCCCAGGGACAAGCACGGAGCAGGCTGAGGCTGCATTGAAGAAATTTTAAGATCGGTTGTAGACTTCTACTAATTTTAACCAAGCTCCACTTAGGCCTGTGGCTTCACTGATTTTCGTATTTCCCCTGTCCTCCAACCCCGCCAGTTACAGCTCCAAAGTGGCGTCTGCACAATCCACACTTGCTCCTGTGTTACAGGTGTTCAGTCCGGTCAGTTAATCCCCTGATGTGTGTCCGGCAATGTCGCCTGCTCTGTCCACATTCCCATAACTACTTATGGGAATATGGACAGAGCAGGCGACATTGCCGGACACACATCAGGGGATTAACTGACCGGACTGAACACCTGTAACACAGGAACAAGTGTGGATTGTGCAGACGCCACTTCGGAGCTGTAACTGGCAGGGTTGGAGGACAGGGGAAATACGAGAGACAGTGGAGCCACAGGCCTAATTGGAGCACGGTTAAAAATCAGTAGTAGTAGGACTGTGTAGGCAGCAGGAGACTTTGCCATCCACACAGCAGGGGATCAGCTAGCGTTACTGAACCCCACTGAGACACGGGAGCAAGTGTCTCTTTCCGTGTGGACGGCACTTCCGAGCTACAACTGGCTGTGTTGAAGCCCAGGAAATAGGAGGGTGTAGGCAGAGGCCTACTGTCTTTGGAATGCGGAGACAGCAGGAGAGACTGCCATCCACACAGCAGGGGAACAGCTGGCGTTACTGAACCCCACTGAGACACGGCAGCAAGTGTCTCTTTCCGTGTGGACGGCACTTCCGAGCTACAACTGGCTGTGTTGAAGCCCAGGAAATAGGAGGGTGTAGGCAGAGGCCTACTGTCTTTGGAATGCGGAGACAGCAGGAGAGACTGCCATCTCCACAGCAGGGGAACAGCTGGCAGTGCTGAACCCCACTAACACTTGAACGAATGTGTTTGGCTCTGTGGAGACGACACTTCTGAACACCAACTGACGCTGTTGGAGCCCAGGATTAGGCGAGGAGCAGGCTGGGGCCTGTTGCTTTTGGCAGGTGAAGGCAGCAGGAGACTTGCCATCTCCACAGCAGGGGAACAGCTGGCAGTGCTGAACCCCACTAACACTTGAACGAATGTGTTTGGCTCTGTGGAGACGACACTTCTGAACACCAACTGACGCTGTTGGAGCCCAGGATCAGGCGTGGAGCAGGCTGGGGCCTACTGGATTTTGGCAGGTGTAGGCAGCAGGAGACTTGCCATCTCCACAGCAGGGGAACAGCGGGCAGTGCTGAACCCCACTAACACTTGAACGAATGTGTTTGGCTCTGTGGAGAAGACACTTCTGAACACCAACTGACACTGTTGGAGCCCAGGATCAGGCGTGGAGCAGGCTGGGGCCTACTGGATTTTGGCAGGTGTAGGCAGCAGGAGACTTGCCATCTCCACAGCAGGGGAACAGCTGGCAGTGATGAACCCCACTAACACTTGAACGAATGTGTTTGGCTCTGTGGAGACGACACTTCTGAACACCAACTGACGCTGTTGGAGCCCAGGATTAGGCGAGGAGCAGGCTGGGGCCTGTTGCTTTTGGCAGGTGAAGGCAGCAGGAGACTTGCCATCTCCACAGCAGGGGAACAGCTTGCAGTGCTGAACCCCACTAACACTTGAACGAATGTTTGGCTCTGTGGAGACAACACTTCTGAACACCAACTGACGCTGTTGGAGCCCAGGATTAGGCGAGGAGCAGGCTGGGGCCTGTTGCTTTTGGCAGGTGAAGGCAGCAGGAGACTTGCCATCTCCACAGCAGGGGAACAGCTGGCAGTGCTGAACCCCACTAACACTTGAACAAATGTGTTTGGCTCTGTGGAGATGACACTTCTGAACACCAACTGACGCTGTTGGAGCCCAGGATTAGGCGAGGAGCAGGCTGGGGCCTGTTGCTTTTGGCAGGTGAAGTCAGCAGGAGACTTGCCATCTCCACAGCAGGGGAACAGCTGGCAGTGCTGAACCCCACTAACACTTGAACGAATGTGTTTGGCTCTGTGGAGATGACACTTCTGAACACCAACTGACGCTGTTGGAGCCCAGGATTAGGTGAGGAGCAGGCTGGGGCCTGTTGCTTTTGGCAGGTGAAGGCAGCAGGAGACTTGCCATCTCCACAGCAGGGGAACAGCTTGCAGTGCTGAACCCCACTAACACTTGAACGAATGTGTTTGGCTCTGTGGAGACGACACTTCTGAACACCAACTGACGCTGTTGGAGCCCAGGATTAGGCGAGGAGCAGGCTGGGGCCTGTTGCTTTTGGCAGGTGAAGGCAGCAGGAGACTTGCCATCTCCACAGCAGGGGAACAGCTGGCAGTGCTGAACCCCACTAACACTTGAACGAATGTGTTTGGCTCTGTGGAGACGACACTTCTGAACATCAACTGACGCTGTTGGAGCCCAGGATCAGGCGTGGAGCAGGCTGGGGCCTACTGGATTTTGGCAGGTGTAGGCAGCAGGAGACTTGCCATCTCCACAGCAGGGGAACAGCTGGCAGTGCTGAACCCCACTAACACTTGAACGAATGTGTTTGGCTCTGTGGAGATGACACTTCTGAACACCAACTGACGCTGTTGGAGCCCAGGATTACGCATGCCGCATGCAGAGGCCAATGGGCAGCGGTTTTTATGGAGGTTGTTGACTACTACTGATTCTAACCATGCTCCACTTAGGACTCTGGCTCCACTGTCTCTACTATTTACCCTGGCCTCCAACCCCGCCAGCTACATCTCTGAAGTGGCGTCAGCACAATCTACACTTGTTCCTGTGTTACTGGTGCTCAGTCCCGTCAGTTGATCCCCTGATGTTTGTCCGGCAAGTTCGCCAGCTCTGTCCTCATTCCCACTACTGGTTATGGGAATGTGGACAGAGCAGGAGACCTTGCCGGACACACATCAGGGGATAAACTGATGGGACTGAGCCACAGGAACACAGGAACAAGTGTAGATTGTGCTGACGCCACTTCAGAGATGTAGATGGCGGGGTTGGAGGCCAGGGGAAATAGTAGAGACAGTGGAGCCAGAGACCTAAGTTGGGCACGGTTAAAAATCAGTAGTGGTTTGAATGTTGATGGAGCTGGTGACTTTGCCGTCCACACAGCAGGGGATCAGCTGGCGTTACTGAACCCCACTAACACAGGAGCTAGTGTGTTTCTCTGTGCAGACGACACATCTGAGCGACAACTGGCTGTGTTGAAGCACAGGGATTATAGTTCAGGTGGTAGAAAAATGAACACACCAGCAGACCTGGATACAGTTGCCAACCACTAATTTAGTCTGTAAGAGGAATGACAAAGTCTTTGGAGATCCAGGCCTTGTTCATTTTCAGAAAAGTCAGCCGGTCAACATTATCGGAAGATAGTCGCGTGCGACGGTCTGTTAGTACACCACCTGCGGCACTAAAGACGCGTTCCGATAATACACTGGCAGCAGGGCAAGCCAGCACCTCCAATGCATACTGGCTAAGCTCTGGCCATGTATCCAGCTTAGAGACCCAAAACTTGAATTGGGAAGAGCCATCTGGGAGTACAGTGACAGGGCAAGACATGTAGTCTGACACCATCTGACGGAAGCGTTGCCTCCTGCTGACTCGAGGCGTCGCTGATGGTGTAGACAATTGTGGTGGACACACAAAACTTTGCCACATTTGGGCCATAGTGGTCTTGCCTTGTGCTGCGGCGCTGCCTCTGCTCCCTCTTTGTGCAGAGTTTCCTCCACTGCCTCGACGCACAGAGCTGCTTTGTAAAGCAATAGCAACAATGCTGTCGGGTGGAATGGAAAACATTATGGACTGCACCAGTGACTCTTCATACTCCCGCAGTTTACGCTCCCGGTTCAACGTTGGTATGAGCCTTTGTACGCTGTCCCGGTAGCGAGGATCTAGGAGGGTGTACACCCAATAATCAGCCGAGACGAGAATGTGGGCGATGCGGCGGTCGTTTCTCAGGCACTGCAGCATGAAATCAACCATGTGCTGCAGACTCCCAACTGCCAAAGAACCGCTGTCCCCTGTTTGAGGCGTGACCTCGGCCTGCTCTGCATCACCCCACCCTCGCTGTACATACTGAGTAGAGGTTTGTGTACCTCCCTCCTCTGGAGAGATGTCTTCCTCCTCCATCGACTCCTCCTCATCCTCCTCACAAAGTGTCCCCTGCCTAGGCCTTTGTGAGGAAACACGTAGCGCAGACTGTCCAGAAGCAGATGGCATTTGGGACTCCTCATCCTCCACCTCTTCCGAAACCTCATCCCTTAGTGCTTGCAGTGTTTGTTGAAGCAGGCAGATAAGGGGGACAGTCATGCTGACTAGTGCATCATCTGCACTCGCCATCTGCGCGGATTCATCGAAGCCACGCAAAACGAGGCAGATGTCCTTCATAGAGGCCCACTCAATGGTGCTGAAGTGTGAACGGCGCACAGTGCGACTTGTTTGCGCCTGATGCAGCTGGTACTCCATGACTGCTGCCTGCTGCTCACACAACCGCTCCAACATATGTAACGTTGAATTCCACCGGGTGGGTAGGTCACATATGATGCGATGTTCCGGAAGGCCAAATCGTCGCTGCAGAGCAGCGAGGCGCGATCTTGCCGTGCTGGAACGCCGCAAGTGAGCGCACTCTATGCGGACCTTGTGCAACAGTGCATCAAGATCCGGATAGTCCCTCAGAAAGCTCTGCACGACCAAGTTAAGCACATGTGCCAGACATGGGATGTGTGTGAGGTTGCCTAGGCCAAGAGCTGCCACCAGATTTCGGCCATTGTCACACACTACCAAGCCCGGCTGGAGATTCGCTGGCCCAAACCACACATCGCTCTCCTGCTTGATAGCATTCCAGAGCTCCTGCGCTGTGTGGCTTCGATTCCCCAAAGAAATTAATTTGAGTACAGCCTGTTGACGTTTGGCCACGGCTGTGCCCATATCGGTCGTAACAGGCTCCTGCTCTGCTGTTTCTGAGGAACTTGAGTAGGAGGAGGAGTCTATGTGTACAGACTGGAGTCCTGCAATCCATGGCGTTGGAAGAACACGTACAGCGCCACTCTCCAGATCTGTACCCGGCTCCACAACATTGACCCAGTGGGCAGTGAGGGAAAGGTATCATCCCTGTCCATGGTTACTGGTCCACGCATCGGTGGTCAGGTGGACCTTGCTACTAATGGCGTTTAGTAGCGCATGTTTTATTTTGCCCTCAACATGTTTCTGCAGGGCAGGGACGGCTCGCCTGCTGAAATAAAAGCGGCTGAGCACGTTGTATTGGGGGACTGCCAATGCCATTAAGTCCCGGAAGGTGTCAGTGTCCACCAGCCTGAATGACAGCATTTCAACTGCCAGAAGTTTGGCAATGCCAGCATTCAGAGACTGTGCTCGGGGATGGTTTGCCGAGTAAGGGCGCCTTTTATCCCATGCCTGTGCTACCGATGGCTGTGATGGATGGGAACGTGCTGCTATGGGTGGAATCTGACAGGGTCTCCGGACAACAGTGGCAGAGGTTCTTCCTTGGCGATCCTGTGAGGAAGCTGAACCAGCAGTGTGTGAGCTGGAGGAAGAGGCCCCAACACGAACTGAAGAGGTGGTAGGTGGTGCTGTACGTTGGCCTACGTCTTCAGGGTGTCTCTGCAACTCCAACTCGTGCTTGGTGCGCACATGTTTCCACATATTTGTGGTATTGAGGTTGCTGACATTTCTCCCTCTTTTGACTTTCTGATGACACAGCTTGCACTTGACAAAGCAAATGTCATCTGCAACTGTGTCAAAAAAGGACCACGCACTGCAAGTCTTGGGAGCGCCCGTTTTGCCTTTGGAATGAGGAATGCTCCTAACGGGTGCCGAAGTGGAGGGTACAGGCAACCAAGTCTTCCCCCTCCCTCTGCCTCCTGTTTTGGGCGGTAGGGGAATCTCTTCCTCCGAGCTGCTCCCACCACCTTCCTGTTCCTCACGCCATGATGGGTCAAGGACCTCATCATCTTCCCTCCCCTCTTCAAACAGCTGCTTCTCCGGGGTTGTCTCGCCAGCACCGTACGCACCAGAAAGTGGCAACTGAGTCTCGTCATCATCTGATGCGTACTGAGGTGTGCTGACCATAGGCACTGGCCCACTCGCCTCTTCAGATTCAGAGGGACAAAGAAGTTGCGCATCACTGCATACTCCCTCTTCTTCACATTCAGGAATGCTGCTTGGCTGGCCCCCTCTTTCCAAGCCAACAGATTCCGAGAACAGAAGTAGAGACTGTGATGTCTCCTGTCCATGTCTCTCTGACTGCCTGGGCACTTTGGCAGGTGGTGAAGAGACAGATGGTTGCTCTTCGGTGCTCTGGTCCTGAGAGGCTGTGGAAGTAATTGAAGTCGATGCGTTAGCTGCCATCCATCCGACAACGGCTTCAATTTGTTCCTCCCGCAGCAGTGGGGTACGTTGAGGTCCTACAAAGCTGCGCATAAAGGACTGTTGCCTGCTAAAACTGGGGGATGCTGATCCACTGGTGCCCGCAGCAGGCCCAGAATCCCCACGTCCTCTACCTGCAGAATCCCCACGTCCTCTCCCTGCAGAATCCCCACGTCCTCTCCCTGCTGAAACTCCACGCCTATGCCCACGCCCACGCGCCTTACTCCCTGCCTTCTTCATCTTGCCAGACTGCTTAAGATAGGCAGAAAAATACAAAGGGGGGCCTTAGTGTGCTTATTCCTGAACAGCTGGTTACAGGTACAAGAAGCACTAATTTTATGAAGTGTGTGTGTGTGGACTACACTTTAATAGGAGCTGATGTGGCCTACACAAGTTCCAAATGTAGTGTTTGGTGAACTTTTTATGTGGTTTCTTTGTTGGAAACAAACTCAAAGTATGTGAACAAAGAATTGAAACTGATAGTATCACCAACTTTTTGGAGCTATTACAATGCAGGCAGGTAACCTACAATGCAAAAGATGAGGCTCCAAAAAAATTGGGTAATACTAATCTGGCTGCGCCGGCAGGGCACAAGCCAGAAAAAAAGGCTCCTCGATCTACTCCTATATAGTGTTTGCAACCAACCAATGTTGATGGATACGGATGGATGCACACTAATAGGAGAAGAAAAAATGAGCTGCACTCAAAGACAAATATGTGTGAGGCAGTGACGCACGTTGAGCGTCCCACAACCAGACGTAGCTGCAGGACACTCTACTCAGCGTGAGCTGCACTCACACACAGTCAGAGACCTCTCAGACAGCCGTGAACAGTGCAGCTAAGTGGGCACTGGCACTGAAAGGCTGCAGAAAGGCTCCGCTGTGTACTCCTATATAGTGTTTGCAACCACCGTAGATGGAGACAGATGGATGCACACTAAGAGAAGAAAAAATGAGCTGCACTCAAATAAAAATATGTGTGAGGCACTGACGCACGCTGAGCGTCCTACAACCAGACGTAGCTGCAGGACACACTACTCAGCGTGAGCTGCACTCACACACAGTCAGAGACCTCTCAGACAGCCGTGAACAGTGCAGCAAAGTGGACACTAGCACTGAAAGGCTGCAGAAAGGCTCCGCTGTCTACTACTAGTGTTTGCAACCAACGTATATGGATACGGATGGAAGCACACTAGATTGAAATTATGTAAAAAATGCAGCTCAAAAATTAAAAGATGTATGAGGCAGCAGTGAGGCACGCTGGGCAGCCTACAACCTGACGTGGCTGCAGGACCCACTCCACAGCGTGAGCTGCACTCACAAAGCCCTTGCAGACAGCTGTGAACACTGCTGCTAGGGCAAAGAAGGCTACAGTGGTGGTTTATGTAGCCTGGGTAAAGCACTAGATGTTTGGTGGAATCGCTATTTCTAACTGTCCCTCACAGTCTTCTACAGCAGCCTGTCCCTAACTGAATTCACAGCAGAGTGAACCAGAAATGGCGGCTGCGGTGGCTTTTATAGTGCATCATGACATCATTTCGGCAGCCACTCACAGCCATGCCAATAGTTAACATGCCTACATGCCTAACAGGATGTGCCCACACTTCGGAGGATTCCCATTGGCTTAATCAAAGCAAGCAGGCTCATAGCATGATGGGAACTTCCGATTCCGGTATCCGATATGACAAAAGTATCGGAAGTCAGTATCGGAATTCCGATACCGCTAATATCGGCCGATACCCGATACTTGCGGTATCGGAATGCTCAACACTAGTCACTATTTCTATTCCTCCGGTGTCAGCTGCAGGACCATTAGTATTCGTACAACCTCGGGGACCCGACCCGAGCCTTGTGCTGTGAACTTGGGAAGGGTTCTATCTTCCAACCCTGTTCCTTAGTTATCCTATTCTCCTTACGGTCCGTGCTAATCCTTCTTTCTTCTGGAGAATCAATCTTCCTTTCTTTGTCTCTTTCCTGTGCCAGCAGGCCCAGATCACTGTGGCCTGCTGCAGTACTTCCTTCTCCCATCCCTCTCCCGGGGATCTTCTCTGTCTCACTCTCTGTCCTTCTACATCCTCACTCAATGACTGAATGAATGACTGACTGACTTGAACTCAACTCTTCCCGCTCTTTTATGTATACTAAACTCCACCCACCTCCCAGCACGTTTCGTGTTCCAAGCAGGGAGCCACCAAGGGGTGCTATGCTGCACTCCAAGCAGGAAGCCGCCGAAGGTGCTTTGCTACACTACTTTGTGGTGTGGGGTGCAGGTGTTGGAGTGTGGTCAGGTGTCTCCACCTTACCTGGATGGTGGGGTGCCACACCTCAGGAGGAGGTGCAGTACCTCTGTGGCGACTGAACCCTCAGAGGCGCCACATACCCCCCCGTTAAACACAGCATGTCCGCGGGCTGCAAGAAAACAGAAGTTGACAAATACAGGAACATACAAAAATTTTATAATACTAACAAGCAATTCTCATCTAATCTTCTCAATATGAGAGGCACTGTTTCTTGAACATTGCAAACAATTTTAACTAACTAACTTCAAAGTTATGCTACCTAATTTAAGGTGCTATTTCAAGCATTATCACTTCTTCTTACACATTTTCTACTTTCTTTTATTAACCCTAAGTGACAACAGCGAATGCCTGGTTCATCACCTGCATCTTCCAAATCTTCATCTTTATTCAAATCTCTTTATTAAAACATTCCTATTTGTCATTGATACTAACTAGAGTCTATATAAAAGCTATTCTCTATTAATACTGTCATAAGGCACATTGTAAAATACTGCACATCAAAACTTCAATAATTCTTGTAAGTGCTGGACACCGCTCCCAGCCGGGATCTCTTGCAGTGTCCTTTTGGTTGGAGCCATGCTCCACAATGAGGTAGTCCTTATTTATAAAAGACCTATGTAAAACCAAGAGAGGGCACCTTAAGAGGTGCAAACTATTTACAATGACAGTTCCGGATCACTCAGCATCCATGAACTCCACAGTTCAAATATGAAAAACGCTGACAATAAAACTGGGCAACAACTGAAAAACAAAAGCATGATGAACAAACCAAATGAAATAGAAAAACAGGCACAAAAGGGCAAATACCCTCCTGGGTAACAAAGTTAGTTTAGGCAAACATTATGGCTAGTTGTCCCCTCCTGGGGTTCTGGGAGCTGGTTGCTTGGGCTGTTTCCAGGGGTGATGCTCAGGGTGTCCACCTCCTGGTGGGTTGATGATCTGCCGGTATTCAGCTGACATGGCTGCTGCCTGAGGTACAGTAGGGGTGGTGACTTGTACCAAAGGATGCTGGATTGGTGCTGACGTAGCCTGAGCCACTGGTGTGGGCACAATTACAGTTTTGGTAACCACTGTGGGAGGTTTTTCTGTCAGGGGAACACAGGCTTTCTCCTTCCGATAAGTTGCCAATAAGTCCTCCGGTATGCGGCGTATGTTTAGGGCGTACCAGCCACGCAGCCCCTCATGCCGGGTAAAGGTGACATATTCCCCCGGCTGAAGGTCACGCGCTGGGTGTCCCCTCCGTAGGTGAGACTCAACATCCCTCCGGCTGAAAAATAGGTCAGAGATCCTCTGGGATTCTGCTATGAACCCAAACCCCCATTCTTGGTTAACGTTGAGGACCCGACCCCATTCTGCTGAGTCCCAGGGACCATAATTTCTCCTTACGGTCCAGGTCAGGACCCAGCACTGCCAGCCTCTTCTGTTCTCTCTCCCTCTGCTCCGCTGCCAGTTGGTGGAGGGTCTGCTGGCAATAGGACTCCTCTTCCACTTCCCGGGACCAGCCCCTGCCCACCGCGGACCACGGCACCACTGCTAGGGGTTCACGTGTCTCCCCCCGTGAACTAGTATCCCAGTCCCAAACCAAGTCCAACACCACCTGTCCGGCCGCTGTGGCCGGCGGGCACCCAGTGGCTTCCCTGGCTTCAGGGGCTGCGGGCATACCTGGTGCCTACTGGCGGTGTTGCGTTCCCAGTGCAGGCCTGAGACGGTGGGCAGCTGCAGGGGTATCCACAGGGGTAGCAGGTCCAGATGCCGGCGGTGGTGGAGCAGATGGCGGCTCCGGGTCCGCGGGGATCTCCGGTGAGACCTGCGCAGCTGTGCTAGGTCAAGGCTGGGGCTCGGCTTTCTCCGCTTCAGGCCCCAGGCCCTCTGATAACTCCTCCGGACAGGCCTCATCCAGCGGCGGTGACAGCGGGGCGGTTGTGATGGATGCTGCCGGTGGTACTGCAGCGGCCGCAGGCTCCACAGGGTTTGCCTGGGGGAGATCCGGTGCAGCAATGCCGGGTACCGGTGACTGGGGTACCGCGGGTGTAGGACCCTCCAGGGCGGGCTGCCACTTCTTCCTCCAGAGCGCCTCCTGCTTCAGCCGCAGTTCATGCGTCAGCTCAGCCGGGCAATCTCATCCTCCAGCTGTTGACAGTCTAGATGGGAAGCCAGATCAGAGCCTTCAGCCATTGTGCCTGGGAGATTCAACTTAACCTCCCTTCACTCTTCAGGCCTCCTCTCTCCTTCCATCATGGCGTTCTCTCCTTTCTCTTCCTGTCTGGCCTCTTTTCCCGCCACCGGCTCCCGCCCTTCCTTCTGGGGGCGGCGTCTTTTTCCTACTCCTCCATACCATGCCAGTATGCGAACCCCTTGGGGGGTGGGCCATGTTGCTGTCGCATAGAAGTTCAAACAGGGGAGGCACAGAACTGTTCGCGCTCTTTTCTTAGGACCACCCATGTTATCATGCCCTTCTTCCCTGCGCTGGCGGCCATTTTTAGCATTCATTTTATAGTCTACCAAATTGGGTCTTTTGCACATTTCCACAAGTTTTTAAGTCCAATAAATCATAGGCACACAGAACCCGGTGGCACCGGGCTTCGTCATCCTGTTCGTGACGGCAAAGATGGGTCGCCCTCACCCAGGGCAGCGGGGTGCTCGGTACTGGGCCCAATGAGCTTCAATGGGAGATGTCACGGCAGCTGGGACCCTGCCCGTGGACCTGGGCGCCCATTGTAAAAAGGAGTTGTTGCAGTGTGAAAGTTTATAAGTGATTTGTGATGCCACCTGTGGTGTTTGTCAATGAAGATGTAAGCTGACGCTGCAGACAGATCCTCTGGGACAGATGGAGTGGTGCAGCAGTGATGTTATAGCCCCCCACAGACAGGGCTGGAGTCCCAGGGCAGTGTAGGTGAAGTGACACGTAGATGGTGTAGTGCCAGGCGCAAGGGACGTAGCAGTGCTGGGCAGGTTGGTGCAGGAATAAGTGGAGGACACCAGGGCATGTAGTTCCAAAGCTTTACTCACAGTCTATTGCAGGTACAGGTGCCCGCATTCGTGTCGTGTCCTCCGGGTCAGGAGCTCAGCCAACTTCCAGGCAAGATGAAGTACTCCTTTCCAACACTCCGGCAATGTATGTGCCTTTTCTGAACGTCTCCTCTTATAGCGCCTTTGAATGAAGTACTCCTAGTACTGAGTTACACTAGAGTTCCTCCTGTCAGATGTTCCTAGGAACTCTACTTGTACGGCACACAGCAGTAGCCTGCTTCGGGGACTCCTTGCTACTAAGTCCCGGCTCACTATTATGTTGCTATTGTGCCCCCAAGTCTTGTGTGGGAATAAAGTGGTCACTATTTCTATTCCTCCGGTGTCTGCTGCAGGACCATTAGTATCCGTACAACCTCGGGGACCCGACCCCGGCCTTGTGCTGTGAACTTGGGAAGGGTTCTCTCTTCCGACCCTGTTCCTTAGTTCTCCTATTCTCCTTACATTCCGTGCTAATCCTTCTTTCTTCTGGAGAATCAAGCATCCTTTATTTGTCTCTTTCCTGTGCCAGCAGACCCAGATCACTGTGGCCTGCTGCAGCACTTCCTTCTCCCATCCCTCTCCCGGGGATCTTCTCTGTCTCACTCTCTGTCCTTCTACATCCTCACTCAATGACTGAATGAATGACTGACTGACTTGAACTCAACTCTTCCCACTCTTTAATGTATACTAAACTCCACCCACCTCCCAGCACGTTTCGTGTTCCAAGCAGGGAGCCACCAAGGGGTGCTATGCTACACTCCAAGCAGGAAGCTGCCAAAGTTGCTTTGCTACACTACTTTGTGGTGTGGGGTGCAGGTGTTGGAGTGTGGTCAGGTGTCTCCACCTTACCTGGATGGTGGGGTGCCACACCTCAGGAGGAAGTGCAGTCCCTCTGTGGCGACTGAACCCTCAGTGGCGCCACAACTGCATTGGGGGAGCTACTGTCCATCTGTGGATCTGGACTGTCAGGTGGCCTGGTGAGCAAGACGTTGTCCGTGATGGTGATCCCAGTTCGGCAGCTTCCCTGAGAGAGAGAGTACTGACAGGAGTCAGTGTGTGGAGCAGGATCTCCTAAGAGGTAACGCCAGACAGGGGGAAATAACTGTTGGTGTTTGTGAGGTTCTATGAACGTTAATGAACTGTTTGGAGTGCGGTCGCCCACAGTCACTGGACAGAGAGATCCAGCGTGTTTAGGGACTGCAAGGAAAAGCCATAACCTGTAAATGTTCTGGACCATGTGTTAAGCCTGTGAAGTGTAACATGGCCTATAGCGGTTTATGATGCTTGAATAAACCAAAATGGACTGTTTATGTGGAAAAACCTGTGCCTGACCCTATTAATCTGCTGCCAAGTGAGTGTCCCCCAACACTAACAATAAGCGCTACCTTACATTGGTAACATTTTAAGGTACAAAATATTTTTAATCACTTTCAGAATAAGGCTGGGATCACATTCTTGTGTTCAATGCTGAGTGCTTATGGTCGGGATGTAAATCCCACAAATATGCATTTCAGATGAAATCCCCAGTGGAACCACCCACCATAATGAGGCAGATGGAGATACTTTGGAGACCATTTGGCATCTGCTCTGGTGGTATCCATCTTTTTAGGCATGCATAGATCTGTTGTTGTCCACACTTGTGCACTAAAAAGACTCCTAAAATGATGGGACACAGACAAAACCAAAGAGACTCAATCTGCCCCATAAGTGAGTGGCTCCATAGAGAATTTTGGGGAATATATCTGGAAACCCTGACTTAAGCAATTAACAGAGAGCGCAGGATAAATGTGAGCCGAGCCTTAGACTGATTTTTGGGAGATAGAATTAACAAATAGGCAGCAGTACAAGAACAGTTCTTATTTTTATTTTTGTGTGTTTCACTGTGTGGATTAAGTGATAAGGAGGATTTTTTCTTCGAGTCGGTGCAATCACACTGATACCAGATTTATATTGTTTTTGTTTTTTAAGTTTTGCTGCTATCACACAGTAGAAAGGTTTTTTTTTTTATAAAAAGTAGTTTTTTTCATCGCCATAGTCTGAGAACTGCAACGTTTCTATTTTTTGGTGACTAGAGCTGTATAAAGGCTTATTTTTCGACAGCTTATAGATTTTTTGGCACCATTTTGGGGCTCATAATATTTTTTGATTGCTTCTTATTCAGATTTTTCAAAACGCAGAATGAGCAAAACTCAGCAATTCAATTATAGACCTGTTTTTGGCAGAATGGTTTGATGTTTTCATTTATTCCATTTTGTTCCATTCACTTTTCTTGTGAGTCAGTATGATGAGAAACGGGCATTTTGGCATGCTTTGTTTTTTTTCTGGTGTTCACCATATGGAATAATTAACATGCCAGTTTTATAGAGCGGGTCATTCTGAACATGGCCATCACATGACCTCAGGGTACCATGGTAACCATCAGGACCCACAATTCTCATCATGGGGGTCCGATGGCAACTAAGTGGGTCTTGTAACCCCCTTGTAAACAATTAAATACCGATGTTGTGATTGACAGTTGTATTTAAGGGATTAATTGTCACCGATCAACTTCAAAACTGTCTGGGGTCGATATTGCAAGCTGTCATATGTCATGTACAGATGACACCCGTGGGAATTGTGGCCGAACTGTTATATGACATACCGTAATAGTTACTGACTTTGCCATTGCACATGCAATTTACAATAATGTCGCCTATTTGAGCAAAAAAACTTACTATTCAGTGAAATACTTAAATCCATGTTTCTTTATCTGCTTTTAATTCTCCATTTACTTGCCTTAAGTAAATTGTAAGATGGCAAGAATTTTCACCTGATAATAAGCTCAGCTAGAAAAGATGCACATACTCACATTAATGAAATTAATACAATTAGGTCTTTATGCATAACTTCCTGGGCATTCTAATTGGCAAAATTAAAGATTGTATTAATTCAGTAGAGAGCCTAGAATGCATATAGCACTTATAATAGCATGGATAATTATAAGTCTATTAATGTACAGCTAACTTATAGTTCAGGAATTAAATGACCTCAACTTCCTGAAGCTATGTGTTTTTCAGCAGCTCAGATAAGTAGAAAAATACATATTAATGGATCTGTTTTCCCTTAGCTAATTCTTACTTTGAGAATTAAAAATGATCTACCAGTTTAGTGAGGTATAAAACTCACTAGTATTTAAAAGCTATTGTTAATAGTTGTCATAATACAAACTTCTAAGATTATAACAATAGAGCACTGTCATTTATTGCAGGCTAACTAATATATATGACAGCAATAAAAGGCTTTTCAGGAGCATCAGTTTACTGATGGTGCAATATATGAATTTCAAGTAATATACTTGTCTTTTGTCTTAAATGCTTCCATTTATTACAGTAATAAAATAAGCTTTAAAGCTGAAAGATAAACTCTTAGCTAAAAACAAAACTGAAAATGATATGTATCAAAATGTATAATAAAAAATGAAACCATAAAGATCAGCAGTGGACGGACCTCAGAATGTGTGTGGGGAATTTCAGTTAAAGCGGTATTTCCAGCTTCACGTTCCTATCCCAATATGTAGTAGGTGTAACAATAATAATATCAGCAAATGTCTCCAATTAGAAAAGTAGTATAGTTTTTCTAATTCGCTATGTCTCTTTCTTCATGTGCAAGGTATTGCAGGACCTTAGGTATCCATGGTTACATCCACTAGCAACTAGCTAACTGTCATCATTGGTCGTAACCATGGATACCTAAACTCCAGTAATGCTTGCTCATGATGAAAAAGACATAGGGAATCCAAAAAAACTATACTATATTTCCAATTGGATGTATATGCTAATATTACATCTACATATTGGGATAGGATATTGGCGATGGGAATACCCCTTTAAGCTAATGGGAATATTTTGTTCTTGAATATATGGAAAAGGAGCAGATAAGGTATACATTTATATAACATACTGTACATATATCATAAAATCAAATCTGAGATGTGCCAGCCAATCACTGCTTTATTAACACGTGTTGGTATCTAAGTGATTGGCTGGCACCATACCAGCACAGTTCATCAGTTTGTAGTCACTTTTTAGTAACTTTTACTGAAGGCAAAGAGAATTATTTCCGCAAACTCTTTGCAGATTTTCACAGTGTGAAAGACTATCTGCCATCACAGTGCCACAAGATCACTCACAACCAACCGAATAACACTATACCCTGGACAGATCATCATTGCAGCACAACGTGAACAGGTAAGGCTACTTTCACACTTGCGTTTTTTTGCTGCGCGTTTTTTGCGCACACAAACGCATGAAAAAAAGCGCATCATGCGTTTGTGTGCGTTTTTTTGCGGGTTTTGGTGCATTTTTTAAAAACGCATGCTTTTTTTTTGCATACGTGCGCATTACAATGCGCACGTATGCGCACCCATAGACTTTAATGGGTGTTTTGCTGTAAAAAACGCATTGTGTGCGCATGTGTTTTTTGGGGGCAAGTCAGACGCACAAAAAATGCAACAGGATGCATTTTGTGCGCCCGAGCGCACACTACAAAAAAGCACATGCGCATACAAAGGCATACAAACGCATGTGTATGCGCACATATGCGCACCCATGTTACAGTATAGGGTGGAAAAAGCATGCTTTTTTTTGCGCTAAAACACAGCGCAAAAAAATGCAAGTGTGAAACCTGCCTAAGGAAACCATTCAGGCTATCCTGATTTTATTTTTTGTGTTTTCATTGGAAGCAGTCCTGTGTGCACCAAGGCAAAAGATGCTTCTGAGTATGCTTCTATAAAAGATGTAGGTATACACAGAGCTAGTGCTCACCTTTTTATAATACATATAACATACATATACAAAGCAAAAGTGCATAACATAAAGCTACAAATCTGGTTCATAAACATATCACAATGACTAATGCATCAATACAAAGAGAGAGAGGAGGGTGCCATTTATTTCCCGCAGTCAACCATGTAATTATATGGTGGAAACAATCTTAGTAAAAAATACTTCTTGGCAATAGGAGGCCATTGGCAGAAGAAAGAGACAGAGTACCCAGGTAGCAGAATGAAGGGTGACTGGAGGTGAGAATCAATGTTAAAGTTTGCTCACACTAGCATATAAATTGGACTAATGTAATGTGAGAAAAAAAGGTATTGCACTCCGACCAATTTTATTCTAGGAGGCAGTACAGATCTGCATATTTTTTCTTCGTTCTAATCGGACTGAGAAAAAAGTCTCAGCATGCCGCAAGTTCACTCTGAAATCTGATGGGTGTGAGAAAAAAAATTGCCTGCCTTACGGACCTTCAGTATGACATACGATTTATACGAATGCATTTCAATTCTGCAACATAGGAAACTGTAAATTGTCCCGTAAATAATTAATATTTGCTGCTTGGTAAAAAAAAAGGGCTGCACACGAACAGCACATGCATGACAAGTGAGGGAAAAAAATTGTTCCATTTTTCTGGATGAGAATGGGACTAATATTTTGTATATAATAGTGTGACCGTACCCTTAGATAGCAGGATACAGAGAACAATGTTCTAGGCTGGAGATTATGAGGGCATGCCGCAGCATTTTGTTGACGTAAGGGTGGCTGCAGACGAGCGCATGAAAAATCGTCAAAATTTCATCCAGAAATCTCAGATGAATTTTTTTCTAATTTTCACCAGATTTTTATCCAAGTGTCCGTTTTTTGTGTCCGTGTGAAATCTGTGTGCAATCTGTTCTCATACATTCCTTTTTCATAAACTACACTGCAATTTCCTAGCTTTTATTAAAAAATAAATTTTGGCTTACTTAAGTTATATATTTTTTTTAAATCCTTTTTAAATGTGGTCAAATATACAGTACTCGTCCTTGTACAGGTTAAATGTTTCTTAACTTTTTTGCTGTAAAATGCAATTTCTCGTTGGTTTGAAATGTTTTATTGTCAGTCCTTGAAGTGGAGCAAAAGTGTGACACCATTGTTCTCATCAGCGGTCTGGGAGTCAGTGATGCTTCCTGAGGTCTTCCCCATGCTGTTCTCCTTCCATTAAGCACCTTTCCCATCCATTTGAACCTTTTCACTGCCCCCAAGAACTCTTTGTAGGGACTGTTTGAAAAAAAGCTCGGCTTTCCCATTGACTCCCATTATACTCGTTACTTGAAATGAACGAGCACGCAAGCATTATGAATTGCTCGATTTGAGAAACGAGCACCTGAGCATTTTATTGCTCGCACATCACTATCCAAGCTCTATTGATATTATTTATTATGTATTGTTGATTTATTGAACTTTTGCTAATGGGAAAAGCCCTTTAAGTGGTGAAAAAAAATCGCTAATTAGTAACAAAATTCTTGTGTCGCCATTTTCCAAGACCTGTAACACTTTCAATTTTCAGTATCTAGGGCTGTGGGAAGGCTTATTTTTTGCTTTCTGAGCTTACATGTTTACTGATACCTTTTTGGGGTAGATACAATGTTTTTATTGCCATGTTGTGGTGGTCAAAGAACTTACTTCTGGCATTTTGATTTTTTTTTCTCTTTACATCGTTTATTGATTGAAGTCATTAATTTAATATTTTGATAGTTTGGACTTTTTGAAATGCAGAGGTACTATATATGTGCATTTTTATTTTTTATGTTTTTATTCTTTTATTAATGGGGCAAAGGGGATGATTTGAACTTTTATATTTTTTACTATTTTTTTCATATTTTTAAAAACATTTTTTTCACATTAAACTGTAGTTGTTATTGCCCTTAGTGAACTTGAAGCTGTGATCATCCGATTGCTTACACTATACATAGCATTGCTTCAGTACTGCAATGTATAGTGATATACACTCACTGGCCACTTTATTAGGTACACCTGTCCAACTGTGTGTTAAGACTTAATTTCTAATCTGCCAATCACATGGCGGCAACTCAGTGCATTTAGGCATGTAGACATGGTCAAGACAATCTCCTGCAGTTCAAACCGAGCATCAGTATGGGGAAGAAAGGTGATTTGAGTGCCTTTGAACGTGGCATGATTGTTGGTGCCAGAAGGGCTGGTCTGAGTATTTCAGAAACTGCTGATTTACTGGGATTTTCACGCACAACCATCTCTAGGGTTTACAGAGAATGGTCCGAAAAAGAAAAAAAATCCAGTGAGCGGCAGTTCTGTGGCCGGAAATGCCTTGTTGATGCCAGAGGTCAGAGGAGAATGGGCAGACTGGTTCGAGCTGATAGAAAGGCAACAGTGACTCAAATTGCCACCCGTTACAACCAAGGTAGGCAGAAGAGCATCTCTGAACGCACAGTGCGTCGAACTTTGAGGCAGATGGGCTACAGCAGCAGAAGACCACACCGGGTACCACTCCTCTCAGCTAAGAACAGGAAACTGAGGCTACAATTTGCACAAGCTCATCGAAATTGGACAGTAGAAGATTGGAAAAACGTTGCCTGGTCTGATGAGTCTCGATTTCTGCTGCGACATTCGGATGGTAGGGTCAGAATTTGGCGTAAACAACATGAAAGCATGGATCCATCCTGCCTTGTATCAACGGTTCAGGCTGGTGGTGGTGGTGTCATGGTGTGGGGAATTTTTTCTTGGCACTCTTTGGGCCCCTTGGTACCAATTGAGCATCGTTGCAACGCCACAGCCTACCTGAGTATTGTTGCTGACCATGTCCATCCCTTTATGACCACAATGTACCCAACATCTGATGGCTACTTTCAGCAGGATAATGCGCCATGTCATAAAGCTCGAATCATCTCAGATTGGTTTCTTGAACATGACAATGAGTTCACTGTACTCAAATGGCCTCCTCAGTCACCAGATCTCAATCCAATAGAGCATCTTTGGGATGTGGTGGAACGGGAGATTCGCATCAGGGATGTGCAGCCGACAAATCTGCGCCAACTGTGTGATGCCATCATGTCAATATGGTCCAAAATCTCTGAGGAATGCTTCCAGCACCTTGTTGAATCTCTGCCACGAAGAATTGAGGCAGTTCTGAAGGCAAAAGGGGGTCCAACCCGTTACTAGCATGGTGTACCTAATAAAGTGGCCAGTGAGTGTATATGATCGTCTTTGAATGCCAGCTAAATGCAGGATTTCACAGGAGAATTTTTTTGATAAGCACTGAGGTCTCCAGCAGACCCAGGACTGTCATGGCAACCCATCGGCCACCCGCAATCATGCCATAGGCCTGCCGATAGGTGCATGAAATGATGCCTTCTGCCATCATGTCTTAAAGGAAACCTGTCACCAGTTTTGTCACATAGCACTTAAAAATATCATCTTACTCAGCATCTGCACTGCAATTCTTAAATCCTTTTATAACCCCCTAACTCCCCCTGTATAGTCCCAAAAACCTTTTTGATTTCTCCGGCGCTGTATGCTAATTGGGTCCGTTTGGTATGACTTTGGTCCTTTCCACCCCTCCCCTGACTGCTGATCGCCGTCCTTGACATGAATGATGCTTCCTGCGCCATCCTCATTGCCGTGAGATATCTTGTGCCTGTGCAGACATATCGTACTTCTGCTTTTCGGCTATGTCCGCAGTTGGGCAAAGCACACTGCACAAGCGCAAGACGCGATTTGTCTGTGCATGCGCAAGATATCTCTTGACAATCAGGATGAAGCAGGTGGCGTCATCCACATCAAGGATGTCGAGCAGCAGCCTGGGGAAGGGCTGAAGAGGACCGAAGTCATGCCCATGCTGCTGTCAGAGATTGACAGCTGCATTTTAAAGGTTAAAAGCTGTGCTTGGAGCCCCACTCCACCCAAGCCTAGTAGAGGCAATTGATGGCTGAATAATTCAGCAATCATCTTATGAGAAGAAGGATTTGAAGCTGCCACTCACAGTATAGTGAGCGATGACTGAATGCCACACTTGCACACCAGCATGGCTAAAATCCAGAGACTCCATCAAGAAATAAATTTCACTTTCCCCTGGTTGCCGCACTTTCAGTACAATGGCAGGGTAGCTTCTTTATGCTATTGAACCTGCAGGATAACACTTTAGCTGCAAGTTAATAGTATTAGTCGACCTGGATGTAAAACGTGTGCATATCTAATGCATGTACACATATTCCTTGATGTGGAAGGGATTACACAATTGCAAGAACACATAAAAAACTAAAATTCAAACATAGTCATAGGAGCTGAAGCATGGTTACAGTGACTCATACGCTGTTACACTTAAGGGCCCTTTACACATAGCGATATCGCTAGCGATATCGCTAAAGCGTCACCCATTCTGTGACGCAGCAGCGATATCACTAGCAATATCGCTACATGTGATACTCACCTCCGACCGGCCTGGTCCATTTCTCCGAGATCTCCGAGGTCCGATATCGGCCTGGTCCATTTCTCATCGTCGGCTTCCTGCTGGCACCGACGAACGAGCAATGGACGCAGGCGGAAGACGGTCACCCTCGCCGCGTCTGACAGGTGAGTACAACCGCCGACCACTGCTTCATTGCTAGTGAGATCTGCCTGTTTGGCAGCTCACTAGCGACCATTTAGCGATGCATCAGCGATCCTGACCGGGTCATATTGTGGTCGGGATCGCTGGTGTATCGCTAAATGTAACGGGGCCTTTACATTTTCACTGCTGCCAATGGTAAACAGCATTTACTGGGGTTTGTGCAGTGCCGTCACAAATGTATCGCAGGTGGTCATGCATGGATAGTGTCCAAGATTCCTAAGGTAAACACCACCTCAGACCGACGACATTATCAGGATATTATTGGCACAGGTCACGATGATGTTATACCCATATAAGCCAAACCCTTACTGTCTTATCTTCTAGCTTTATTATGCTTAATTATATAGTGCCATCAAGTTGTACAGGAGAGGATAAGATTGCAGTCTCCAGGGAGCGCTGAGAGTACGGCCACGGGAGGTTTGTATAAATTAAATTTGTTCAAACACTGAATGTAAATTTTTGGGGCCTCACTCTCTCAGCTCAAATGTCCAATATGGTCATACAATTTCTTGACTTAATGGTGCATGTGGATTCTGCAGGCAATTTCTCCACTTCTACACTTTTTAAAAACGTGGACGTTAATAGTTATTTGAGGTTCAACAGTGGTCACCTCCCTAAATTGATACTTAATATTCCATACGGCCACTACTGGAGAATCAGAAAAAATTGCACAAGGGATAATGATTTTTTTAACAAAGCTAATATTCTTAAGGAACGCTTCTGACACAGAGGCTATCCAAAGAATTTGATTCATGATGCTTTTTTTTAAAAGCTAAAGCATTCTCTCAGAAAGACTCAATCAATAAAATTAAAACCAATACATCTAATAACTCCAGTATTTCTGAAAACGGCAAGTGAAGTATTGTTACCACTTTTAATCAGTCCCATACAACTATCCGAGACCTTCTTAGAAAATATTGGTTTATCTTGAAGGGTGATCCCATCCTTTCAAGACACATTCCTACCCAGCAGAGAATGATTTTTAGAGAAAAAATGTACGTTTCTCAATTTGGTTGCTCCCAGTAATACCACCGTTAATCCCCCTCCTTCTTCCATAACTCAGGTAGATCAAAATCCAGGTTGTTTTGTGTGCAGAACCACTAAATGTCTCTGTTTTGCATCCGTTACACATGGGGCAAAAGAATTTAGATCCTACACCATGGGCATAAGTTATAAAATCAACCGCCATGTCAGTTGTCAATCAATTAATGTGGTATACTTAATAGAGTGCGCCTGTGGACTCCAAAATGTGGGTCGTACCATAAAAACCATACATGCACGATTAAACAAACAACATCAGAATATTCGGAATGGTTTTCTACTACACAGTTTATCAAAACATTTTTCCAATTTGCACCAGAAGGACCCAAGATCACTAAGGGTCACCATTATTGACCAAATACTAGATAATGTTCCTGATCGTTACAGGAGTTTAATTAATAGAGAGAGTTTTGGATATTTAAATTAGGCACACTGGCTCCTGAAGGTTTGAACCTCACTATTGAAAATGTGGACAAAAAATTCTATTTTTTATTTTAATTTTATGTTCTTTATACGTTTTAATTGTTTTTATTACAATAAAGTTTTAATTGCTTTTAATTACTCTTAGTATTTTTTGTATTTTACTACTTTTGACTCCATTTAACATTCCTATGATTGTTTTACTGATTGTGATTGGTAGATTGTTTCTTCACTCTTAATGGTTGATCTAGTTTTAAATACCCCTTCCTGTTGTCATAATTATTTTGCCACCTGATGAAGACGGCGTCTGACCATCGAAGCACATTGTGGAATAAAGAAAATAACTTTTGACATTGTATCTTGAGCGCTCTTTTGACCGTGATTATCAGCAACCTATCAAATTGTACAGGTCTTTATAGATAATTTCATCACTGCCCCCTTTGGGACTCACAATCTAAAATTCCCTATCAATATATCAATATGTGTTTGGTGTGTGGGATGAAACCATACAATCACAGGGACTACTTACAATTACTTTGCACATGTTGTCCTTGGTAGAATTTGAACCCAGGACCCCAGTGGTGCAAAGAGCCATCATGCAGCCATTGATAGTGACATGTAGAAGGTTGTGAGAGAGAGTGAGCTTCCTTTCTCAACTCATCGGCACTCCCGGGACACGAACACAGGGACCAGATATGTGTCATGACAGCCTGAGGTGACATAATGACTTCTGGGTCTGCTAGCTATGGAGGCAGCATCACACACTGAGTATTTGGTCAGTATTTTACCTCAGTATTTGTAGGCCAAAACCAGGAGTGGGTGATAAATACAGAAGTAGTGACGTGTTTCTATTATACTTTTCCTCTGATTGTTCCACTCCTGGTTTTGGCTTACAAATACTGAGGCAAAACACTGACCAAATACTGAGCATGTGAATGTGGTCTAAAGCTCAAAGGTCTAATACATTGCAATGCTTGTATATTGCAGTGCATTATATCAATGATTAGAAAAATAAAAGTAGGAGTCCTATTAGTAAGTGAAAAAGTAAAAAAACAAACATAACCACAAAATTACATAGTATCATATAACAGAAAAAATCATGATAGAACAGAAAAATCATGAAAAAATATTACAATAATAAAGCATGTTTTTATGTAAAAATCAAAATAAACCTAGAAAAGTACACATCTTTGATATCGCTGAGTTTAGAACATCCCGATCTATAAAACTGTTATGCTATTTAACCAATAGAGAAAACTTTCTAAAGTCAAATAAATAATAAGATTGCAAAAATTATATTTTTCATCATACCACCAAACAAAAGTACAATAAAACGTTGTATGTAAATAGAAATGGAATCTCTGGAATAGTAATCTTGTCCCACAAATAACCAAGTCTCCGTCAATGGAAAAATAAAAAAAGTTATAGCTCTCAGACTATGGAGATGCAAAAACAATTTTTTTTTTCTATAAAATTGATTTTAGCAGGTTAAAGCAGCAACATATTACAATCTACAGTATTCGTACTGATCTGAAGAATAAAGCTGCTTTATCAGGTATTCCACACAGTTAACGGCATAAAAAAATTAATTATAATCATAATTTGCTGTTTTTAATCATTCTTCCTCCCAAAATTTGGAAATGAAAGAGGGAAAATATTTTATGTAGCTCAAAATGTTGCCAGCAAATTCTTCAACTTATCTTGCTAAAAACAAGTCTTCTTTTCTGAAACTGCTGTTGATTTGTTTACTCTGCCTCATACAAGATCACAAAAAGGCTCTGCCTACATTTATCTTGCTCTCTAAATTTAGCACTTACAACCAGTGTTTCGGTGTAAATCTTCAAAAATGTCATTCACACAAAACATTTGATGGAATGTCCATTATGTTGAGGCAATGGAGTCACTTTAGTCTATGGCCAGGTGGTATGCGTCTTTTTAGGCATTCATAAAAGCAGTTGACCACAGTGTTGTACAACTCTGAAAATACAGACACAGCTGAGCAGATGAGACAGAGTCCAGAATATCTTTGCCTGGCTCATTATAGGGAATGGATCCATCAGGGGTTCTGTTTGAATCACTTATTTTGAAGATTGAAATGTGAACCTCTATGTAATTGCTCAGTGTAAAACACAGGATAAATGTCTTAAAAAGTGATCCAAAATTATATATACCCCAAAAGGCTACCCAAAAAAGTTTTAACTCAACCACAAAAACATTCCCTATTCAGGTCCATCACCTGTTAATGGAAATATAAGGTTTTTCATGTTATTGGCAGCACAAAGGCTCTGGAAAACAGACATGGCTCCCCCCAAAAGATATGCAGCAAAATCTCTACTCCCAAATCCAAATTCCCTTTCGAGCCTCACAATGTGCTTAATCTGCCACTTGTTTGCCATTACTATTGTGAGGAGAGCACACTTAATTTATGGGATGTGTTTCACTACACATATAAGTGAAGTCCCAGAGTGTTGTAATTTAAAAAACGCGGTCACTTTAGAGGGCGTTTCTGCTGTTTGACACTTGGGCCCAGTGATGTGACCAAATGTTGCAGTAGAACCACATATGAGGTAAGGGCTGCCACTAGAAATTTCAGTGCCGCACACTGGCAAAATTTTCAGGCCTTCTTGAGACTCCACCCAGGCTCCACCCCAGCTCTGCCTCCAACCCTCGATTCTTCCACAGTCCCACCACCCACTCTTGGAAAAGCATCATTGCTTGGGTCTCCCCGAACATGCTCGGGTGGTCTCCGAGTATTTTGGCGTGCTCAGAGATTTAGTTTTCGCCGTCTCAGTTGCATAATTTGCGACTTGTAGACAGGCTGAATGCATGTGGGAATTCCCTGACATTCAGGCATTCCACACTTGTATTCTAGCTGTCTAGCAGTCGCAAATCATGCAGCCGAGGCAGCAAAAATTAAAACTCCGAGCATGGCAAAATACTCGGCGACCACCAGAGCATGCTCTGGGAGACCCGAGCAATGAGAATACTCGCTCACCACTACATATTAGGAGTTCCCATCTAACATCAGATCACATACATAGCCATCAGCTTTTGTTTTGGCGAAAAGATTTTTTAAGCCGCCACCATGATGAGGTAGACTCTTGTAACAGGGCCCTACACTACCGTAAACTATTGAACATTAGAGTTGAGCGACTTTGGTCGGATCGGGTTTCATGAAGCAAATTTTCTTTCAGATGAAACTGGTCCGACTAGGGCAAAAAAAAGTCGGAGTTTCGTTCGAAACCTGACCCCAATGCAAGTCAATGGGGAGTAAAAGTCAGCATTGAGTGGATGAATGTCCACTCCATACTGCCTCATGTCTCTCTATTCTTCCCTATGTCTCTTCATTCTGCCCCACAACTCTCCATTCTGCCCCCATATCTCTCAATACTGCCCCATGTCTCCATTATGCCCCATGTCTCTCCATAATGCCTCCATGTCTCTCCATACTGCCCCATGTCTCTCCATACTGCCCTAATGTCTTTCTTTACTCTCCTCATGTTTCTTCAAAGTACCCCCATGTCTCTCTGTGCTGCCCAATGTTTCTCCATTCGGCCCCATTTGACTCTACCCTGCCCTCATGTCTCCCCATTCTGCTGCCATGTCTCTCCATTCTGCCCCATGTCTCTCCATACTGCCCCCATATCTTTCCATACTGTTCCATGTCTCCATATTGACCCATGTCTCGCCATTCAGCCCCATGTCTCTTCATACTGCCCCATATCTCTCCATACTGCCCCATGTCTCTTTATTCTGCCTCCATGTATCCATACTGCTTCATGTCTCTCCATCCTGCCTCATGTCTCTCCATCCTGCCCCCATGTCTCTCCATTCTGTCTCCATGTCTCTCCATTCTGCCCCATGTCTTTCCATTCTGCCCCATGTCTTTACATGCAGGCCCATGTGTCACTCCATACTGCCCCCATGTCTCTCTATTCTGCCCCATGTCTCTCCCTAATGCCTCCATGTATCCATACTTCCCCTTTGTCTCTCCATACTGTCCTAAAGTCTATCTTTACGGCCTCATGTTTCTCTAAAATACCCCCATGTCTCTCCATGTTGCCCCCATGTTTCTCCATTCTGCCCCAAGTGACTCCACCCTGCATCCATATCTCTCCACTCTGCTCCCATGTCTTTATTCTGTCCCCATGTCTCTCTATTCTGACCCCATGTCTCTCCATACTGCCCCATATCTCTGCATATTGTCCCCATGTATCTCCATTCTGCCCCCATGTCTCTTCATACAGCCCCATGTCTTTCGATACTTCTCCATCTTTCTCCATACTGCCCCATGTCTCTCCATACTGCAACAATGTCTCTCTATACTGCCCCATGTGATTCCATTCGCCTCCCATATCTCTCTATACTGCCCATTCTTCCCCATGTGACTCCATCCTTCTCCCATGTCTCTTTAGCCTGCCCCCATGTCTCTCCATTCTAACCCCATATCTCTCCATACTGCCCCCATGTCTCTTCATACTACCCCCATGTCTCGCTATTCTGCCCCCATGTCCCTCCATAATGCCCTCATGTATCCATACTGCCCCTGTCTCTCCATACTGCTCCCATGTCTCTCCATACTGTCCTAATGTCTTTCATTACTACCCCATATTTCTCCAAAGTACCCCATGTCTCTCCATGTTGCCCCCATGTTTCTCCATTCTGCCCCAAGTAATGCCACCCTGCACCCATATCTCTCCATTCTGCTCCCATGTCTCTATTCTGTCCCCATGTCTCTCTATTCTGACCCCATATCTCTCCATATTGCCACCATGTCTCTCCATTCTGCCCCATGTCTCTTCATACTGCCCCATGTCTCTCCATACTTCCCCATCTTTCTCCGCACTGCCCCATGTCTCTCAATACTACAACAATGTCTCTCTATACTGCCCCATGTGACTCTATTCGACCCCATATCTCTCTATACTGCCCACATGTTAACATAGTAACATAGTTAACAAGGCTGAAAAAAGATATTTGTCCATCCAGTCCAGCCTAAATTCTGTCAGAATAAATCCCCAGATCTACATCCTTCTAAAGAAACTAATCACTGTAAGATACAATATTGTTATGCTCCAGGAAGACAACCAGGCCTCTCTTGAACCCCTCGACTGAGTTCGCCATCACCACCTCCTCAGGCAAGGAATTCCTGATCTCACTGCCTTAACAGTAAAGAATCCTCCTCTATGTTGGTGGAAAAACCTTCTCTGCTCTAGACGCAGAGAATGCCCCATTGTGACCATCATTTTCCTTGGTATAAAGATTTCCTTGGAGAGATATTTATATTGTCCCTATATATACTTATACATGGTTATTAAATCGCCCCTCAGTCGTCTTTTTTCTAGACTAAATAATCCTAGTTTTTCTAGTCTCTCTGGATATTGTAGTTCCCTAATCCCCTTTTTTTAATTCTGCTGCCCTCCTTTGTATTTGCTCTAGTACCATTATATCCTTCCTGAGCATCGGTGCCCAAAACTGTACACAGGACTCCATGTGCGGTCTAACCAGGGATTTATGCAAAGGCAGTATAATGCTCTCATCATGTGTATCCAGACCTCTTTTAATGCACCCCATGATCCTGATTGCCTTGACAGCCGCTGCCTGGCACTGGCTGTTCCAGGTACAGCTGTGGCCAAAATTATTGACACCCCTGCAATTTTGTCAGATAATACTCAGTTTCTTCCTGAAAATTATTGCAAACACAAATTCTTTGTTATTACTATCTTCATTTAATTTGTCTTAAATGAAAAAACACAAAAAGAATTGTCCTAACACCAAATTGGATATAATTCCACACCAAGCATAAAAAAGAGGGTGGACAAAAGTATTGGCACTGTTCGAAAAATCATGTGATGCTTCTCTAATTTGTGTAATTAACAGCACCTGTAACTTACCTGTGGCACCTAACAGGTGTTGGCAATAACTAAATCACACTTGCAGCCAGTTTAAAGTTGACTCAACCTCTGTGCTGTGTCCTTGTGTGTACCACATTGAGCATGGAGAAAAGAAAGAAGACCAAAGAACTGTCTGAGGACTTGAGAAACCAAATTGTGAGGAAGCATCAGCAATCTCAAGGCTACAAGTCCATCTCCAAAGACCTGAATGTTCCTGTGTCTACCGTGTGCAGTGTCAGCAAGAAGTTTAAAGCCCATTGCACTGTGGCTAACCTCCCTAGATGTGGACGGAAAAGAAAAATTGACAAGAGATTTCAATGCAAGATTGTGCGGATGTTGGATAAAGAACCTCGACTAACATCCAAACAAGTTCAAGCTGCCCTGCAGTCCGAAGGTACAACAGTGTCAACCCATACTATCCGTCAGCATCTGAATGAAAAGGGACTGTATGGTAGGAGACCCAGGAAGACCCCACTTCTTACCCCGAGACATAAAAAAGCCAGGCTGGAGTTTGCCAAAACTTACCTGAAAAAGCCTAAAACGTTTTGGAAGAATGTTCTCTGGTCAGATGAGACAAAAGTAGAGCTTTTTGGGCAAAGGCATCAACATAGAGTTTACAAGAGAAAAGTAGAGGCATTCAAAAGAAAAAAACACGGTCCCTACAGTCAAACATGGCGGAGGTTCCCTGATGTTTTGGGGTTGCTTTGCTGACTCTGGCACTGGACTTCTTGACCGTGTGCATGGCATTATGAAGTCTGAAGACTACCAACAAATTTTGCAGCATAATGTAGTGCCCAGTGTGAGAAAACTGGGTCTCCCTCCAAGGTCATGGGTCTTCCAGCAGGACAATGACCCAAAACACACTTCAAAAAGCACTAGAAAATGGTTTGAGAGAAAGCACTGGAGACTGCTAAGGTGGCCAGCAATGAGTCCAGACCTGAATCCCATAGAACACCTGTGGAGAGATCTAAAAATGGCAGTTTGGGGAAGGCACCCTTCTAATATCAGGGACCAGGAGCAGTTTGCCAAAGAAGAATGGTCTAAAATTGATGGTTACCGGAAGCGGTTGGTCGCAGTTATTTTGGCTAAAGGTTGTGCAACCAAGTATTAGGCTGAGGGTGCCAATACTTTTGTCTGGCCCATTTTTGGAGTTTTGTGTGAAATGATCAATGTTTTGCTTTTTGCTTCATTCTCTTTTGTGTTTTTTCATTTAAGACAAATTAAATGAAGATAATAATACCAAAGAATTTGTGATTGCAATCATTTTCAGGAAGAGACTGAGTATTATCTGACAAGATTGCAGGAGTGTCAATACTTTTGGCCACAACTGTAAGTTTATCATTAACTAGGATCCCCAAGTCCTTCCCATGTCAGATTTACCCAGTGTTTTCCCATTCAGTGTGTGATGGTGATATTGATTCCTTCTTCCCATGTGTATAATCTTACATTTAGCAATGTTAAACCACATCTGCCACCTTTTGGCCCAAGTTTCTCCATTCTTCCCCCATGTGACTCCATCCTGCCCCATGTCTTGCCATCTGGCCCCCATATCTCTCCACACTGCCTTGATGTCTTTATACTGCCCCATGTCTCTCCATTCTCCCCCTATGTCTCTCCATATTGCCCCCATGTCTCTCCATACTGCCCCAACGTCTCTTCATTCTGCCCCCATGTCTCTCCATACTGTCCCCATAGTGCGGTTTTACGAAAAAAAGTAAAACGTTTCTCCTTACTTGGCTGAGGTCCAGCAGTGTCTTCTCCCTGATTCATCTGAGGTGTAGTTGTGCCGGCATACAGCAGTGAGGTCATACGCCGGCGACATGTGCAGTGACATTAGCTGCTGGCCTATGATTGGCTGGCGCCTGTTAACTTTTGCTGTGCAGGAAGCCTTCCCACATGGCAATATAGATTTTAACTGAACTTGAATCCGAGGTTGCACGTTTAATTACAGAAAAGGCGGAATCTTGCCGATGGGGCCAGTAGAGAAGGGGTTCAATCCGGGAGAAGTCCGTATTCAGCATTTAGCACCGGACACTAACTGTCAGATACACTGCAAACTCCCAACTTTTTAAGTTTGGGTTCGCTCATTTCAAAGAGTCAATTCAAAATACTCATTCTTTTTCTAAATAAACTCCTGCTGAGCTGCAGTTTTTCATTATGAATTAACTTGGAGGAATTCCCTGCTGTATTGACACTCTCGTGAACACTGCAAATGCATGGTGTCCGAAATCTATTCCAGCTAAAATTGAGCAGGAATATCAAATGGTACTCCTTCTCTTTTGTACCCTGCCATGTGCAAAAACAGTAATTTCCAGCCACATCTTGGATATTCTGGCGTTTTCAGGAGAATATGGATTTCTCCTGTTGCAAATTGAGAAATTTGGGGCTTAAGGAACATTTTTATGCAAAAACACGTAAATATGTAATTTTCCTGGTTCAATGTTATAAAATTATGTGAAGTACCTGAGAGTTTAAGATGGTCAGGTTAATTCCTTAATGGATGTAGTTTTTGGGATCAATGGGGAAGAAGGTTTGGTATGCTGTTTGTAGGTCTTCAGGAGTTCTACAAAGGTGATATGGTGTCCACAATATATTCCAGCCAAATTTGAGATGCAAAAATTAAATATTTTTAATTCCCTTCTGATCCCTGCTGTGTGCCCAAACAGTAGTTTCCAGACACATATAGAAAATCCTGTACTCAGTAGAAATTGCACAACTTATTGTATGGTCCATTTTCTCTTTTAATCTTTGCGAAAATGAAAAATATGATACTAAAGCATCATCATTTAGTAAAAACAGTAATTTTTCCACATTTTCTCTTCCATTTTGCATTAAATCTTGCAAAGCACTCGAAAGGTTAATAAACTTCTTGAATTCAATTAAAAATATTTTGATCGGTGCAGTTTTTTAAAATGGTGTCCTTTCTGTGGGTTTTGTGGCATAAGAAACCCTCACAGTCATTTTAAATGCGAATTTACCCTTTCAAAAATTGTTTTTTTGTAAATGTCATGAAACGATGCTGATGTTAATGTGGTATAACTATCTGTTTAAGAGTATATAAATTAAAAGCTCAAAAATTGAAAATCTTTCTACATTTATCAAATTTTCAACATTTTCCTAAATGAATAAAAATTATATTGACCGAAAGTTAGCTCTAACATAAAGTAGAGTACAGTGCACCTCGAAAAAGCAATCTTAGAATCACTGAGATATGTGGAAACATTTCAGTTTTATTACAACATAAAGTGACTTAGATTTGAAAAATTGGACCTGGTCAGGAAGGTAAAAACAGGCTTAGGTGTGAAGTGGTTAATCTAGGGAAGGAACAAATTACAGCTCCTACTAAATACTGATAATTCAAATGTAAATCTTAAAAATATTAATGACACATGTAGACATCCATAGATCTCTATCCAATTACTGACCACAAAGCATAGACTGGCTGCAGGTCTCTAGACAGGAGCATAACAGCTTCATATACAGTATTTCTATGATGCAGTCATGCTCGAGTCAGGATACCCACGTCCGGTCTGAGCATGGTGGTCCATAATTGGTCCGAGATCCATGAATGTCTGCATGAGCAATAAATTAGAGTAATTTATGCCAAACTTAGTAAAAGCTGCAAGTCTTTAAGCACATTTGACATATTTGAATTTGACCAATAGTCAGAAAATTAAGTGTAAGACAGCTATAAACTGTACTAGAATTGTGGCAAAATTTGAACCTGAAGTCTTTTATTTAAATTACCTTGGCCAAAACATGATGACCATTCGCAACCCATTGAGGTCACACTCACTTTTTCAACCTTTGCAAGCAGTATTAAAAGATAGTTGCTTACAGTATATACTCGTGTATAAGCCGAGTTTTTCAGCCCCTTTTTTGGGCTCAAAAAGACCCTCTTGGTTTACACAAGTCATACATCTGAAAGCCAGTGAAGGAGGGGGAGCAGGAGACATGATACTCACCCTCCAGGCATCTGCATATTCGGCTCTGCTACATCTCAGTCCCGGCATCTGTATCTCCCTGTTATGATTGAGTCACCGTAGGAGGCAGACACAAAAATAGAAGCCATGTCCAGAAAACCAGAGAAGTTGGCAACTATCAGATTGCAGACCCCTGAACCTATCAACACAACTAGCAGTAGCCGTGGGGGGTTCCTACGGTGCCCTAGACCCGTCGATCACAGCCGGAGAGCTAAATAGCCTAAAGACAGAAAAGGAAATCTAAACTGCCCCAGAGCAGACCCCAAAGTAAAAGGCAGCCCCCAACATATAATGATGGTGAAGCAAGATGAAAAAACACTCACACAGATAGAAAGATAGGCTGAGCAAACGATGGGGCCCAAGCTAACTAATCAGAACAGGAAAGGAAGGTTGCTGTCTGCAATCTGCCAAAACCCTATCAAAGACATAAGCCAACAAGCTGATATGGAAAAAGACCCTGAAGCAGCTAGGCTTCAAAAACTAAATCAGCACTCAGGTATTTTCAGAAGACAGAGCTAAAGGAATTCAGCTCACCCCAGCAGGGAATGGCAGAAAAACAGCAAAAACAAAGCAAAACAAAGTCAAAGCACAAATGCAAAAAGCCGAGCAGAAAACTTAGCTTTAGAAGAGCAGTAATTCAGACTGGTCTCCAAGGATCCCACAGAAAAATCACCCGCAGGGCAGAAGTGCGTCGGCAGCCTTATATCCAGTCAGCAAATCCACTCTGCCAGTCATCATCATTAGGCTCAGGTGTTTAATAATCAGGCTCACTACCTTTCTTCACCAGAAGAGGGAGTTCCTCGGGCCTCAGTAGTGAAGGGGAAAATGAACTCACAACAGTACCTCCCCCTTGAGGAGGGGTCACCGAACCCTCAACCACGCCACCATGGCGATCAGGGTGAGCCCGATGAAAGGCATGCACCAATCTTTTGGCATGAATATCAGAGGCAGAGACCCAGGAATTATCCTCCTGACCATAACCCTTCCACTTAACCAAATACTGGAGTCTCCGTCTAGCCAGACGGGAATCCAGTACTTTCTCTACCTCATATTCCATGTTACCTTCAACCAATACAGGGTCTGGAGGTGCCACCCCCGGAACAACAGGTTCAACAAACCTTTTCAACAAAGATTTATGGAACACATTATGGATTTTAAATGTGACAGGAAGAGCCAAACGAAAAGAGACTGGATTAATAATCTCCAAAATCTTGTAAGGTCCAATAAATCTAGGCTTAAACTTAGGAGAAGCCACCTTCATAGCAATATTTTTTGATGATAACCACACCATATCACCAACCTTAAACTGGGGACCAATGGCCCTATGTCGGTTGGAAAACCGCTGGGCCTTTTCCTGGGAGAGAGATAACTTATCCACCACTTGGTCCCAGATCTGGTGCATTCTCTCCACCACAGTGTCAACACCTGGGCAGGCAGAGGGCTTCACCTGCCCTGAAGAAAATCGAGGATGAAACCCAAAGTTACAAAAAAAAGGTGACATCAAAGTGGCAGAACTAGCTCTATTATTTAAAGCAAATTCGGCCAAGGGCAAAAATGAAACCCAATCATCCTGATCAACGGAAATAAAACATCTCAAATACGACTCCAAGGTCTGGTTTGTTCTCTCTGTCTGCCCATTGGTCTGAGGGTGAAAAGCAGAGGAGAAGGACAACTGAATTCCCAACTTGGAACAGAAAGTTCTCCAAAATCTAGACACAAACTGAACTCCTCTGTCAGATACAATGTTCTCAGGAATCCCGTGCAAGCGAACCACCTGTTGCAAAAACAGGGGCACCAACTCAGAGGAAGATGGCAACTTAGGGAGTGGTACAAGATGAACCATCTTAGAGAACCTATCACAAATCACCCAAATAACAGTCATCATTTGAGAGACAGGCATATCATAGATAAAATCCATTGAAATATGGGTCCATGGCCTCTTGGGGACAGGCAAAGGCATCAATAACCCACTAGAGCGAGAACACGATTTAGACCGGGAGAACGTTCCACAGGACTGCACAAAATTCCTGACATCACGAGACAAGGAGGGCCACCAAAAAGACCGACTCACCAGATCTCTAGTACCAAAAATACCTGGATGACCAGCCAAAGCAGAGCAATGAACTTCAGACATCACTCTCTTCTTCCACTGGTCAGGAACATACAACTTTCCACTGGGACAACGCTCAGGTTTGTCCTCCTGGAACTCTTCCAGAGCACGTCTCAAATCGGGCGAGATGGCAGACAGAACTACCCCTTCGCCTAAGATGGTAGCAGGCTTGGTCACCACAGGAGAATCAGCAAAGAAGCTCCTAGAGAGGGCGAATGCCTTGACATTCTTAGTTCAAGGAAGAAAAGAAACCACAAAATCAAAACGTGTAAAAAACAAGGCCCACCTAGCCTGTCTAGGGTTCAAGCGCTTAGCCGACTCTAGGTAAATCAAATTCTTGTGGTCAGTGAGGACCACGACTTGATGCATAGCTCCCTCCAACCAATGTCTCCACTCCTCAAATGCCCATTTCATGGCCAACAGTTCCCGATTCCCCACATCATAGTTACGTTCAGATGGAGAGAACTTTCGGGAAAAGAAAGCACAGGGATTCATTTTAGATGTTACAGGATCCTTTTGGGACAAAACAGCTCCTGCACCAATCTCAGAAGCATCCACCTCTACCTGGAACGGAAGTGAGACATCAGGTTGCCGCAAAACCGGGGCGGAGGTGAATCTTCGCTTCAGCTCCTGAAAGGAAGAAACAGCCTCCGGAGACCAATTTAACACATCAGCACCCTTCTTAGTCAAATCAGTCAATGGCTTGGCAATACTAGAAAATTTTGCTATAAATTTCCGATAAAAATTAGCAAAACCCAAAAACTTCTGGTGGGCCTTCAAAGAAGTGGGCTGAACCTAATCGTAAATGGCCTGTACCTTGGCCGGGTCCATTTCAATAGTTGACGGGGACAAAATAAATCCCAAAAAAGAAATCCTCTGTACTCCAAAAAGGCATTTAGATCCTTTGACATACAGGGAATTCTCCCTCAAGATCCGGAACACAGTCTGAATATGTTCCACATGAGAATCCCAATCCTTGGAGAAGATCAAAATATCATCCAGATAGATAATCAAAAATTTATCGACAAAATCTCGGAAAATATTGTTCATGAAGCACTGGAAGACAGAAGGGGCATTAGTGAGCCCAAAATGCATCACCAGGTACTCAAAATGTCCCTCCGGAGTATTAAACGCCATCTTCCATTCATCCCCATGCTTAATGCGAATAAGATTATACGCCCCCCTGAGGTCAAGCTTGGTAAACCAACAAGCAGCTTTAACTCTGGAGAATAGATCAGAAATCAGGGGTAACGGATACTCATATTTAACAGTAATTTTGTTGAGGGCACGATAATCAATACAAGGTCTTAATGATCCATCCTTTTTGGCAACAAAAAAAAAACCGGCACCTAAGGGTGACGATGATGGTCTTATATGACCATTCTCCAACGCCTCCTTAATATAGGATCGCATAGCCTCGTGCTTGGGTACAGATAAATTGAAGAGCCGACCCTTGGGAAATTTACACCCCGGGCTCAGTTCAATTGCACAGTCATAACTCCTATGAGGAGGCAGAGATGCAGACTCATTCTCACTAAATACATCATAAAAGTCCGCCAAATAATCAGGAACATCATGCGACTGAGGAGAGGTGGAAAACACCGGAGCCTCACTAAAGGCACACCGACAACCCCAACTCAACACAGACACAGATTTCCAATCCAAAACTGGATTATGAATTTGTAACCAGGGAAACCCCAGAACAATAGTATCATGCAGATTATGCAACACCAAAAATCTGCAATTTTCTTGATGGTCTGGGGCGACCCGCATTACCACCTGGGTCCAAAACTGAGGTTTATTTTTAGCCAAAGGAGTAGCATCAATCCCCCTCAAAGGGATAGGCGTCTGCAGAGGTGTCATCGGAAATCCACAACGTTTAGCAAAATCCAAGTCCATTAGGTTTAGGGCTGCTCCCGAATCCACAAAAGCCTTGGCGGAAAATGTGGACAGGGAGCAGATCAGCGTAATAGCCAGAAGAAACTTAGGTTGAACACCACCAACAGAAAACGTGTGTGCAAAGCGTTTCTCTCGTTTAGGACAGGCAGAAATAATATGCGAGGCATCTCCACAGAAAAAACACAACTTATTACGCCTTCTGAACTCCTGACGCTGCTCTCTGGACAAAACTCTATCACATTGCATAGGTTCAGACATTTGTTCAACAGGTGGCAACACCTCTCGTGCAGCTTTGCGTCCGCGCAAACGCCGATCAACCTGAATGGCTAATGACATAGAATCGTCAAGACCAGAGGGAACAGGAAATCCCACCATAGTATCTTTTACGGCTTCTGACAACCCCTTCCGAAAGGGAGCAGCCAAGGCATTATCATTCCAAGTAGTAAGTACTGCCCACTTTCGGAATTTTTGACAGTACAATTCTGCAGAATCTCGACCCTGGTTCAGTGCCAGCAGGGTCTTTTCAGCCTGATCAATGGCATTAGGTTCGTCATACAACAACCCCAAGGCCTGAAAAAATGCGTTCACATTAGTCAGAATAGGATCATCTGGTTTCAAAGAAAACGTCCAATCCTGGGGATCGCCACACAGCAAAGAGATGACAATTTTAACCTGCTGCGCGGAGCTCCCTGACGAGTTAGGCTTCAAGGCAAAAAATAATTTACAATTATTTTTGAAATTCAAAAATTTAGACCGATCCCCAAAAAATACATCAGGTGTAGGAATCTTTGGTTCAGCAGCATGTGAATGAGCAAGGTAGGCGTAAATTCCCCGCACTTCCGCAGCGAGCTGCTCCACACGATCAGACAATTGCTTTATCTCCATTGAGAGAAAAAAAAAAAAAATTCCCCCTACGGCCTCAGAGATATAGAGGAAAAAAAAAAACACACTTTTTTTTTTTTTTTTACAATTCTTTCCTGCTATTGAGTACCCTAGGATCTGCGGTATTGCGGGTGATTCTGTTATGATTGAGTCACCGTAGGAGGCAGACACAAAAATAGAAGCTATGTCCAGAAAACCAGAGAAGTTGGCAACTATTAGATTGCAGACCCCTGAAATTATCAACACAACTAGCAGTAGCCGTGGGGGGTTCCTACGGTGCCCTAGACCCCTCGATCACAGCCGGAGAGCTAAATAGCCTAAAGACAGAAAAGGAAATCTAAACTGCCCCAGAGCAGACCCCAAAGTAAAAGGCAGCCCCCAACATATAATGACGGTGAAGCAAGATGAAAAAACACTCACACAGATAGAAAGATAGGCTGAGCAAACGATGGGGCCCAAGCTAACTAAACAGAACAGGAAAAGAAGGTTGCTGTCTGCAATCTGCCAAAACCCTATCAAAGACATAAGCCAACAAGCTGATATGGAAAAAGACCCTGAAGCAGCTAGGCTTCAAAAACTAAATCAGCACTCAGGTATTTTCAGAAGACAGAGCTAAAGGAATTCAGCTCACCTCAGCAGGGAATGGCAGAAAAACAGCAAAAACAAAGCAAAACAAAGTCAAAGCACAAATGCAAAAAGCCGAGCAGAAAACTTAGCTTTAGAAGAGCAGGAATTCAGACTGGTCTCCAAGGATCCCACAGAGAAATCACCCGCAGGGCAGAAGGGCGTCAGCAGCCTTATATCCAGTCAGCAACTCCACTCAGCCAGTCATCATCATTAGGCTCAGGTGTTTGATAATCAGGCTCACAGCCTTTCTTCACCAGAAGAGGGAGTTCCTCGGGCCTCAGTAGTGAAGGGGAAAATGAACTCACAACACTCCCTTCCTGTCTTCTTCCTGTGCGGTCACATGGTACCGCACATTAAAGTCTGGGGGAGCACTGAGGGAGGGTGAACCAGCAATGCCATAAGGATGCCATAAGGAGAGGTGAGTATGTTATTTTTTTTTAAATCACAGCAGCAGCATTATATGGGGCATATATGGAGCATGTTATGGGCCACCAATAACCTATGTGCAGCATTATATGGGGCATATATATTAATATGGAGCATGTTATGGGCCACCATTAACCTTTGTGCAGCATTATATGGGGCATATATTAATATGGAGCAAGTTGCATTTCCCACCCTTGGCTTATACTCGAGTCAATAAGTTTTCCCATTTTTTGTGGCAAAATTAGGGAGGTCGGCTTACACTCTGGTCGACTTATGCAGCGGCCAAAGAATTGTAGCAATATACTAGTGGGATGAATTGTGACCATCACTTGGGCATGAAGGAATAAATGTGGAAAAGTTTAACACAGAAGATCAAGCACACTTAGAGCTCGTGTAGAAGTCCATATAACTTGGATGAGTGCTATCCGTGGTTTTGATGGATCGCTCTTATCCCCATGCTATCTTCTGGGGTTGTTTGCATGCAAGACTGGTCTCCAGGAATCAGCTGGCACTCGCCCATTCAACTCTACCGGTCAGTGAAAAAAATCAGACCGCACTCGGATGACATTATGGATGATTGACATTATAGAGAAGGTGGAGAAACTTCTTTTTTCTCTCCACCTCTGAGAAAACAGGATCACACTCTGATCAAACTCAGATCAGAGTCTGATCAGAATGTGATATGAATAATTGGACAGATTTTCTTAAATGGGGAGAAAATCATCATCTGCACCTGCCCTTTCACTGTGTATAGGCAGACAATGACTGACAATGTAGACACAGTTATGACACAGATTGCACTAGTGACTTTGCAACTGGAGGTGGATACCATGAGATGAGAATATTACTTATACGTGAGGGATATAGTAAATAATGCACATATTGTACTTGCTCTGTTGATCAATGAACATATTTGTAATATTTAAGTGTGCATACTGTATATACTGTGTATTTACATATATATATATATATATATATACATACACATACAGTATATATCTTTTTTGCTCTTTTCTGGACCTCTATGTGTTAATAAGAGATTCCAGTTTGTTACTAGAGCTAATAACGCAGATGGTTCTTAAACACACAAGAAAGCATTAATTAAACAGCCAGCAGGAGCCCAGCATAACCGCTTTGGCAACAGAGAAAATTAAATCTTTCTAGGTATGAAGAATGACATGCAATGCCTGCAATAGACGGTTTTCCTACTTTGCATGATGTTAGCATAAAGCTTGACTCAGTCCAAAAACAATAAAGTTGACATCAACATTCAATATGCATTTCAAGAACACCAATATAGTCTGTGGCATACATGGAAATCTGCTCAAAGAGACTCTTCAGGGAACATACATTTCATTGAAAATGTCCCACTGGTCTGCATTGATTTGGCACATTAATACCTCTCAGTGCACCAGTAACATAATCAACTGAATGAATATTAGATGAAGGACTGGGGTGTTCCTGTTCCTAGCAACGGAGATCCAATTTGCCATGTGCTTTTTTTGTGTAATATTAGAGCCATGTGATTTTAAATGGTATCTTATAAAGTGTAAAGACAATGTTTTAATGTTTTTGCCATGTTTTGTATTATAAAAAGCAATGAACGGTTGAGAAAAAAAAATAATTTCCCACTTGATATTTTAATATTTTATTTTTAATACAGCTTTTTGACAGGAATAGTTTTGTTCGTGCATTACTACATGTTGGAAGCCAGAACTTTATTAATTTTTCAGTTGATGATGGTATATTGAGGAATGATTTTTTTTTTTCAGGATTCATTTTATTTTTTTTAACCACTTCCCGCTGTTGCCACGGATTACTGTTTTCGTTTTTTCCTCCCCTTATTGCAAGAGCCATGACTTTTTTATTTTTCTTTTGTCCACATATACGTATGAGGGCTTTTTTTTGGGGGGGTACAAGTTGAATTTTTGAATGACATGTAATTTTACCACCTAATGTATTGGAAAAAGGCAAAAAAAATTCCAAGCCAGTGGAAATTGCAAAACAAAAGAAAGTAATTTCAACATGGATTTTGTTTTTATGGTCTTCATTGTGTACTAAAATGACCTGGCATCATGATTATGTAGGTCTTTACAATTCCGGCAGCGTAGTTTTAATATTATCTTGATGGTGAAGAAAAATGCAAGAATTTTTAAAAACAAAATGTTTAGGTTTGTGTCACCATTTTTCTTGATCATTTAATGTTTTCCTTCTTTGGTCGATGGTGCTATGTTAGTTTTTTTTGCGTGTGGCAAACTGACGGGTTTAATGATACCATTTTGATATATCATTTTGATCGCTTCTCATTTCAATTTCTTTGTGGCAATGCAACATCTAAAAAAATGCAGTTTTATCGTTTTTAATTTCTTTCTGTTTATGTTATTAACTGATTGGGCTATTCAATTTTTTATTTTGATAAAGAAGACAATTCTGAACTTTTTACCACAATTCACAGCTGTTGGCTTGCGCTGTCATCTGACAGTGAGGGAATCGCAGCTCTCTGTCCGTCAGTAATGATCTTACCGCCTGTCAGAGGTATTATGGTAAATGGCATCATCCCCTCTCCCACACCTGAAATCCGCTGCCTCGGACTAAATCTCGACTCTGCCCTGTCCTTCAAACCACACATCCAAACTCTTGCCACCTCCTGTCACCTCCAACTCAAAAATATTTCCAGAATCCGTCCCTTCTTCAGTCCTCAATCTACTAAAACTCTTGTACATGCCCTCATCATCTCCTGCCTTGACTACTGCAACACTCTCCTCTGTGGCCTCGCTGCCAACTCTCTTGCACCACTCCAGTCTGTCCTCAATTCTGCTGCCCGACTAATCCACCTCTCTCCTCGCTACGCCCCTGTCTCTCCCCTCTGCAAATCCCTCCAGTGGCTGGAGTTGATGGGGGATCCTTTACTAGACCCCATTCTTTAATCTTAATATTATATTAAGTACCAATTATGGTCAATGAATCTAGGTATTTTCTATTTCCCCTATAGTCTATATGATTTGGATGCCACTAAAACACGCTAATAATAACGCCTTAGGCTTTTTTAACTACAAAAAGGGGGGACAAAGGCTAAATCATTCCGCACTATTAACAACATCATGTGCGGTTTTGTCATATATAATGAGATGTGGACACACCTATATATGTAGTTCACATTATGCAGCAAGATAGTGCGCTCTAAGGCTGTTTTTGGAATGTTCATACATGCGCAAAGTAAGGGTTAAAAACGCTCCTTATTGGAGTGCAGTAAAATATTGCAGTATGTGGACATGTCCATATATGTGGTCCGCTTTGGCACGCAGCTACATAGTGCAGTTTTAGACTAACCCTGAAATATCTATACAAGTGCAACGGAAGGGTAAAAAGTAGTGTTTAGCGATACCATCCGATATCGTGAAATATCAGATCGGATTGGATCTGACCGATACCCAAAAAGTATCGGGTATCGCCGATCCCGGAAGCCCCATTCAAGTCAATGGGACAGAAATATCGGAATTAAAAAAAACCTTTTCTTTCCTTGTAGGTTAATTCTACATGAAGAAAAACATCTAAGAATAACGTGGAATGTATTGGGGGAGGTGGAGGAGACATTAAAGGCATAGAGGTTTAGCCCAATCAAATGGAATAGCAGGAATTAATTTTTTTTTTAAAGACATTCGAAGTTACAAAGATATTTACTATGTTAACCTTTTTTTATTTTTTGTCAGATATGTATGTTTCACTACTTCCATGCTCTTCACCTTCTTTTTTTACTTCTCCAACACTTTCTCCTTCATGATCCTCAGCAGCAGCAGCAGTATCTTTTTCATCAACTTCTTCTTCACCTTATTCATCTTCTTCTTCTTCACCTTCTTCCTATTATTTTTTTTTGTACATTATTCATATTCTTCTTATTCAATGATTATTCTTCTTCATATTCTACTTCTTCATCTTCTTCCTATTCTTCTTCATCATATTCTTATTTGTGACAGGCATTCATGTAGTTGTTATCTATAAAAGTTTGAAGATTACACCTTCCGTTCTGCCTGTCACAAAAGATTTACAAAAGGATTTGTCCGCGTTCAGTTTGGCCTGCAGCAGCAGGCATTTTCCAGGGGCACCACGAGGAGGAATGGACTCACCCCCATACACTGGTCAGTCTTCTTCTGCTTATAATTTAGACAATATCTTTTGCTCTGATTTTTAGTCTTATGCTTAATGTTCTTCTGCTTTTGGTTCTTCTGCTTTTTGTTCTTCTGCTTCTTGGTCTTCTGTCTCTTGCTGTTCTGCATCTTGGTGGTTGTCTTCATGTTCTTTGTCCTCTTGGTCATCTTCGTCAGGGTCATCTTTTTGGTCTTCTTCGGTGTGGTCTTCAGGGTCGTCGTCTTCAGGGTCGTCGTCAGGTAGATCCAGAGTGAGAACCAAAAAACATTTCCACAAGCTTGAACTTGGAAAAGTAGCAGAAGGTACAAGAAGGCTGAGGAACTGCCGAGAACCAGCTGACGGTACTGGAACCCGGATGGGTAGCAGAAGGAACAAGAGCAAATGGAACTAGCGAGGACCAGCTGACCGTGCTGGAACCCGGAGGGGCAGCAGAAGGAATAAGAGCCAATGGCACAACCGTGGACCAGCTGATGGTGCTGGAACACGGTTACTAAGCAGGAGGTACTGTACCTGTGCTAGAAAGCACTACCAAGGACCAGCAGACGTTGCTAGAACTCGGATACCGAGAAGGAGGCACCTAGGCCAAAGGCACTGCAGAGAACCAGCTGATGGTGCTGGAACCTGGATGGGTAGCAGAAGCTGCAAGAGCAAATGGATCTAGCGAGGACCAGTTGACGGTGCTGGAACCCGGAGGGGCAGCAGAAGGAACAAGAGCCAATGGCACAACCATGGACCAGCTGACGGTGCTGGAACACGGTTACTAAGCAGGAGGTACCTGTGCTAGAAAGCACTACCAAGGACCAGCAGACGTTGCTGGGACTCGGATACCGACAAGGAGGCATCTCAGCCAAAGGCACTGCAGAGAACCAGCTGACGGTGCTGGAACCTGGATGGGTAGCAGAAGGTAACCATGAAAAACAAAGTTGCAAGGCCACGAGCCAGCCACAGTTACCGAAACCCACAGTCCTACAGGGGGTGCTAGTCCTATTGGCACTACGGAACCAGCCTTTATTACCAGAACCTGCAGCCCACATAGGAAGCACCGAAACTGCAGGCACCATAGACTCGGCTAACCTGACCGCCACACGACAGGACAATCTATTGGTGGCAAAGTGACGTTGACACTACCCGGAAACAGCAGGCGTGCTGGAACCAGGTTGGGCAGGAGGGAGTACCCGTGCCAAAGACACTGCCGAGAACCAGCTGACGGTGCTGGAACCCAGAGTGGCAACTGAAGGAACAAGAGCCAATGGCACAACCGTGGACCAGCTGACGGTGCTGGAACACGGTTACAAAGCAGGAGGTACCTGTGCTACAAAGCACTACCAAGGACCAGCAGACGTTGCTGGAACTCGGATACCGAGAAGGAGGCACCTAGGCCAAAGGCACTGCCGAGAACCAGATGACGGTGCTGGAACCCGATGGGTAGCAGAAGCTGCAAGAGCAAATGGATCTAGCGAGGACCAGTTGACGGTGCTGGAACCCGGAGGGGCAGCAGAAGGAACAAGAGCCAATGGCACAACCATGGACCAGCTGACGGTGCTGGAACACGGTTACTAAGCAGGAGGTACCTGTGCTAGAAGCACTACCAAGGACCAGCAGACATTGCTGGAACTCGGATACCGAGAAGGAGGCACCTCAGCCAAAGGCACTGCCGAGAACCAGCTGCCGGTACTGGAACCCGGATGGGTAGCAGAAGGTACCCATGAAAAACAAAGTTACAAGGCCGCGAGCCGGCCGCAGTTACCAAAACCCACAGTCCTACAGGGGGTGCTTGTCCTATTGGCACTACGGAACCAGCCTTTATTACCAGAACCTGCAGTCCACATAGGAAGCACCTAAACTGCAGGCACCATAGACTCGGCTAACCCGACCGCAACACGACAGGACAACGTATTGGTGGCAAAGTGACGTTGACACTACCCGGAAACAGCAGGCGTGCTGGAACCAGGCTGGGCAGGAGGGAGTACCCGTGTCAAAGACACTTCTGAGCAGCAACTGGCGATGTTGGAGCCCAGGGTCAATCAGGGAGTAGGCTGAGGCCTAATTTCATCAAGTTTAATATCTGTTGTAGACTACTACTGATTTTAAACGTGCTCCAACTAGGCCTCTGGCTCCACTCTGTCTCTAGCATTTCCCCTGGTCTCCAACCCCACCAGTTGCTGCTCAGAAGTGGCGTTTGCACAATCAACACTTGTTCCTTTGTTACTGGGGTTCAGTAACGTCAGCTGATCCCCTGATGAGTGTCCAGCAATGTCTCCTGCTCTGTCCACATTCACACTACTAGTACTAGTACAGAGTGGAGCCAGAGGCCTAGTTGGAGCAAGTTTGAAATCAGTAGTAGTGTGAATGTGAAGGCAGCAGAAGACATTTCCATCCACACAGCAGGGGAGCAGCTGGCGTTACTGAACCCCACTAACACAGGAGCTAGTGTTGTTCTCTGTGCAGACGGCACTTCTGAGCAACAACTGGCTGTGTTGAAGCCCAGTGATTACAGTTCAAGTGATAGAAACATGAACACAACAGGAGACCTGGATACTGTTGCCAACCAATTATTTATTCTGGAAGAGGACTGGCAAATTCTGGCGAGATCCAGGCCTTGTTCATTTTCAGAAAAGTAAGCCGGTCAATGTTATCGGAGGATAGTCGAGTGCGACGGTCTGTTAGTACACCACCTGCGGCACTAAAGATGCGTTCCGATAATACACTGGCAGCAGGGCAAGCCAGCACCTCCAATGCATACTGGCTAAGCTCTGGCCATGTATCCAGCTTAGAGACCCAAAACTTGAAGGGGGAAGAGCCGTCTGGGAGTACACTGACAGGGCAAGACATGTTGTCTGTCACCATCTGACGGAAACGTTGCCTCCTGCTACTGGATCTGTCTGTGATGGTGTAGACATTTGTGGCGGGCACACAAAACTTTGCCACATTTTGGCCATACTGGTCTTGCCTTGTGCTGAGGCGCTGCCTCTGCTCCCTCTTTGTGCAGAGCTTCCTCCACTGCCTCGACGCACAGAGCTGCTTTGTAAAGTACTAACAGCACCGCTCTTGGGTGGAATGGAGAACATGATGGAATGCACCAGTGTCTCTTGGTACTCCCGCATTTTACGCTCCCGGTTCAACGGTGTTATGAGGCTTTGTAAGTTGTCCCAGTAGCGAGGATCTAGGAGGGTGTACACCCAATAATCAGCCTTGTCGAGAATGTGGGCGATGCGGCGGTCGTTTCTCAGGTACTGCAGCATGAAATCAACCATGTGCTGCAGACTCCCAACTGCCCAAGAAACACTGTCCCCTGCTTGAGGCGTCATCTCTGCCTGCTCTGCATCACCCTACCCTCGCTGTACATACTGACTAGAGCATTGTTTACCTCCCTCCTCTGGACAGATGTCTTCCTCCTCCATTGACTCCTCCTCATCCTCCTCACAAAGTGTCCCCTGCCTAGGCCTTTGTGAAGAACCATGTAGCGCAGACTGTCCAGAAGCAGATGGCATTTGGGACTCCTCATCCTCCACCTCTTCCAAAACCTCATCCCTTAGTGCTTGCAGTGTTTTTTGAAGCAGGCAGAAAAGGAGGACAGTCATGCTGACTAGTGCATCATCTGCACTCGCCATCCACGTGGAATCATCGAAGGCACGCAAAACGAGGCAGATCTCCTTCATAGAGGCCCACTCAGTGGTGCTGAAGTGTGACCGGCGCACAGTGCGACTTGTTTGCGCCTGATGCAGCTGGTACTCCATTACTGCTGCCTGCTGCTCACACAACTGCTCCAACATATGTAACGTTGAATTACACCTGGTGGGTAGGTCACATATGATGCGATGTTCCGGAAGGCGTAATCGGCGCTGGAGAGCTGCAATGCGCGATCTTGCCGTGCTGGAATGCCGCAAGTGAGCGCACTCTATGCGGACCTTCTGCAGCAGTGCATCAAGATCCGGATAGTCCGTCAGAGAGCTCTGCATGACCAAGTTCAGCACATGTGCCAGATATGGGATGTGAGTGAGGTTGCCTAGGCCCAGAGCTGCCACCAGATTTTGCCCATTGTCACACACTACCAAGCCTGGCTGGAGATTCGCTGGCAGAAACCACACGTCGCTCTCCTGCTTGATGGCATTCAAGAGCTCCTGCGCTGTGTGGCTTTGATTCCCCAAAGAAATTAATTTCAGTACGGCCTGTTGACGTTTGACCACGGCTTTGCTCATATCGGTCGTAGCAGACTCCTGCAGCGCTGATTCTGAGGAACTGGAGTAAGAGGAGGAGTCAATGTGTACAGACTGGATTCCTGAAATCCTTGGAATTGGCAGAACAAGTACAGCGCCACTCTCAAGATCTGTACCCGGCTCCACAATATTGACCCAATGGGCAGTGAGGGAAAGGTATTGTCCCTGTCCATGGGTACTGGTCCATACATCGATGTTCAGGTGGACCTTGCTACTGACGGTGTTTAGTAGCTCATGTTTTATTTTTCCCTCCACATGCCTTTGCAGGGCAGGGACAGCTTGCCTGCTGAAGTAAAAGCGGCTGAGCACGGTGTATTGTGGGACTGCCAATGCCATGAAGTTCCGGAAGGTGTCAGTCTCAACCAGCCTGAATGAGAGCATTTCAAGGGCCAGTAATTTGGCAATGCCAGCATTCAGAGCCTGTGCTTGGGGATGGTTTGCCGAGTATGGCCGCCTTTTCTCCCATGCCTGTGCTACCGATGACTGTAGAGTGGCCTGGGAGTGTGAGGATGAACGGGAACGTGGTGCTGTGGGTGGAATGTCACTGGGTCTCTGAACAACAGTGCCAGAGGTTCTTCCATGGCGATCCTGTGAGGAAGCCGAACCAGCTGTGTGTGAGCTGGAGGAAGAAGCTACAATACGAGCTGAAGAGGTGGTAGGTGGTTTTGTCGGTTGGCCTACGTCTTCAGTGTGTCTTTGTAACTCCACCATGTGCTTGGTCCGCACATGTTTCCACATATTTGTAGTTTTGAGGTTGCTGACACTTTTCCCTCTTTTGACTTTCTGATGACACAGCTTGCATTTGACAAAGTAAATGTCATCTGCAACTGTGTCAAAAAAGGACCACGTACTGCAAGTCTTGGGAGCGCCCGTTTTGGCTTTTGGAAGAGGAATGCTCCTAACGGATGCCGAAGTGGGGGCTACAGGCAACCAATCTGCCCCCTCCCTCTCCCTCCTTGTTTGGCTGTTCGGGGAATCTCTTCCTCAGAACTGCTCCCACCACCTTCCTGTTCCTCACACCATGATGGGTCAAGGACCTCATCATCTACACTCCCCTCTTCAAACACCTGCTTCTCCTGGGTAGTCTCACCAGCACCGTACGCACCAGAAAGTGGCACCTGAGTCTCGTCATCATCTGATGCGTACAGAGGTGTGCTGACCATAGGCACTGGCCCACCCGCATCTTCAGATTCAGAGGGACAAAGCAGTTGCGCATCACTGCATACTCCCTCTTCTTCACATTCTTGAATGGTGCTTGGCTGGCCCCATCTTTCCAAGCCTACAGATTCAGAGAACAGAAGTAGAGACTGTGATGGCTCCTGTACAGGGCTCTCTGACTGCCTGGGCAATTTGGCAGGTGGTGAAGAGACAGATGGTTGCTCTTCAGTGCTCTAGCCCTGAGCACCAAATTGTTCCTCCCGCAGCAGTGGGGTACGGCGAGGTCCTACAAAGCTGCGCATAAAGGACTGTTGCCTGGTAAAACTGGGGGATGCTGACTCACTGGTGCCCGCAGCAGGCACAGAATCCCCACGTCCTCTCCCTGCAGAATCCCCACGTCCTCTCCCTGCTGAAACTCCACGCCCATGTGCCTTACTCCCTGCATTCTTCATCTTGGTAGACTGATAAAGATAGGCATAAAAGTACAAAGGGGGGACTAAGTGTGCTTATTCCTGAACAGCTGCTAACAGGTATAAGAAACACTAATTTTTTAAAGTGTGTGGACTACACATTAATATGAGTTAATGTGGCCTACACAACTGTCAAATGGAGTGTTTGGTGAACTTTATTTTGTTTGTTTTTTTTCAAAAAAACAAAAAGGATGTGACCAAAGATTTGAAAGCGATAGTATCACAAACTTTTTGGAGCTATTACAATGCAGGAAGGTAACCTACAATGCAAAAGATGAGGCTCCAAAAAATAGGGTAATACTAATCTGTCTGCGGTTGACTGGCACAAGCCAGAAAAAAGGGTCCTCTATCTACTCCTATATAGTGTTTGCAACCAACCAATGTAGATGGATACGGATGGATGCACACTAATAGGAGAATGAAAAATTAGCTGCAATAAAAGAAAAATATGTATGAGGCAGTGACGCACACTGAGCGGCCTACAACCAGGCGTAGCTGCAGGACACACTACAGCGTGAGCTGCACTCACACACAGAGACCTCTCAGACAGCCGTGAGCAGTGGAGATAACTGGGCACTAGCACTGAAAGGCTTCAGAAAGGCTCCGCTGTCTACTCCTATAGTGTTTGCAACCAACGGATATGGATATGGATGGATGCACACTAACGGGAGAATGAAAAATGAGCAGCAATAAAAGAAAAATATGTATGAGGCAGTGACGCATGCTGAGCGGCCTACAACCAGACGAGGCTGCAGGACACACTACACAGCGTGAGCTGCACTCACACAAACCTTGCAGACAGCTGTGAACACTGCTGCAAGGCAAAAGAAAGCTACAGTGGCTGATTATGTAGCCTGGGTAAAGCACAATATGATTTGGAAAATCGCTATCTCTAACTGTCCCTCAGAGTCTTGAACAACAGCCTGTCCCTAACTGAATTCACAGCAGAGTGAACCCGAAATGGCGGCGGCTTTTATAGTGCATCATGACATCATTTCAGCAACCAATCACAGCCATGCATTAGTTAACATGCCAACATGCCTAACACGATGTGCCCACACTTCTGAGGATTGTCATTGGCTGAATCAAATCAAACTGGCTCATAGCATTATGGGAACTTCCGATTCTAGTATTCGATATGCTAAAAGTATCGGAACTCAGTATCGGAATTCCGATACCGCGAATATCGGCCGATACCCGATATTTGCAGTATCGGAATGCTCAACACTAGTTAAAAGCGCTCCTTATTGGAGCGTAGTGAAGTATTGCGTTATATATAACGAAGTCTGCCGCCTAAAACCTCCATTGTGCATGTCCAAATGCATGCCGTCTCCTAGCATATAGAAAGTGGCTTGCGCTCCACACTGGAGCGCACGCCTGCAATCATCAAGTATGAGACGCCTGTCTGCGCATGCCCAGAGGAACGCCACAGGACACTGGGTGCGCACCATGTTAGAACGCTCAGCTTGTATTTTAATCATCTGGAGCGCACGTCTATAACTGTTTAGACATGTTATATTTATTTTAGTAAAACGAAAAAAGTGGTTTGGTACCGTGTTAGCCAGTAGAAAAAAATATATATAAAGTGCTCTCAGTGAGAGAAACAAAATAGGAATCTTGTGGGTATGATACCTTTTAATGGCTAACAAATAATAGTGAATGTTGTTACAAAGCAAGCTTTCGGGACTGCTTATGTCCCTTCATCAGGCTGATATGACAAAATATTTGAAGAAACCTTATTTATATACAGTTTAAAGCACAACATTTCAATAAACAAACAATGAGCTTGAAGAGAGAATCCTTAATTAGGTAAGATCAGATAGGTAGTATGAAAAGTTCTGAAGATCAAAGGGCTACTTGGAGTAGATAGCTCAGATATGGTAATGGATCATAAAACCTTCTGACAAACTGAGTCCTGTGTGAATAGAATCAAAGATAGTAATGAATTTATGCTCCCACACTCTCCGATGTGTCTGCGATTTAAAACTGCCTTTTAAAATGACAACTTTCATATTGCCTATGTTGTGTCCTGGACCACAGAAATGTTTAGCTACAGGTAAATGGGTTTTTTTGTCTGTAATTGTGTGTAATTGTGTGCTGTGTGTTGGGAATTTGGATTTTGTCTTTGGTCTCTATATGAATGCAGGTTTTGCATCTTCTCAGAGACCAAAGACAAAATCCAAATTCCCAACACACAGCAGGACTATAAGATCCCAGGGACATTCACATGTTCCTCTTCCAATGTGGTGTATTTAGTTCTATGCAATATATGTCCTGTGGGTGGCCTGTATGTTGGAGAAACAGGACAGAGACTGAGAGCAAGGATGAGGTCTCATCGTCATACAATTACAGACAAAAAAACCCATTTACCTGTGGCTAAACATTTCTGTGGTCCAGGACACAACATAGGCAATATGAAAGTTGTCATTTTAAAAGGCAATTTTAAATCACAGACACATCGGAGAGTGTGGGAGCATAAATTCATTACTATCTTTGATTCTATTCACACAGGACTCAGTTTGTCAGAAGGTTTTATGACCCATTACCATATCTGAGCTATCTACTCCAAGTAGCCCTTTGATCTTCAGAACTTTTCATACTACCTATCTGATCTTACCTAATTAAGGATTCTCTCTTCAAGCTCATTGTTTGTTTATTGAAATGTTGTGCTTTAAACTGTATATAAATAAGGTTTCTTCAAATATTTTGTCATATCAGCCTGATGAAGGGACATAAGCAGTCCCGAAAGCTTGCTTTGTAACAACATTCACTATTATTTGTTAGCCATTAAAAGGTATCATACCCACAAGATTCCTATTTTGTTTCTCTCACTGAGAGCACTTTATATATATTTATTTTATGAACGTTTATGGAAGCATCACAGTGAATTGATTTTGAAACACTCAGCGTGTATTTCAGGTATTTAATTCATTCTATGTCTCCTGCTTTTTACATAACATCATTCTATCCCCTTTTTGAATCATACCGCTGGAAATAGGGTTTGATGTGTGGGTTTTTTTTTCTATGAGCAAATTCATTAAGGAGACTCTATCTATGACCTAGTGCGACCTGGGAAATGTGGGTGTGTCAGTCTTGGCTGGACATGATTGGTCCTTGGACTCCATTTTAGGATATATAAACTAGTCCTATATGGCATTTGAACAGGTTTGCCTCTCTATCTGGACACCTCACATCCATGAATTGGCTGGTTCCTTATTGTGCCTCCTGATGAACCTTGTGGACGGGGAAACGTGTCGAGGCTGGAAGCTAAGTTTGGGTTAACCACCAGCTGTTTCTATAATTTATTTTTTTTTTTTGGCAATAGGTATCATCCATTGCCTTCTATGGGAACAAATATGGATATAATTCTGATGTTCCTTTATTGAACCACGCTATTTTTTATCTCTTGTCTGTGCTTGTCTGATTTTACTGCAGAGAGGTTTTTTTTGGCTTTATTTGATAATGCATATGGAATCTGTTTTCTGTAGTCTATTAATACCCAAAAAGACAAGACTGCCACGATCTACTGGTAGCTTATGGAATCTATATTGTCTGTGGTCTATTAATACCCAAAAAGACAAGACTTGCAACTCTGCTTGAGCTCTGCACACAGCTGAATTTCACTGCCACAAAATGAGAAGGTAGGATATCGAGTGCTGTATCAAAATTGTAACAGAAAAAATAGGGTTTTTTAATCTGCAATAGCTCTGCACACATATGAATTTCGCAGTCACAAAAAGAGAAGGTGAGATATGGTGTGCTGCATAATTCTTGAAACAGAAAAAGTTTTTTCTTTAACTCCGCAGCAGCTCTGTACACAATGAATTTCCCCGCAACAAAATGAAATGGTGTGCTGTATCAAGCTTGCAACAGAAAAAAAAAGTTTTTTACTCGGCAACAGCTCTGCACACAGATGAATTTCACTGCCACTAAATGACAAAGTGAGATATGTCATGCTGAATCACGTTAGCAACTGAATAAAATATATTTTTTTTACTATGCAACATCTCTGCACACAGATGAAGTTCAGAAGCACTAAATGTTAAAGTGACATATGCCTTGATGAACCATGTTAGCAGCATAAAAAATATACTTTTTTTTTACTTTGCAGCAGCTCTGCATATAGATGAATTTCACCACTAAATGACAAGGTGAAGAATGGCATGTTGAATCATGTTAGCAACTGAAAAAAATAGGTTTTGTAAGGTCCACTCATGCATGGCGCACAGTAGAAACAGTGCACAACACACTTCTATGAAATGTGCCCTACTGTCTTTGTCTGTGGACCTCACTAATGGCACAAGAGAAAAAAAAATTGCTGGAAGGTTGATTATGCAGTCACACATGATACTAGCTGTCTAAACTCTATGACTTAGAAACAGCCGCCTAGCTAACTAGCTAAAATCTCTCAGCATCCAGGACCATGAGCAGGATCAGGATAAGCCTATCTATGCTGTTATACTGACAAAATGCCATTAAAACAAGATGTCTACTCTTTATATAGTGAGATTTGATCAGCTAATGGCACAAGCACTTCTGTCTGGACATTGTGGATGTTTCCTGCGCCCTGATTGGCTAGCCATAATTTGCATACATAAAGTTAGGAAAAAAAGAAAAAAAATTGCAAGCATGCCATTCCTCTGAGCTTTCTCCACCCCCTCCCCTCATCAAACACGTGTCTCCCGCTCATCACGCACCACCACTATCCTAGCCAAAGTGCTAAAAAGCCATTAGTGGCAACGCAATTATTTAACCACACTTTTTACCAATTGGTACCGATTTTTTTCCAATTTTAAGAAAAAATGCTCAAGTTTCCTATTACGAATGTGCCATATTTGTTCTGAATTTATCTTTGGGGATAGTTTTCCAAACATTTTCGCTCATCTCTAGTTGTCAAGTTTCATGCTTAATATGATAATTTCCATTTCAATTGCACATATCCAGCTTCTCTTTTAACAGGTCTATTCTCACATACAATCTTTGCTACATGTTTGCCCTGTAATATTTTTTCCAGAAGTCTTCTGAAGCTCCTTTTGGATGTCCCATATGGTTCTCTTCATCGAACTTTTCCCCTGTTAAAAGGAGATAACCTTCCTTCGATTGGGCTCTTCCAGGAGAACTTTTTCTTGCTGTTTCTTCGTAATTTCCACAAAGCGGATATTCCAAGTTTTTTATTATTTTCTCTTTCGTGTGCCTAAATTTGCATAACATACAGTGCTATAACTAATGTTGTTTGCTGAGTTTTTTTAGTTTATTATTGTAGGCTTACAGTCACCCAAACTTTATGTCACTTAAGTTAGGACTTGTCTATGTTTATGTTTATTTTGTTTAGTGTTTTCTCTGCCCTTGAAATATAACCTTCCATCATGAGTTCCAAATCTCTTAATACAATGTAAGAGGTCTAAACAATCCCATGAAACAATTCATATTTTGGAAAGAGCTTAAAAACAGCCAAGCTGACCTAATCTGTCTACAGGAGACCAAATTTAGTAAACTAAAACACCCAACATTCCAACATAAAGACTTCCACCACATCTTTGACGCTCTCAACATTAAAAAGAAAGGGGGTGTCCACAATTGTAAAAGAAACCGTCTTATTTGAAATGATAGAACTAGGAAGAGAGTTGGGTAGATTTTACATCTTAGTCTGCCATCTCAACAATTGTCTCTGCGAAATCGTTAATGTCTATGCTCGCAAAAAAATGATTTTTAAATTTCTGGACAAACTGATTAAAAAAATTAAAAAAAATCAGGAAAGGTAAATTAATATTAGTTAGTGACTCCAATTTGGTTCCTGATAGCCATTTTGACTCATGTTCTTCAAAAAGACTTTCTTACCACAGTTTAAACGCTTGAGATCTCGCTTTTTAAACGCTTGGTTAATAAAAAGCGAGATCTCAATTTTGCCCAAATCAGTCTGATCATTCACCGGTTTTGGAAAAATTTCTGATGTGCCCACATCCACAGAACAAACAGCTGTCAAGAATCCAACTCTGTCCTACTGCAAATTCCATCTTATAAATCTGAGATTGAATTAGCCATCAAGCAATAATTCATTGAAAATTCCACTAATGAATTTAGTACTTTCTATTTCTTGAATGTACATAAAGCAGTCATCAGATGAATCTTGATGAAAATCTCATCCATTCACATGAAACAATTTAGAGAAAGAATTATCTTTCTACAACTCCTTGTAAAATCTAAAGATGATTCACAATCGAGTCTGGCCTCGCCCTCACCCATCTTACAACAGGAAATTTAAATACTCAGACAGGAGCTTAAAAAAGAACTTCTCTCCTTTTATGTATCATATATAAAGTCTTGCAAATTTAACTCTTTCTCTTTTCTCAACAAACCATCCAAATACATGTCAAAGAGAGTGAATGTTTTTCCCAGCAATATGCGCTCCTGAAGGATGATGATGGAACTTGATATTTAGATTCAAGGATGATTTTTATTTTTAATTCAAAATAGAATACAACCGGTTTTGACAGCTAAGAGTCTTCCTCAGGTATAATGTCAAGAATATAAACGGATCTGTCTGAACACATTTTATAGCAGATCTCCCTGCATATGGTTTTGGGTGGGGGCTGAAAGGTCTGTTTTTCAGACACACCCAGATAGTCAGATATGCAGGATTTTGCACTCTGAGGAATCGCACAAAACTCATATACCAAATAAATGTTACACAAAAAGTTTCACACAAAAAAAATTTTCACATTTTTTTTTTCCCCTTTTTCTAAAAACACTATAAATATAATATTATGTGTAAAATTTCTTTAAAATGTTATTAAACATACTGAAGTGTGATTTGATACAAAAATATAAAATCCTACAAACATGTACATTATAGCAAAATTTAAAACTCTTCCTTAAAACTCTTCTTAATTTAAATATCATATGCCCTCTATAACATCATTTAATCCATCCGGGTATAATGTACCCAGACGGAAGATCCAATATGATTCTTTCGGGTTTAGCTTTTGTATCCTATTAGTACAATTCTCAGGTATTTGCTCCAGCGGAGTCACGGAAATATTGAATGCTTTATTATGCTTCAAAGATAAGTGCCGGGATAAACTCTGCTTTAAAAAAACATTTTTAGTATTGTTTGTGGCCATTCATACGGGATTGTAAGGACTGAGTGGTCCGACCCACATATTGCAGCCCACAGGCACAGGTGATAACATATATAACAAAATCGCTATCAAGCGTTAATTTTTGCGTGATTGCTATGGTTTCACCCGTACTGTACGACGTAATGTACTGAGTCATATGACTGATAATTTCACAGGTACAACATTTTCGGGAACCACATCGATAGATACCCAGTTTGAAAGCATCAGTTTCATTTATCCTAATTTTTTCTTTTTTCTTTATGCATTCCCGTTCCTCATCTTTGGTCATTCTGAGATTACTAGGGGCAATTAAACCCTCCACTGTATGGCCCCTACGAAAGGTAATATTGGGTCTATCTGGTAAAAGTTTTTTCAAAAAAGTATCCTTTTTCAACAAGTACCAATATTTGTTTAAAATATTTCTTATCTCTGTATTACAACGATTAAAAGCGGTAATAAAATTGTACTGCCACCCATCTTTTTTTCTTTCCTTATTCCTATTTTTGTTTACATTAATTCTCTGCTCAGGTTTTTCTCCTCCTCCTTTAGTTATCGCCTCTTCCACTTCCTTGTTTTTATTGTTCTCTGTAGAAAAACACTCCTGCTGAGTTCTTTCTAGATTAGTTCTGTATGCTGCCATGATTAATCGTTTTGGATATTTCTTATCCGTAAATCTATCAATGCGAATTTTCGATTGTTCCACATAATCTTCCTTATTGGTATTGTTTCTCCTAATTCTGTGGAATTGGCTATAAGGAATGTTTTGCTTCCATTTTTGATGGTGTGCACTTTGATAATCGAGGAAACCATTTGTGTCAGTTTTCTTGAAATATGTTTTCGTGCAAATTTTTTTATTTTTATGGGATATTTCGAGATCAAGAAAATTTATTTTTTCTTTATTAACCTCTGCAGAAAAAGTAATACCCCAGTCATTCCTGTTTAATGCTACAATAAATTCTTGAGCTTCAACTTCAGTGCCTTTCCAAAATACAATTAAATCATCAATAAAACGACGATAATATATTATGTTGTTACAGTAAGGTTGCTGACACAGGGGTGATGAGGACTCGAAGCACCCCTTGAAAAGATTTGCGAAACTTGGCGCTACCCGAGTCCCCATTGCGGTGCCAAGCCGCTGTATATACAATTGTCCCTGGAAGGTATTTAGGTTATGTTCTAATATGAATTTTAAGCCCCTTATTAAAAATTGTCTGTTGTTCTGGCATATCTGCTATACTATACAAAAAGGGAAAACAGAAACTGCGAGCTTAATAAGAAATGGACCAATAAGGCATAAAGGACCCTTTCAAAAAGCTAACATTTCAAAGGAAGAAAAAGAAGCCTTAAACAAACTAAAGGACAATTATAAAATTGTAATTAGAGAGGCAGATAAAGGAGGGGGTATTGTCATTCAGGACCGAGATGGCTAGTTGGAGGAAGCATATAGTATACTATCGGATGCAAAATACTACACAAAATTAGATGCTGATCCTTCCAAGAAACATGTTGAAGAATACCATAGGTTGATAGACACTGCTTTTAACCAAAACATTCTAAATAAAAGGGAAAAACATTTCCTGACTAACAAAAATACGAATACAGCCCTCTTTTATCACCTGCCCAAGGTGCATAAAAATCCTGCGAAACCTCCCGGAAGACCGATCATTTCGGGTATCGGATCATTAACCAGCCAGCTGTCGCATTATATCGACTTGTACTTACAGGATCTAGTCAGAAAATTACCTTCTTTTCTCCTAGACTCCAGTCAATTAATAAAAAAATGCGAAAATTTTGTTTGGGAAGAAAAGGACATGTTTATAACTTTAGATGTACATACCCTTTACTCCAATATTGATCATATATTGGGAATTAATTCAGTTTCACATTACTTGAATGGGATAGCAGCTATGCCAGAACAACAGAGACAATTTTTAATAAGGGGCTTAAAATTCATATTAGAACATAACCTTTTTACCTTCCAGGGGCAATTGTATATACAGCGGCTTGGCACCGCAATGGGGACTCGGGTAGCGCCAAGTTTCGCAAATCTTTTCATGTGGTGCTTCGAGTCCTCATCGCCCCTGTGTCAGCAACCTTACTGTAACCACATAATATATTATCGTCGTTTTATTGATGATTTAATTGTATTTTGGAAAGGCACTGAAGTTGACGCTCAAGAATTTATTGTGGCATTAAACAGGAATGACTGGGGTATTACTTTTTCTGCAGAGGTTAATAACGAAAAAATAAATTTTCTTGATCTCGAAATATCCCATAAAAATAAAAAAATTTGCACGAAAGCATATTTCAAGAAAACTGACACAAATGGTTTCCTCGATTATCGAAGTGCACACCATCAAAAATTTAAGCAAAACATTCCTTATAGCCAATTCCGCAGAATTAGGAGAAACAATACCAATAAGGAAGATTATGTGGAACTATCGAAAATTGGCATTGATAGATTTACGGATAAGAAATATCCAAAACGATTAATCATAGCAGCATACAGAACTAATCTAGAAAGAACTCAGCAGGAGTGTTTATCTAGAGAGAACAATAAAAACAAGGAAGTGGAAGAGGCGATAACTAAAGGAGGAGGAGAAAAACCTGAGCAGAGAATTAATGTAAACAAAAATAGGAATAAGGAAAGAAAAAAAGATGGGTGGCAGTACAATTTTATTACCGCTTTCAATTGTTGTAATACAGAGATAAGAAATATTTTAAACAAATATTGGTACTTGTTGAAAAAGGATACTTTTTTGAAAAAACTTTTACCAGATAGGCCCAATATTACCTTTCGTAGGGGCCATACGGTGAAGGATATAATTGCCCCTAGTAATCTCAGAATGACCAAAGATGAGGAACGGGAATGCATAAAGAAAAAAGAAAAAATTAGGATAAATGAAACTAATGCTTTCAAACTGGGTATCTATCAATGTGGTTCCCGAAAATGTTGTACCTGTGAAATTATCAGTCATATGACTCAGTACATTACGTCATACAGTACGGGTGAAACCATAGCAATCACGCAAAAATTAAGGTTTGATAGTGATTTTGTTATATATGTTATCACCTGTGCCTGTGGGCTGCAATATGTGGGTCGGACCACTCAGTCCTTACAATCCCGTATGAATGGCCACAAACAATACTAAAAATGTTTTTTTAAAGCAGAGTTTATCCCGGCACTTATCTTTGAAGCATAATAAAGCATTCAATATTTCCGTGACTCAGCTGCAGCAAATACCTGTTAATTGTACTAATAGGATACAAAAGCTAAACCCGAAAGAATCATATTGGATCTTCCGTCTGGGTACATTTTACCAGGATGGATTAAATGATGTTATAGAGGGCATATGATATTTAAGTTAGGAAGAGTTTTAAGGAAGAGTTTTAAATTTTGCTATAATGTACATGTTTGTAGGATTTTATATTTTTGTATCAAATCACACTTCAGTATGTTTAATAACATTTTAAAGAAATTTTACACATAATATTATTATATTTATAGTGTTTTTAGAAAAAGGGGAAAAAAAAATTTTTGTGTGAAAAATTTGTTAGGAATATTTTTATATATATACTTTTTTTTATTTATTTTTTTATGTGAAAAATGTTTTTGTGTGAAACTTTTTGTGTAACATTTATTTGGTATATGAGTTTTGTTCGATTCCTCAGAGTGCAAAATCCTGCATATCTGACTATCTGGGTGTGTCTGAAAAACAGACCTTTCAGTCCCCACCCAAAACCATATGCGGGGAGATCTGCTATAAAATGTGTTCAGACAGATCCGTTTATATTCTTGACATTATACCTGAGGAAGACTCTTAGCAGTCGAAACCGGTTGTATTCTATTTTGAATTAAAAATAAAAATCATCCTTGAATCTAAATATCAAGTTCCATCATCATCCTTCAGGAGCGCATATTGCTGGGAAAAACATTCACCAAGTGTTATAACCTATGAAAGCACTGTCCAGTGCTCTCACTAGTTCCCAGATCTTTGCAGCAAACTGAATGGAAAGAGGAATGGAGTGATCCAGGGATTGGATCTACATGCAGTATCTCAAGACACCAAATAGGTGAGTGTATTCACACAGAGTATATACCTTTGATAATTAACTACTACACTTAGAAGCTTGCGCTTCCCATTTTTCTCCCTATAATCCCCTCTTGTTTCATGTCAAAGAGAGTAAAACACATTAGATACAGACAGAGAATAAACAGAATCATTTCTCCTTCAGGAGTTAGAAAACATCACCCCAAAAATATTGTGGATACCTTTGCCGAATGTTATTCTAGCCTATACAACCTTGATTCAGATTCCTCTATTATTTCTATAAAGAAACAATTAAATTTCTTTAAAAAAATTAACCTTCCCCAAATCAAACAATCAGATATAAATTCCCTTAACCTTCCCTTTTCCACTGATGAAGTAATGGCCACAATACAAAAACTTAAACTTATAAAATCTCCTGGTCCTAATGGCTTCATTAACGAATATTACAGAAATTTTGATATTCTACTTGCTCTTCATCTTACAGCCGCCTTCGACCTGACCTCGGCTCAGGGCTCCTTCACAATAGAAATGCTGGAAGAAGTGATTGTGTCATGATCCAGGTTGGATTATGACAGATAAATGCACTAGTAACCTTTTTTTTCCTTCAAGCCTTTGGCTTTAAGGTAGTTTTGCCCCGGTGGCCATTAGGGTCATTACACAGTGGTGTCTTTGTTCTAGTTTGCCCCCGGTGGTGGTTAGTGTTATTGCACATGATAATGAAGCAGGTGTGATTGCTGGCTCTTACCTATAAAAGAGTGTCAGGTGGTTGCAATCACTGTTGGTGATATTGCTCATTTCCAACCAAGTCTGGTGGAGGAAGGAACTACAGAGAGGAGTTCCTGGAAGCTCAGGCAGAGCTCTGGTGTAGTAGCTTCAGGTGGAAGCTGAATTCAGGTGGTGGACTCTGTTGCTGGGAGCAAGAGCAACAGAGCAAAGCTAAGTGGTGTTACCCTTGTTTTGTAACGTTCCTTCTGTGTGTTTCAGTGCAGTGGTGGGATTAGTTTCTGCACCGTCCATTTCACTAGAAAGGGCTAGGTGCAGGGCGAGCTAGGGGTTTTAGGTTCCTGATCGGCACCCGGTGCGGAACCGGCCTAGGGATCGTTAGGAGTGTAGAGACACTGACTCAGGGGAGTGCAGGAGGTCTCCATGTCCCCATTCCCTAATGCAGGGCCCTCCATTGTATCAGTTTCCCTGGTGTTTCCCTTTATTATTTAAATTCGCCCTGCTGGAGGTAGTGTATCCAGTTATACGTGTAATTCTGAAATTCGCCTGCTGGAGGCGGTGTATCCGGCTGCACGTTATATTATTTAAATTTGCCCTGCTGGAGGCAGTGTATCCAGGGTCACGTGTGCCATAAAAATTTGCCCTGCTGGAGGTGGTGTGTCCAGTCACACGTTGACCATCACAGATTGTTTTAATCAAATCTAAGAGGGACCCTCACCAGTTCAAAAATTATAGACCGATCTCGCTAATTAACGAAGATGTCAATATTTACTCTAAGATATTAGCAAACATATTGGAAACCATTTTACCTGACATAATTAACAATGAACAGATTGGTTTCATAACAGGTCATTTGTCATCTAACGGAACCAAGAGATTTCTTAGCATCATAAATAAGATTAAATCCACAAACCTCCCTTCCATCCTCCTCTCCTTGGATGTTGAAAAAGCATTTGACAGGATAAATTGCACATACCTCAAACTTACACTTTCCAATCTTGGGTACTGTAAGCAACTCATGTCCTCCATCTTGGCACTTTACTCTTCCTCAAGAGTTATGGTCTATGCAAACAACCATATTTCAATTTACCTCCAGATTTCTAATGGCATCAAACAGGGCTGTCCCCCATCCCCCCTATTGTTTGTCCTGGCTCTCGAACTCTTGGCTCAATCTATTAGCGACAATCCCTCCATCAAAGGTATGCAGTCCCCCACTCACCACTTTAAAATTGGACTCTTTAACGATGACGTGATCCTCTTAACTGACCCTGTAATCTTTATCAAAGAACTATTACTCTATAAAAAACTTCTCAGACGTCTCATATTTCAAAATTAACTCATACAAATCACAGATTCTTCAATTCAACCTAAAAATCTCATTTGTGGTTGCTATAATTTTTTTTAATTTTTTTATTTGAATTGGTGGACAGTGAGTTAACATATCTTGTGGTTATTCTGACTAAGAATTTGAAATCCCTTCTCTCTTTAAATTTGGATAAAATTACAGCTAATATCTCAAAAGATCTATCCTCCACAGGCATCTCTGAATTATCTTGGGTAGGCAGAATAATGATTATCACAACATTTATTCTCCCAAAAATTTTCTATATATTTAGGACTCTCCCCATTTTGATACCTCAATTCTACTTCACTAAGTTACAAAAAGTACTCAATGACTTCATCTGGAAATTTAAATAAGCAAGAATTGCAACTATTGTTCTCTACAAAATTAATGTTCACAGAGGACTAAGGCTAGATTCAGACTAGTGTTTTTGCCAGCAGCTCATGGTGCCGCTAAGCCCTGCCCCCTGCCGCGCCCCCTCCGGTCATCTCCGCCTAGTATCGCACATCGCTGCATGCGATCTGCACACCCTATCTTTAGCAAAAATGCTAGTCTGAAACTAGCCTTAGTCTCCCCAACCTTTCAGCACAATAATTTGCTAACCTAACAAAGCAATAGTTGGCTCAGTTCAGAATATTCTCCAGCCTGGCTGGATCTCGAATTTGACCACAACAATTCCCACCTTGTTAGAGATCTCTTATTCAAACACCTTCTCTGTCCAAGATTACCTTAAATGAATCACCCAATCTTTCAGGCCCTCCTCTTAGCCTGGAAAAATCTTGACAAATCCAAGGTAAAAGTGAAAAAATTTGATCTTGTGGGTAGTATAAATATAAATATAAGTCTTCTTAATTATTTGTTTAACTGTTTTTTGATGTTACCATAGTAATAGTTATTGTTGTACTGTCTATTTAATCTACTGTAAGGTAGTGCTTGTCATTCAGGTAGGGGATACTCGCTAGGCAGTCAAATAACCAGGTCCGGCACGGGTTTCTCATACAACTCCAACAGTCCATGCGGTTTATTAGGCATCATAAACCATGAACAGCAACAGAAAGTTCACATACAACAGCATAGCATCCATGACAGAGCTCTGCTCTGTTATCCCTGTGGTCACACAGGCTTTATTACGTCCAGTACACAGGCTCTCTAGCCTCACAGTTATATCCCTGGTCAGGGTTACCTCATGGCTGCTTCTCAGTGCAGACGTTCATTCCCTCCAGGGAACTATCAGACATAAGCAGCCATTATACACAGCCTCTCCACGTGCTGTCAGGAAGGCAGCCACATCAGCCCAGACGAGACCTTCTATACGGACCAACCGGGTCCAAGCATTCACTCATGTGGCCTACCCTGGCCACCTTATATGGTCCGTAGCCACACCCACCGGATCACATGGCTATGATTTCATCACAGGTCCTTCAAGCATTCAATACACATATACTTTACTATGGCGTTCTAGATACCCACCTCTAGGTGGGTTTGTAGGTGATTGATCCCACCCGTCTCATCAATCACCTGAAGGCTTCTCCCTAAAACATTGGAACAAAAGATCAGCTCTGCTGATCAGCACATAATCAAGCCTTCATCCCAAGGCCACCCACCTTGGGATACATAACGGTCATTTAGGAACCTGCTCCTGTTACCACTCTGGACATGGCTATCCATCCATCCTGGGACCCCCACCTAGCGGACACAGTGGTCACTACACCACATAACATAATTCAAATTTATTTCCTTTGTACTTTACTATGTTGCAAACTAAGTTTTCCTCCTCCTTTCCCCTTCCCTTCCCTACCCATTCCTCTTTATCCCTTCCCCTCTTCATCTATATTACATTTTAAAAATCTCAATTAAAAAAACTTTTGAATTGGGCCCTATTTATTTTTACATATTGGTGTTGGGTATGCATACCATGTTTGTATTGGCCTGTCTCAAAGTCAGCTTTTTTAGCAACGCTGCTCAATGAACTTATCCTTATGATGTAAGAATAAGAAATGTCTTCTGTGCGTGACACCAAACATTCAATCATTGTTGTGGAATATATACATTTTTCACTGACATATTCCAACAAGGGTTAAACTGGGAGAATATTCCTAAAAATAAAAGAATTTTGGAACTATCATATTGCACAAGCTTCTGATAAAATCACCAGAAGTGTGTGCTTTTATTACAATTATTACAGGGCTCATGAAAATAAGCTCAAACTGCAGAGGGAATGCAAAAGGTTAGAGATCATCCGATAGTTGTGTGCTATTACACATGCTGATCAATAAATCCATGGCACTGAAGTGAAAGTGACATATATCTTTTACAGCTATGACCTCTGCACCGTATATTCACTTGTTCTGCATGTGATCACCTTGCATGCAGTAGCACAAAATGAAGATCCTTTAAGTTTTCTCCTTTTCTATGAACTCTTAAACTACTCAAACAAACATACAAATTTCACATTTCACACTGCATTTAATTTCAAAGTGAAAAAAATCCCTGCATCTCTAGGAGTGAGCAAAACTGTAATTCACCACTCCGGCGGGTTTTTTTTAGCACTGGTGTGTGCTTCTAATGTAAGGTCCTTGCACCCGATCTTATACTCACCCTCCTCTGTCTTCATCTTTTTTCGTAGCCGGTTCAGTCACATGGCGTTGGTATTATTACCACACCTGAGTGGCTAGAAGTCTAAACTAATGTCACAAGCTTTCAGTACAAGTCTATCACATCCAGAACGAGGCCTTCAGCTCATTTGAGAAAACACTGATGGTCAGGTAACAAACTGCTGGAGACCAACGAGAGTTGAAGCAATAGAAGGGGAAGACATCAGCAGGTAAGTTTGAGACTAAGTGCAGGAACCGGAACCTTAGGTTCAAATCACCATTCCAGAGGTAAAATAAAACAGAGCAGTGCCTTAAGCCATTGTTTACCAATTTATTAGAATTACAATTTTACGTAATGATGTTGGTATTATTTTTGCTTCGTTTGTTATCCGACTTCACAAAATATTCTCAACAAATTTGCTTCTCATTGAATAAATTTGCACAGATCTCAATGCTGGAAATCTTGTAATTGATTTTAAAATACACATGAGGGAGAGGATAGAGAGAACTCTGTTGACCATCTGGATTTCCTAAAAGAACAGAAAGCATGAATGTAGACTAGTCCTTGTGGCCAGTGTGAAAATTGTGAGATTTTTTATTTATATAGATCATAATATTAATAATGATTTTCCTGTGTTTTTGAGGTTTTTTTTTGTATCTGTATGTTTGCAGATATGTAACCTAAAGCACTACTACAGCATCGTTTTTTTTAACGCTGGAGTGGTGCTTATATTGTAAGTTCCATGAAAAAAGGTCTTGTACTCACCATCCCGCATCTTCACATTTTTTCAGCGCTGCTCTGGTCCGGCAGCGCCATCTTGTGACTTCAGCTTTTGACTGGATGGAAGTCATAAGCTACTGTATGAGACTAAGTACAGGGACTTTAGATTCAAAGCACCACTTCAGCGGTAAAAAAGAAACACTGGAATTTTGCTTTAACATTTTTCAATACATTCAATGATGGATTTTTTTTCAAGTCATCCTAAATTTTAACAGCAATACATTCTTCAGAAATAGAATTAGTATCATATAAAGAAGACCATAAGAGGAAAATAAATTAAGAATATAAAAATTTTATTTGTACAATATTAATAATCAGCACTCAAAAGTTTAAAAAAACACAGACTGAACCAAAAAGGGCAAAACACCACTGAGACACAGGTAAGTAATCATATACAGTTGTGGCCAAAAGTATTGACACCCCTGCAATTCTGTCAGATAATACTCAGTTTCTTCCTGAAAATGATTGCAAGCAAAAATGGCAGTTTGGAGAAGGCACCCTTCAAATATCAGGGACCTGGAGCAGGAGCAGTTTGCCAAAGAAGAATGGTCTAAAATTCCAGCAGAGCATTGTAAGAAACTCATTGATGGTTACCGGAAGCGGTTGGTCGCAGTTATTTTGGCTAAAGGTTGTGCAACCAAGTATTAGGCTGAGGGTGCCAATACTTTTGTCTGTCCCTCTTTTGGAGTTTTGTGTGAAATGATCAATGTTTTGCTTTTTGCTTCAATTTCTTTTGTGTTTTTTCATTTAAGACAAATTAAATGAAGATAATAATACCAAAGAATGTGTGTTTGCAATCATTTTCAGGAAGAAACTGAGTATTATCTGACAGAATTGCAGGGGTGTCAATACTTTAGGCCACAACTGTATACATGATAGAATTTATGGCACATGGATATACAATCAGGGATATATTTACCCTGAATAAAGTAATATAATTATACCAATCTATCAGACAAGGTACATGTATTCACCATTCAGACATAAGCAGAGCTCATATGTGTATAGTAAAGTGCAAAGTACAATAGGAAAGCTGTTGGTCTGAAATATTTTCAAGTAAATACAAGCTGCATGATCATATCTAAATCAGCAGTAAAGTGCATATGCAAGGGAGAAAGGTAAAGCTAGAAGTAATAGTATTCATTACCCAGATGTGGATGTGTCCTGCATTCCCCTATGCGCGTTTTGGCACTTGCCTTCTTCCGAGGGGCATGGTTAACATGGAACAGAATCATATGCTATATAGTACACAGTGGCCAATCACCTAAAGTAAGACTTCATTAGTCTTTGTGTTGCTGAGAATGATTGCCACATGTGGGTGATAGTAACCTCTCACCGGTCACATCCCCATTAGCGTCACGGTGATGCGGCGCACATGTGACCCCTGGTGATCCGCCCACATGTGTCAAATGAGCAAAGTACCAGGCCACGTGCTCAGGGTAGCACCATGGAGACATGACCAAGGATTGAAGCCGCAAAGGAGTCAACCCACATGCGCACTGTCAGCACACATAAATAGTTTTTGCAGAGGTGGATTTGCAAATCATGGAGCCCTGCTATAGCATTATCATCCTCTCTTGGATTGCTTAACATGATTCAAAAATCAAGATGACATGTAGTGTTATATTTATATTATATTCAGGTAGGCAAAACCTACCTGAAGAAGTGTATTGTAATTGTTGTGTTGAGTGAATATAATGAATAAAATAAGAATATATTGCAAGTATTTTAGAAAGTAAAAACAATGATGTGAGATGTGTGGTAGCTGACTAAATTAGAGGAGATATGAGGGAGATTGCGAGTATATTATAAAATATAATAATAATAAACATAATTATTTCAATGTGTAATCAGTATAAAACAATCAATAAGGAAAAAATAAAAGAGGAAAAATAATTGTGAAGATGAGTGAATATAAAGTGAAAATAAATAGTGCATATTCATATAGGAAAGGCATAAATACAGATAGTGACAAAAATGGTGAAAAAATACACCATGATTTACTAAGGCTGGTTTCACATTAGCGCATTTTCAGCGCGCGCACACGGCCGGGGGTAGCTCCGCCCCTGAGCCGGCTCTCTGCCCGGCGTGCCCGCCCCTTGCTTGTAGCGCCGCCTACTAGCGGACAGCGGCGCCTGCGATCGGCGCACCCTATCTTTAGCATAGGGTGCGCAGATCGTGCGCAGGCCGTGCGCTAGTTGCGCTTTGACCTGTGCTGCGCACTTTTGACGGTGCGCCGTGCGCGCCAAAATCAAACTTTTCGGATTTTGTCTCGCACGGCGCACCGTCAAAAGTGCGCAGCGCAGGTCAAAGCGCAACTAGCGCACGGCCTGCGCACGATCTGCGCACCCTATGCTAAAGATAGGGTGCGCCGATCGCAGGCGCCGCTGTCCGCTAGTAGGCGGCGCTACAAGCAAGGGGCGGGCACGCCGGGCAGAGAGCCGGCTCGGGGGCGGAGCTACCCCCGGCCGTGCGCGCGCTGAAAATGCGCTAATGTGAAACCAGCCTAAGTGATGAAAGTGAATAAACAACATCATGAGTATTAATTAGCTATTTATCTGTTAAAAAATGAGAGGCACATGACATGAAGTAACATCACAAGCAAAACAAAAATATAGAAGGACTCATTCTATAAGGCATTACAGTCATATAACAAAATAGTCACCAAGAAGTAGTTATAGTCCAACTGAATTCCAGGATGGATATTAATACATGGTTCTTCTGTCACATAAAATAATGTGAAAGAAAAGCAAAAAAAACGGTAAGTTTATCAGAAAAATGATGCATAGTTCAAGGTTTCCTTGAGGCTCAGAGTTTGAAGCATGCACAGTGCCCAAATCCATCTTGCCTCTTTTTGGGTGTGAAGGCAACTAAAGTTCCCCCCAAGTAAATCTGAAACTATTTGATCTATCCCAATAAATCCTAAAACCTGATGGATTAGAGGAATGGTAAATTTTGAAGTGCCTCCGGATTGGTTTCAGGTGTTCTAAGGTTTCTTCTTAAATAGCAGAGAAAATATCTCTCACATGCTCCCTAACCAATATTCTAAAAGGACGTGTAATCAGGCCAATGTATATTTTGGCACAAGGGCATGTTGCTTGATAGATAACTGCCTTTGTAAGACAAGTTATTGTTTGTGTGGTTTTAACCCCTTCACCACCAAGGGTGGTTTGCACGTTCGTGACCGGGCCAATTTTTACAATTCTGACCACTGTCCCTTTATGAGGTCATAACTCTGGAACGCTTCTATGGATCCTGGTGATTCTGACATTGCTTTCTCATGACATATTGTACTTCATGATGGTGGTAAAATTTCATTCAAATAACTTGCGATTATTTGTGAAAAAAATGGAAATTTGGCAAAAATTTTGAAAATTTTGCAATTTTCCAACTTTGAATTTTTATGCCCTTTAATCACAGAGATACGGCACACAAAAAACTTGATAAGTAACATTTCCCACATGTTTACTTTACATCAGCACAATTTTGGAACCAAAATTTTTTTTGTTAGGAAGTTATAAGGGTTAAAAATTGACCAGCGATTTCTCATTTTTGCAACACCATTTTATTTTTACGGACCACATCACATTTGAAGCCACTTTGAGGGGTCTATATGATAGAAAATACCCAAACGTGACACCATTCTAAAAACTGCACCCCTTATGGTGCTCAAAACCACATTCAAGAAGTTTATTAACCCTTTAGGTGCGTCACAGGAATTTTTTAAATATTTTAAAAAAAATGAATACCTAACTTTTTTTCACAAAAGAAATAATTCAGGTTCAATTTTTTTATTTTACCAAGGGTAACAGGACAAATTGGACTGCAAAAGTTATTGTGCAATTTGTCCTGAGTACGCTGATACCTGATATATTGGGGGGAACCACTATTTCGGCGCATGGCACAGCTCAGAAGGGAAGGAGCGCCGTTTGACTTTTTCAATGCAAAATTGGCTGGAATTCAGATCGGACGCCATGTCACGTTTGGAGAGCCTTTGATGTACTTAAAAAGTGGAAACCCCCCACAAGTGACCCCATTTTGGAAACTAGATCCCCCAAGGAACTTATCTAGATATGTGGTGAGAACTTGGAACCCACAAGGGCTTCACAGAAGTTTATAACGTACAGCCGTACAATTAAAAAAATTACATTTTTTCCACAAAAATGATCTTTTCACCCCCAATTTTTATTTTCCCAAGGGTAACAGGATCCTAAAAGTTATTGTGCCATTTGTCCTGAGTACGCTGATACCCCACATGTGGGGGTAAACCACTATTTGGGCGCATGGCAGAGCTCGGAAGGGAAGCAGCGCCATTTGACGTTTTTGGCAGGAATTGAGATCGGACACCATGTCGCGATTGGAAAACCCCTGATGTACCAAAACAGTGGAAACCCCCCACAAATGACACCATTTTGGAAACTAGACCCCCCAAGGAACTTATCTAGATGTGTGGTGAGAACTTTGAACCCCCAAGGGCTTCAGAGAAGCTTATAACATACAGCCGTACAATTAAAAAATCATATTTTTTTCACAAAAATGATCTTTTCACCCTCAATTCTTATTTTTCCAAGGGTAACAGGGCCCTAAAAGGTATTGTGCAATTTGTCCTGAGTAAGCTGATACTCCACATGTGGGGTAAACCACTATTTGGGCGCATGGCAGAGCTCGGAAGGGAAGCAGCGCCATTTGACGTTTTTGGCTGGAATTGAGATCTGACACCATGTCGCGTTTGGAAAGCCCCTGATGTACCAAAACAGTGGAAACCCCCCACAAATGACACTATTTTGGAAACTAGACCCCCAAGGAACTTATCTAGATGTGTGGTGAGCACTTTGACCCCTCGAGTGCTTCACAGAAGTTTATAACGCCCGGGCGTGAAAATAAAAAATTCATATTTTTTCCACAAACATGATCATTTAGTCACCAATTTTTTTATTTTCCCAAGGGTACCAGGAGAAATTGGACCCCAAAAGTTGTTGTCCAATTTGTCCTGAGTACGCTGATACTCCATATGTGGGAGAAAACTACTGTATGGGCACATGTCGGGGCTCGGAAGGGAAGTAGTGACTTTTTGGAATGCAGACTTTGACGGAATGGTCTGCGGGTCTCATGTTGTCTTTGGAGAGCCCCTAATGTACCTAAACAGTGGAAACCCCCACAAATGACCCCATTTTGGAAACTAGACCCCCTAAGGAACTTATTTAGATGTGTGGTTAGCACTTTGAACCCCCAAGGGCTTCACAGAAGTTTATAGTGCCCGGGCATGAAAATAAAAAAATTGTATTTTTTCCACAAACATGATCAATTAGTCCCCAATTTTTTTATTTTCCCAAGGGTAACAGGAGAAATTAGACCCCAAAAGTTGTTGTCCAACTTGTCCTGAGCACACTGACACCCCATTTGTGGGAGAAAACTACTGTATGGGCACACGTTGGGGCTCGGAATGGAAGTAGTGACGTTTTGGAATGCAGACTTTGATGGAATGGTCTGCGGGTGTCATGTGCGTTTGGAGAGCCCCTAATCTACCTAAACTATTGAAACTCCCCACAAGTGACCCAATTTTGGACACTAGACCCCCCACGGAACTTATCTAGATGTGTGGTGAGCACTTTGAACCCCCAAGTGCTTCACAGAAGTTTATAATGCCTGGGCATGAAAATAAAAAAATCATATTTTTTCCACAAACATGATCAATTAGTCCCCAATTTTTTTATTTTCCCAAGGCTAACAGGAAAAATTGAACCCCAAAAGTTGTTGTCCAATTTGTCCTGAGTACGCTGACACCCCATTTGTGGGAGAAAACTACTGTATGGGCACACGTCGGGGTTTGGAAGGGAAGTAGTGACGTTTTGGAATGCAGACTTTGATGGAATGGTCTGCGGGTGTCATGTTGCCTTTGGAGAGCCCCTAGTGTACCTAAACAGTGGAAGCCCCCCACAAATGACCCCATTTTGGAAACTAAACCCCCTAAGGAACTTATCTAGATGTGTGGTTAGCACTTTGAACCCCCAAGGGCTTCACAGAAGTTTATAATGCCCGGGCATGAAAATAAAAAAATCGTATTTTTTCCACAAGCATGATCAATTAGTCCCCAATTATTTTATTTTTCCAAGGGTAACAGGAGAAATTGAACCCCAAAAGTTGTTTTACAATTTATCCTGAGTATGCTGGCACCCCATTTGTGGGAGAAAACTACTGTATGGGAACACGTCGGGGCTCGGAATGGAAGTAGTGACGTTTTGGAATGCAGACTTTGATGGAATGGTCTGCGGGTGTCATGTGCGTTTGGAGATCCCCTAATCTACCTAAACTATTGAAACTCCCCACAAGTGACCCCATTTTGGACACTAGACCCCCCACGGAACTTATCTAGATGTGTGGTGAGCACTTTGAACCTTCAAGTGCTTCACAGAAGTTTATAACGCCCGGGCATGAAAATAAAAAAAATCATTTTTTTCCACAAAAATGATATTTTTGCCCCCAATTTTTTATTTTCCTAACGGTAACAGGAGAAATTGGACCCCAAAAGTTGTTTTGCAATTTGTCCTGAGTAGGCTGATACCCTACATGTGGGGGTAAAACACTGTTTGGGCGCATGGCAGAGCTTGGAAGGGAAGGAGCACCATTTGACTTTTTCAACTCAGAATTGGCTGGAATTGAGATCAGACGCCACGTTGCATTTGGAGAGCACCTGATGTGCCCAAACAGTGGAAACCCCCAATTCTAACTCCAACCCTAACGCCAACACACCCCTAACCCTAATCTCAGCCCTAACCCTAACCCTAACCCTAGCCCTAACCCTAACCCTAGCCCTAACCCTAACCCTTGCCCTAACCCTAATGGGAAAATGGAAATAAATACATTTTCTTTTAATTTTATTATTTTTCCCTTACTAAGGGGGTGATAACAGGGAGTTTGATTTACTATTTATGGCGGTATTTATTTTTGGCGGCTGTCGCACGCTAAAAGACGCTTTTTATTGTAAAAATAGTTTTTGCATCACCACATATTGAGAGCTATAATTTTTCCATATTTTGACTCACTGAGTCATATGAGGTCTTATTTTTTGCGGGACGAGTTGACGTTTTTATTGGTACTATTTTCGGGCACGTGACATTTTTTGATCGCTTTTTATTCCAATTTTTGGGACGCAGAATGAACAAAAACCAGCGTTTCATGAATATCTTTTGGGGGGGTACGTTTACACCGCTCCGCGTGTGGTAAAATTGATAAAGCGGTTTTATTCTTCGGGTCAGTACGGTTACAGCGATACCTCATTTAGGTCATTTTTTTATATTTTGTCGGTTTTATGCAATGAAAACTATTTTATATAAAAAATAATTATTTTTGTATCACTTTATTCTGCAAGCTATAACTTTTATATTTTTTCGCTGACGATGCTGTATGGCAGCTCGTTTTTTTGCGGGACAAGATGATGTTTTCAGCGGTACCATGCATATTTATATGCGTCTTTTTGATCGTGCATTATTGCACTTTTTGTTTGGCGGTATGATAATAAATCATTATTTTTTGCTTCGTTTTTTATTTTTATTTTTTAAGGGGTTCGCTAAAGGGGTTAACTAATGGGATAGTTTTATAGGGCAGGTCGTTACAGACGCGGCAATACCTAATATGTGTACTTTTATTGTTTTTTTTATTTTAAAAAAAATGGATTTATTGGGGGAATATTTTTTTTTCTAATTTATTTGGCGATTTTTTTAAAATTATTTTAACACTTTTTTTTTTTTTTACTTTATTACATAGTCCCAGGTGGGACATCACTGTCCTGTGACAGATCGCTGATCTGTCACATCACAGATCACTGTGACAGATCAGCAATCTGTCACAGGCACTGCTGCAGACTTCCTCATGCCTGCGCTTTGCAGGCACTGAGGAAGTCAGCTCCCTACAGGCCCCCGTCGCCATCTTGGATTCTGGGGCCTGTAGGGAAAGAGACCCCCGCAGCAGCGCTGCACATTGCGCTGCCGTGGGGGGCTCAGGGAAGCACGGAGGGAGCCCCCTCCCTGCCGATGCTTCTCTTTAACACCCGGTACAGCGCGATCATGTTTGATCGTGGTTTGTAAGGGGTTAACGTGTCGGGGGCGGTCCGTGACCGCCCCTGACACATAGAGCTGGATGTCAGCTGTGATAATCAGCTGACACCCAGCCGCGATCAGTGGCGCTCACCACGTGGGCGCAGCTGATCGCGGTAGACGTACTATCCCGTCCATGGGCATAGGGGCCCGGGTCCCATGGACGGGATAGTACGTCTGATGGCAGGAAGGGGTTAAATACTCTGCTGTCAAACATACAAAATTCTGTAGCATGGTCCACATTGGGGCAGGCGACACACCTGCCACAAGGTGAACATCTACATCTTTGAACAGGTTTAGGTAGAAATGTGGGAAATTACGTAGACAGAGTATTAACCGCATTTAGGCTCTTCCCAAAAGATCCTGCATGCTTCATGCATGGCAAACCATGATGGTAGGTTGTGCTGAATGGTATTGTTAAAGAATGGGGTCACTGGTGAGTATAGGCCAATATTTGTTGATAATATTGTGCATTAGATACCATTGAGAGTGGTATTGTGTAACTAATCTCACCTTTATATCTGTCTTTGATTTTTTATTGTTCAGAAAGATTAGTTTCTGACTGTCAGTATTCCTTGCATGGTTATAAGCCTTATTATTACTCCTATGGCTATTGCCACGTTCCAAAAACATTTCCTTCATCTCCCTAGCATGAACCTCAAAATCATCAAAGGAAGAACAAATATGTCTCATTCTTAGAAATTGCTCAATTTAAACCGATTTGATCATGTGTTTAGGGTGTGCAGAAGATGTATGCAAAAGGGTCTCTTTGAGAAAAATGTCCCAAAATCATCCCGTTTAATCTTTACATCAAGGAAATCGATCCTGTGGGAAAACATCTGTGGAAAACAGATCCCTTTGCCATAGCCCCAGGAACAGGTTTGCATAGGATGGAGTGCAGGCTGCAGCCATGGCTGTTCCTTTAAGCTGTAGGAAAAAGGATCTGTTGAATGTGAAAAAATTTAGTAGACAGTGGATGAAATCAATCTACTCTGGATTTAAATTAGACATGCCCAGAAAAAATGTTGATGCTTTGAGGCCATGCTCATGTTTGATATTGGTATATAGTGACTCCACGTCACATGTGACGAGAAGCATATCCTCGTCAATGGACATGGAGTCAATCTTTTACCATAATTCTCCCATTTTACGTAGATATGATGGAATGGTCTCAGCTAACAGTTTGAGGGGTGAATCAGTGAATCAGCAGACATGTTCTGTTAGTCCCCCTATGCTGGATATAATTGGCCTACCTGGAGGAACACGTGGATCTTTATGTATCTTAGGAAGTATGTACAATGTTGATATAGTTGGTTCTTTGATGGTAAGGATATCTTGTATCTCCTTCGTGATAACATTAGTATCCAGTGCAGATTGAAGAAGTCTCAACAGTTCTGTCCTATAGCAGTACAATGAGTTGTATGTTAATATTTTATAGCAAAGACTGTCCTTTAAGAGACGGTTAGCTTCAGTCTCATAAATATTTGTTGGCCACACAACCACATTGTCACCTTTGTTGACGGGTTTAAATACTTTTTTTCATTTTTTTTAAAGAATTTAAAGCCGTACGTTCCATTATTATAAAATTATCTATCTATATGGAAGTTTTTTTTCTATCTTCGAAGATACCGCCTGTACAAAGATTTCAACATTCGGACCTAAAGAAAGGGACAGAAATTTTGGGGACTTTTTCTTAATGGAGGGACCTTACCCAGTGGTGTAGAGTCGCATTTGATGTTTAATTCTTCCAGGATTTGGAGCACCTCCTGTTCTTCTGGCATTGGGAATCTTTGTTGTATCTTTTTGTTGTGGAACTATTTTTTAAAGATTAAAAATCTTACTAATATATTCAGGTCCTTTATTTCTGTAAAGATTTCAATGGTGTTGATGGTGAGAAGGATAAACCTCTAGATAAAAGAGACAATTCAGTATCAGTAAATGATTGATCAGGCAGATTAATCACCATAGGAACGTTATTAATACACTTTTCTGATTGTGCTTTTCATTTGTTGTCTAAAGTTTGTCTTTCCCATTCCCATTTCAATTTTTTTGCTTCCAAATCTAGTGGAGATTATATATTGGGATGAATCCAACTGCTTTCCAGACGATGATATTGATGATATGGAGGACGATCTCTCACCATGGGGACCATGGGGATTCAGGTAGGGAATGTTTCCATCTGCATACATTATTTTCTTGAAAGTCATTGCTGACAGCCCCTCTGCATTTGGATCGGAGATGCAGCGGCATGACGTGGGGTCCCAATCGCTGCCATGGAGACCCAATAATTACAAAAATATTTAAAAAAATAATAAAAAATCAATATTTATTCCATCAAAAAATATTTGAATTAAAAATAATCTAAACAATAAAAGTACATATTTAGTATTGCCGCATCTGTAACGACCTGACCTACAAAACTGTCCCACTAGTTAACCCCTTTAGTGAACACCATTAAAAAACAAGGCAAAAAACTGCTTTATCATCATACCACTGAACAAAAAGTGGAATAACACACGATGAAAAAGACAGATATAAATAAACATGATACCGTTGAAAACATCATCTTGTCCAGCAAAAAACAAGCCGCCATATAGCTTCATCACCAAAAATCGGAATAAAAAGCGATCAAAAGATGTCATGTGCTCGAAAATGGTAAAATTAAAACATCAACTCGTCCCACAAAAAACAAGAGCTCACAAGACTCTGTGGGCTAAAATACAAAAAGTTATAGCTCTCAAAATATGGTGATGCAAAAACTATTTTTTGCAATAAAAAGCATCTTTTAGTGTGTGGCAGCTGCCAAACATAAAAGTCAGCTATAAATAGTAAATCAAACTCCCCTTTATCACCTCCTTAGTAAGGGAAAAATAATAAAATGAAAAAAAGTATTTATTCCCATTTTCCCTTTGGGGTTAAGGTTAGGGTTCGGTTAGTGGCTAAAGTTAGGTTTAGGGTTGGGATAAATTTAGAGTTAGGATTGGGGCTAAAGTTAGGATTAGGGTTGGTGTTGTGAGTTCATTCTCTGGTTCACCAGTTGTGATTCTCCTTCCAGACTCCCTCTGGTAGTAACAGGAGGTAGTGAGGCTGATTTGATCGGTGGAGATCTGCCACCTGAGAATGAGGATGACGATTGGACATCAGGAGTCTCAGATTGGATTTAAGACAGCCGACGCCCTATTCAGTTGATGGTGATTCCTTCTGGCTTGTCAGCTCTTGGTTTTTCAGCTCGGTTCGAGTTATCTAAAGCTAAGTTTTTCTGCTAATGTTCACACTTGATTTTGTTGGTCTATTCAGTTTTTTGTGTGGTCAGCCAGCCCCGGCTGGGGGCTGTGCTGAATTTCCACTCTTATTTATCAGTATTTTGCCAATTTGCTTTTTGTCCCTTACTAGTTTGGTCTCTTTTTGCTCTGTCTCAGAATATTTCAGAGTGCTGATATAGTGGGAGAAGTCTAGTGACTTCAGGGTTAATTTTGCTATCAGAAGTGTTGGACATTATTTTTGTAGGGTTTTTTGCAGGTTGCAGACAGTGTCTTTCCTTTCCTTCCCTTTCTAGTCAGTTTGGGCCCCATCGTTTGCTCAGCCTATTTTCCTGCCTGTGTTTGTGCTTTCATCTTGTTTCACCATCAATACATGTGTGGGGGCTATCTATTCCTTTGGGGGTCTGCTCTGGGGCAGTTAGTTTTCCCCTTTTCATTCCTCAGGCTTATTTAGTCCTTCGGCTGTGACGAAGCGTCTAGGAACATCGTAGGTATGCTCCACGGCTGCTGCGAGTTGTGTGGTAGGATCATGGATCTGCAATCTGCATAGTTACAAACCTCTCTGGTTTTCTGTGACTTAGCTTGTTTTGCTTTTTTCTCCTTGGTGACCCATTCATAACAGAATCACCAGCCACATCACAGATTCTAGGGTACTCAAAAGCAGGAAAAAGTTGTTAAAAAAAAGTGTCAGAATTTTTTTTTTATATTTTTTCCTCTTTTTCCTCTTTTTCTCTGGGGCCGTAGGAGAATTTTTTTTCTTTTTCCTAATGGAGATTAAGCAATTGTCTGATCGTGTGGAGCAGCTTGCTGCTGAAGTGCAGGGAATTTCCACCTACCTCATTCAGTCACATGCTGCTGAACCTAAGATCCCTACTCCTGATGTGTTTTCTGGGGATTGGTCTAAATTTCTGAATTTTAAGAATAATTGTAAATTATTTCTGGCCTTGAAGCCTAACTCATTGGTGAGCTCTGTGCAGCAGGTTAAAATTGTCATCTCCTTGCTGCGCGGCGATCCCCAGGATTGGGCTTTTTCTCTGACACCTGAAAATCCCATTCTGACTAATGTGGATGCATTTTTTCAAGCCTTGGGGTTGTTGTATGATGAACCTAATGCTGTTGATCAAGCTGAGAGAACCCTGTTGGCATTAAACCAGGGTCAGGATTCTGCAGAGTTATACTGTCACAAATTCCAAAAGTGGGCGGTCCTTACTACATGGAATGCATTGGCAGCTCTCTTTCGGAAGGGTTTATCAGAGACCGTAAAAGATGCTATGGTGGGATTTCCTGTTCCCTCTGGTCTGGATGATTCTATGTCATTAGCCATTCAAATTGATCGGCGTTTACCTGAACGTAAAACTGCACGGGAGGCGCTGCCACCTTTTAAACAAACGTCTGAACCTATGCAATGTGATGGGGTTTTGTCAGGAGTTTAGAAGGCGTAATAAGCTGTGTTTTTTCTGTGGAGACGCCTTTCATACTATTTCTGTCTGCCCTAAACAAGAGAAACTTTTTGCACACACATTTGCTGTGGGCAGTGTACAACCTAAGTTTCTTTTGGCAATTACTCTCATCTGGTCCTTATCCACGTTTTCCACGAAGGCTTTTGTGGATTCAGGAGCAGCGTTGAATCTCATGGATTTGGACTTTGCTAAACGTTGTGGTTTTTCCATGATGCCTCTGCGGACGCCTATTCCTTTGAGGGGTATTGATGCTACTCCTTTGGCGCAGAATAAACCTCAGTTTTGGACCCAGGTGACAATGCGAGTTGCCCCAGATCACCAAGAAAATTGTAAATTTTTGCTGCTGCATAATTTGTATGATACTATTGTTCTGGGTTTTCCTTGGTTGCAAACTCATAATCCAGTTTTGGATTGGAAATCTGGGTCTGTGGTTAGTTGGGGTTGTCAGTGTGTTCTTAGGGACGCTCCTGTTTTCTCCACCTCTTCTCAGTCTCATGATATTCCTGATTATCTAGCCGATTTTTCTGATGTATTTAGTGAGAGCAAGTCTGCGTCTTTGCCTCCTCATAGGAGTAATGACTGTGCAATTGAGTTGATGCCTGGGTGTAAATTTCCCAAGGGTCGGCTTTTCAACTTATCAGTACCCGAACATGATGCTATGCGATCCTATATTAAGGAGTCATTGGAGAAGGGTCATATTAGACCATCCTCATCACCTTTAGGTGCTGTGTTTTTTTTTGTGGCCAAGAAAGATGGTTCATTAAGACCATGTATTGATTATCGTTCCCTGAACAAGATGACGATTAAATATCAGTACCCATTACCTCTGATGTCTGATTTATTCTCCAGAGTTACGAGTGCCTGCTGGTTTACTAAGCTTGACCTCAGGGGGGCGTATAATCTTATTCGCATCAAGCACGCGGATGAATGGAAGACGGCGTTTAATACTCCGGAGGGACATTTTGAGTACCTGGTGATGCCTTTTGGGCTCACTAGTGCCCCTTCTGTCTTCCAGTCCTTTATGAATGATATTTTCCGGGACTTTGTGGATAAGTTTTTGATCATCTATCTGGATGATATTTTGATCTTTTCTAGTGATTGGGATTCTCATGTGGAATACGCCCAGACTGTGTTCCGGATTTTGAGGGAGAATTCCCTGTTTGTTAAGGGATCAAAATGCCTTTTTGGTGTACAGAGGATTTCATTTTTGGGATTTATCTTATCTCCATCGACTATTGAAATGGACCCGGCCAAGGTACAGGCCATTTATGATTGGGTTCAGCCTACTTCTTTGAAGGCCCTCCAGAAGTTTTTGGGTTTTGCTAACTTCTATCGTAAATTTATAGGTAATTTTTCTGGTATTGTCAAACCACTGACTGATCTGACCAAGAAGGACTCTGATGTGCTGAATTGGTCTCCGGAGGCTATCTCAGCATTTCAGGAGCTTAAGCAGAGATTTACTTCAGCTCCAGTTTTACGGCAACCTGATGTCTCACTTCCATTTCAGGTGGAGGTAGATGCTTCTGAGATTGGTGCAGGAGTTGTTTTGTCCCAAAAAGACCCTGTGACTTCTAAGATGAATCCCTGTGCCTTCTTTTCTCAAAAGTTCTCCCCATCTGAATGCAACTATGACGTGGGGAATCGGGAATTGTTGGCCATAAAGTGGGCATTTGAGGAGTGGAGACATTGGTTGGAGGGAGCTAGATATCAAGTTGTGGTCCTTACCGATCACAAGAATTTGATTTAACTGGAGTCAGCTAAACGCTTGAATCCTAGACAGGCTAGATGGGCCTTGTTTTTCACGTGTTTTAATTTTGTGGTCTCTATTCTTCCGGGCTCTAAGAATGTTAAGGCAGACGCCCTTTCTAGGAGTTTCTTTGCCGATTCTCTTAGTGTGATCAAGCCTACCACCATCCTAGGTGAAGGGGTAGTTCTTTCTGCCATTTTGCCCGATTTGAGATGCGCCCTGGAGGAATTTCAGGAGGATAAACCTGAGCGTTGCCCTATGGGAAAATTGTATGTTCCTGACCAGTGGAGAAAGAGAGTGATGTCTGAAATTCATTGCTCTGCATTGGCTGGTCATCCAGGTATTTTTGGTACCAGAGATTTGGTGAGTCGGTCCTTTTGGTGGCCTGCCTTATCTCGTGACGACAGGAATTTTGTACAGTCCTGTGGGACTTGTTCTCGGTCTAAACCCTGTTCTCGCTCTAGTGGGTTGCTGATGCCCTTGCCAGTGCCCAAGAGGCCATGGACCCATATCTCAATTGGTGGCCTGCCTTATCTCGTGACGACAGGAATTTTGTACAGTCCTGTGGGACTTGTTCTCGGTCTAAACCCTGTTCTCGCTCTAGTGGGTTGCTGATGCCCATGCCAGTGCCCAAGAGGCCATGGACCCATATCTCAATGGATTTTATTTCTGATCTTCCTGTCTCTCAGAGAATGACTGTTATCTGGGTGATTTGTGATAGATTTTCGAAGATGGTCCATCTTGTACCACTCCCAAAGTTGCCATCTTCCGCTGAGTTGGTGCCCTTGTTTTTACAACAGGTGGTTCGGTTACATGGGATTCCTGAGAACATTGTGTCCGACAGAGGAGTCCAGTTTGTTTCCAGATTCTGGAAAGCCTTTTGTTCCAATCTGGGAATTCAGTTATCCTTCTCCTCCGCGTTTCATCCCCAGACCAATGGACAAACTGAGAGAACAAACCAGACCTCGGAGTCTTATTTGAGATGTTTTATATCTGCTGATCAGGATGATTAGTTCTCATTTTTGCCCTTGGCCGATTTTGCACTGAACAATAGAGCTAGTTCTGCCACTTTGATGTCACCCTTTTTCTGTAATTTTGGGTTTCATCCTCGATTCTCTTCAGGGCAAGTGAAATCTTCGTCCTGCCCAGGTGTGGACACTGTGGTTGAGAGAATGCAGCAGATATGGGACCAAGTGGTGGATAAGTTGTCACTCTCTCAGGAAAAGGCCCAGCGATTTTCCAACCGGCATAGGACCATTGGTCCCCGGTTTAAAGTGGGTGATATGGTTTGGTTATCGTCTAAGAATATTCCTATGAAGGTTGCATCTCCTAAATTTAAGCCAAGATTTATTGGTCCTTATAAGATTTTTGGAAATTCTTAATCCTGTTTCGTTTCGATCTTCCAGTAGCGTTCAAGATCCATAACGTATTTCACAAATCTCTGTTGAACAGGTTTGTTCAGCCAGTGGTTCCTATGGCAGCACCTCCTGACCCTGTGTTGGTTGAAGGCAATGTGGAATATGAGGTAGAGAAAATATTGGATTCTCATTTGGTTAGATGGAGACTCCAGTATTTGGTCAAATGGAAGGGTTATGGTCAGGAGGACAATTCTTGGGTCTCTGCCTCTGATATTTATGCCATGCCAATGGTTCATGCTTTTCACCGGGCCCATTCTGATCGGCCTGGTGGCGTGGATGAGGGTTCGGTGACTGTTGTGAGTTCATTCTCTGATTCACCAGTTGTGAGTTCTCCTTCCAGACTCCCTCTGATGGTAACAGGAGGTAGTGAGGCTGATTTGATCGGTGGAGATCTGCCACCTGAGAATGAGGATGACGATTGGACCTCAGGAGTCTCAGATTGGATTTAAGACAGCCGACGCCCTATTCAGTTGCTGGTGATTCCTTCTGGATTGTCAGCTCTTGGTTTTTCAGCTCGGTTCGAGTTATCTAAAGCTAAGTTTTTCTGCTAATGTTCACACTTGATTTTGTTGGTCTATTCAGTTTTTTGTGTGGTCAGCCAGCCCCGGCTGGGGGCTGTGCTGAATTTCCACTCTTATTTATCAGTATTTTGCCAATTTGCTTTTTGTCCCTTACTAGTTTGGTCTCATTTTGCTCTGTCTCAGAATATTGGAGTGCTGATATAGTGGGAGAAGTCTAGTGACTTCAGGGTTAATTTTGCTATCAGAAGTGTTGGACATTATTTTTGTAGGGTTTTTTGCAGGTTGCAGACAGTGTCTTTCCTATCCTTTCTATTTAGTTTGGGCCCCATCGTTTGCTCAGCCTATTTTCCTGCCTGTGTTTGTGCTTTCATCTTGTTTCACCGTCCATACATGTGTGGGGGCTTATCTATTCCTTTGGGGTCTGCTCTGGGGCAGTTAGTTTTCCCCTTTTCATTCTTCAGGCTTATTTAGTCCTCCGACTGTGACGAAACGTCTAGGAACATAGTAGGCACGCTCCACGGCTGCTGCTAGTTGTGTGGTAGGATCAGGGATCTGCAATCTGCACAGTTACCAACCTCTCTGGTTTTCTGTGACTTAGCTTGTTTTGCTTTTTTCTCCTCAGTGACCCATTCATAACAGGTTGGGATTAGGGTTAGGAGTCTGTTAGGGCTAAGTTTGTGGTTTAGGGTTATGGTTAGGTTTGGGATTAGGGTTAGGGGTGTGTAGGGGTTAGGGGTTAGGGGTTAGGGGTTAGGGGTTAGGGTTAGAGTTATAATTGGGGGTTTCCACTGTTTAGGCAGAGTAGGTATGTGTTTATTTCCATTTTCTCATTAGGGTTAGGGATAGAGCCAGGGTTAGGGCTAAGGTTAGTGCTAGGGTGAGGGTTAGTGCTAGGGTGAGGGTTAGGGCTAGGGTTGGGATTAGGGTTAGAGGTGTGTTAGGGTTAGATTTGTGGTTAGGGTTATGGTTAGGGCTGGTATTAGGGTTAGGGTGTGTTGGGGTTAGGGTTGGAGTTAGATTTGGGGGGTTTCCACTGTTCAGGCACATCAGGGTCTCTCCAAACGCGACATGGCGTCTGATCTCAATTCCAGCCAATTCTGCGTTGAAAAAGTCAAACGGTTCTCCTTCCCTTCCGAGCTCTGCCATGTGCCCAAACAGTGGTTTACCTGCCTATATGGGGTATCAGCGTACTCAGGACAAATTGTGTAACAAATTTTTGGGTCCAATTTCTTCTGTTAACCTTAGTAAAATAAAACAAATTGCATCTGAAGTAAATCTTTTGTGAAAAAAAGTTAAATGTTAATTTTTTTTAAACATTCCAAAAATTCCTGTGAGGCACCTGAGGGTTAATAAACTTCTTGAATGTGGTTTTGAGTACCTTGAGGGGTGCAGTACTTAGAATGGTGTCACTTTTGGGTATTTTCTATCATATAGACCCCTCAAAGTGACTTCAAATGTGATGCGGCCCCTAAAAAAATGGTGTTGTAAAAATGAGAAATCGCTGTTTAACGTTTAACCCTTATGACTTCCTAACAAAACAAAAATTTGGATCCAAAATTGTGCTGATGTAAAGTAGACATGTGGGAAATGTTATTTATTAACTTTTTTGTGTGACATATTTCTCTTTTTTAAGGGCATGAAAATTCAAAGTTGGAAAATAGCGAAATGTTCAAAATTTTCGCAAAATTTCCATTTTTTTCACAATTAAACGCAAGTCATATCAAAGAAATTTTACCACTATCATGAAGTACAATATGTCACGAGAAAATGATGGCAGAATCACCAGGATCTATGGAAGGGTTCCAAGGCTATTACATCATAAAGGGACAGTGGTCAGAATCGTAAAAATTGGCCTGGTCATTAACATTCAAACCACCCTTGGGGGTAAAGGGGTTGATTGAATTTTGTGTGCATATTTCTCCCACTTAGTGACAAAAATGGGATCCTCCCCAGGAAATGAAAGGAAAACATGAATGAGCAAAACTCTAGGTATCAACTTAAGCCTAATATAATTTTCAAGAAATGCTTTGTTCGAAAAAATGTTAATTCTCTTATGTAAGAGATGTTTAATGCTATTCTGCAATTGAAAATTGATTATCTGATCATCAGAACCTGTAGTGTCCTGATCACAAATAAAGACATTGGACAGCTGTGTTTGCCAGGTAACTTCCCTGGCCTTATATATAGTCCATTGTTCAATTATGTCTAAGCAATCTGTGAAAGAGACACAGTGACATTTAGAAATGGCAGATATTGAACAAATTGTGAGACATCACAAAGATATAGGACCGTTGGTCATGCACATATTAATGTACGGATCATATAAAGAATTGGTGTGAGAAAAGACCATAGAAGGAAATTAAATTAAGAATATATACATTTTATTTGAACAATATTAATAATCAGTACTCAAAAGTTGAAAAAACACAGACTGAACCAAAAATGGCAGGACACAACTGAGGCACAGTTGAGTAATCACATATACATGAGATTATTTATGGCACATGGATATACAATTAGGGATATACGTACCCTGAATAAAGTAATATAATTAATTATACCAATCAATCAGAGCAGGTAAATATACCAACGGGGTACAAATGGCCTGGGAGGGATATATTATTAATAGGAAACAAAAGGGGAGAATCCCATGCTGTAACCCTCACTAACATGCCATAAAAGTTAGCTTTTAATCAAGATCAAAATTAAATGAGGGTACAACTAGTGACAAACAGTTTAAAAGAATCTACCCCTATTCTATTATCATTGTAAATATAACAGGAGCCATTGCTTCTGATTCTCATGCTCTGGCACCATGGGGTGCCATCATTATCGAGTAGCTTGGGACAATAGAGTTAAAACAACAAGGGAAGGGACATTAGCAGTAATGGATGGCCAGCTGAAAACTTCTCATGTATATAGCTTTTGAAAGTATATGTCCATCAATTGAATCATGACCGCTTGTGTCAATAAACAAACACCAAGGACATCATTTTAAAATGCTCACCATTATGAAGACTGTCGTAAGCACTGTCATCCTTTCATATGAAGAATCCAAAGGGAGTTTGTAGCTATATTCCGCGCTGCCGCTTTAGACAAATTCCAGGAGAATGCTGTATGATTGCAGTGGTTTTATTCTACGCGTTTCAGGGGTCTCATGCCCCCTTCATCAGGAAATACCACAAATACATACAGGTATCACAGACATAAATAGGTTTGTAAGGATGCTGGATTTCAAAAAAATGAGCGCCAACAAGTCAGATGATGCAGTGTCAAAGTTCAATGACACCACATGGTTAACAGTTAACCTAAGATATATTACAAAAGAATACGTATTTTAAAAGATTTTTTGATTACATTTTCGTTTACAAAACAGATAATAAAGTCAAATTTACGATTTAAACAAAAAAAAAAAAAAAAAAAAAAAAGGGGAAAGGGGGAGTTTATTCCTGTTTAGAGGTGGATACCTTACAAGTGGACTATCGTATGGAAACAGCAAACCGCTTTTTTTTTCATTGAAAGCATTGCAATCTTAATACAAAAAGGGGAAAAAAGTAAAAACATAATTTTAATTCATTACCAATAAAAAATATATAATTTTAGTTAAATTCTAAAAAATTAAATATAAAATTATTTTTTAGTATAGAGGAAATGGGTTAAAAAATAATAAAGGATGCTAAAAGTAGCAACACACGAGAAGCTGCACAGCAGCCAGCGCTGCTCAGAATGAGAACGCAGACAGCATGGATTCATTACTTCACTAATACAAAGATCATGGGCAAATTTTAGATATAACATGAAGCACTTAATGCAATACCTAATTGCAATTTTATATTTATATTTATAATTAATTTTACAATACTGTGCCTCCTTGGTCTAATGAAAAAGGAAGAGGAGGGAAAAAAAAAAAAAAAAAAAAAAAAAAAAATTATTTATGTATTTGCTTAAATATTGCTTGTGCGTTAGCTCTAAAAGAGTGTTATATATATGAAAATCCTGTATAGCCTCCTATCAGGTTTAGCTCCTTTTGCCCTTGGGAGCAATCAGTTTCATACCTCTGTCTTAAACATTATCTCGGTTAGTTGCATTTTTTGAAGAATTTTTTGAAGAGTTTTTTTTTTTTTTTCTTTAATTAAGCCCGGGTAAGCGCTACTAATTCTACTAGTCTGACATGAAAGAATGACCCCGGCTGATAATAGTATCTTATTTCTCCTTTAACTCAGCTCCCATGCATATATTGCCTAGTCATAGAGATTAGTGAACAGTGCAAGAATGTTACTGCCACTCCTTCACAGTAAAAAGACTTATGTGTCAGGGGGTGAACACTAAAGCTGCCTGCGATCTTATCTATTAATGAAGCCACCCATTCACTCTGCCGCTTTATCCTGCGTTTTTTCTTTGAGCAGTAGTTGGCTCCTGCACAGCGTCCTGTGTGTTGCTGCATCTGATATTAACCCCCTTTTTTATGTGCTTCATGTTATATCTAAAATTTGCCCATGATCTTTGTATTAGTGAAGTAATGAATCCATGCTGTCTGCGTTCTCATTCTGAGCAGCGCTGGCTGCTGTGCAGCTTCTCGTGTGTTGCTACTTTTAGCATCCTTTATTATTTTTTAACCCATTTCCTCTATACTAAAAAATAATTTTATATTTAATTTTTTAGAATTTAACTAAAATTATATATTTTTTATTGGTAATGAATTAAAATTATGTTTTTACTTTTTTCCCCTTTTTGTATTAAGATTGCAATGCTTTCAATGAAAAAAAAAGCGGTTTGCTGTTTCCATACGATAGTCCACTTGTAAGGTATCCACCTCTAAACAGGAATAAACTCCCCCTTTCCCCTTTTTTTTTTTTTTTTTTTGTTTAAATCGTAAATTTGACTTTATTATCTGTTTTGTAAACGAAAATGTAATCAAAAAATCTTTTAAAATACGTATTCTTTTGTAATATATCTTAGGTTAACTGTTAACCATGTGGTGTCATTGAACTTTGACACTGCACCATCTGACTTGTTGGCGCTCATTTTTTTGAAATCCAGCATCCTTACAAACCTATTTATGTCTGTGATACCTGTATGTATTTGTGGTATTTCCTGATGAAGGGGGCATGAGACCCCTGAAACGCGTAGAATAAAACCACTGCAATCATACAGCATTCTCCTGGAATTTGTCTAAAGCGGCAGCGCGGAATATAGCTACAAACTCCCTTTGGATTCATCATTTCTTTGGTCACTGAAGACCTGTGGATCTGCAGCAGCCGCTACCTACACGCTCTTATCTCATCCTAACCAGGTGAGCATATTTCATGATATACTGTCTTTTGTAACGTGGATAAGACCCTATTGCGCTTTTTTGTCTCCCCCTTTTTTTGCAATCCTTTCATATGAAAGCATTCCCTGCAAAATGTTGCCATTGGAATTACTAACCAATCCGATCTTCTGTCTTTTTATCTCTATCTTCACATAGCAGAATCTGCTGTATGTTAATACTACACTTCCAATCAGCCCTTGCTTCACCTCAGTGCTGCAGACCCCTCCATTCCCTCTTCTCCTGACAAAACCTGCCTCTCTGCTTTATTATCAAGCTAATTTACAGATAGAATTCAACTTATGATTATGTTGACTGCTTCTCTACAGTTCCTTGCCTGAGTAATTTTATCTTCTGACATCTACATCAGTATCAGACTGTAAATGGAGTGAGTTGACAAATTCCGCGCTGCCGACAGAATTGAAAAGTATATCCCAGTATAGTACAGTAAGATGGCAGTTTATTTCAACGCGTTTCGAAGTGTATAACTTCTTCAGGAAAAAAACACATGTACATGTGGTTTTTCCTGAAAAAGAAGTTATATACTTCGAAACGCTTTGAAATATACCGCCACCTTACTGTACTATACTGGGATATACTTTTCAATTCTGTCGGCAGCGTGAATTTTGTCCACTTACTCCCTTTGCAGTCTGATATCTGATAGTCACTTGCTGACCTGTGGATCCACTGCAGCTGATTTTCTACATTATATGCATTTTTAACAGATTGAACAGGCGAGTTTAATCTGAGTGCAAAACTTACTGTATTTCTTGTATAAGACCCTACTTCCTCTGATCTATTCTTCAATTTCTTGGTTATCTACATCATTATAGCTGCTGTTTCAGATAATTAAATTATGCATGGCAATTTATAAATATATTTCAATTAATTTCAATCTCAATATACAGTTTCCTTTTTGTTTCCAAAATATACAACCCAATCTGCAAGATATATCTCCTTTCTTTCCCCTCTAAATAAAGCCCATCCTGTAGAATAGCTCTTTTTTCAGCCCCAATATACAGAGCCCCATGTTGCAGAATATCTATCCTTTCTAACCTCTGTAGATACATTCCATCCTAAAGTATATCTCTTCTTTGTATCCTGTATGTACAACTGCATCCTGCATTATATATTTTTTTTTTGTCCCCTGTATTTGCAGACCATCCTGCAGTATCTCTCCTATCATCCCCTGTATATATCCCATCCTGCAATTTACCACTCATTTTAGTTACCAGCACATATGTAATGCTGCTTTCTGGTATGAGCTTTGCACTGTAATAAAATATGCTCTTTCCCTTTCTATTATATCATTCCTCAGCGTGGAAGCTACATTTTAGACACAGCATAGCTATGCTGACAGGAAACCATCTAAGAGAAACTAGACTGCTTATCATTGACTACAGGCTCTAGAACAGTAGAACAGGTCCAATAGCAACTGAAAGGTGAATAGAGCCTGGAGGTAGACCTTGTGGGGTGTGGGAATAAGTGCAAAAGGAACAAATTTAAAAATTTGTTAAAATGGCACAAATAATATATGCATGATAATAATAATAATTCTATAACGTTATTTTATAATATTAATAACATTTTTTCCCATGTAAGACATGGAAGAGCATTACAAAATAACAAATATTCTAAAATACATAACATAATTACATTAATATATTAAGAGAAAAGGCTTTCCTTAATATGAAGCTTAACAACCTTTTCAATCTACTGTTTCTGTATAATGCACACTTAACATGGTTGACTTAGCACATTACTCAGCGTGAGGAATGAACACTAATCCCCACTGTATGCTGCTTGTGTTGAAATTTTGGAGAAGATTACATTCATATTAAACCAGTGTTTAAAATAAAAAGCATGTCTGCATGTCACAACTTGTCTCACAATTAATTAAGTAAAGTATTTAGTCCAAATATTCATCTTTCATTAAATTACTAGACTTTCGTGAATTGGGCTATATTGCAATAACATGCTGACTTCCTATTCAAATCTTTGATGAACATAAATGAAGGTATTATTGTAGAAATCAACATGTTAGATACCATGTGAAACATATATTTGAAAAGGAATGGTAAATAAAAGAGAACTTCACCAAATAAAATCAGGTCACAGATAAATCTTTCTCTTATACCGGGCAGTCTATGCATCAATGGGACTGTCAACCCCAGAGCATGACTATATCATTAACTCAAAACTGCAAATAAAGATGAAACAACAACCAAAAGATGGATTTCATCAACCAAGGTATCATTTTTAAACAGTATAATGGCGCCAACCTGACACTGTGTGTAGGTTACTGTGCACCATTTTGCCGACAGGTTCTCTTTAAGTGCTTGCATTTTGGTTAAAAAAAATAATTTTTAAAAATTTAGCTTCATTAAAAATTTTGCACCATTTACTTTCTGCAGCCTTTGCTTTGTACTACTGAATATATTGCTGGCTAAAAAAAATTATCAATGGAGAATATGTTAGTTTTCTCATTCAGACTGAATTATGAGAAATTTGTAACTCTTTTATCTGTCTGTTTATGAGCTACTCTCAAAGCTGAATATGCAGAAAAACAAAAAATTGTAAATGCATAATTGGTACAAAACTTGAAGTAAAACCCAATTGCATAAATGATTTCTAGCCCCAAATACAGTGCATAATTTTAAGTAAAAAAAAATTGCACACAAACGTGGACACCCCCTTCTATTGATTTTCTCAAAACATAAGAATTGGTAAAAAATAATGTATTTATTGTACTAATTGATGGTAACTTCAAAGCCAAGTTTTTGCCTCACAATCTTCACTAGATTACCTATTGGCAGTTGATTACAAATAGTAATAACATACTGTAGGTATGTATTTATTTCCATTTTCCCATTAGGGTTAGAGCCAGGGTTAGGGCTAAGGTTAGGGCTAGGGTTAGGATTGGGATTAGGGTTAGGGGTGTGTTAGGGTTAGATTTGTGGTTATGGTTATGGTTAGGGCTGGTATTAGGGTTAGGTTGTGTTGGGGTTAGGGTTGGAGTTAGAATTGGGGGGTTTTCACTGTTCAGGCACATCAGGGCCTCTCCAAACGCGACATGGTGTCTGATCTCAATTGCAGCCAATTCAGCATTGAAAAAGTCAAACAGTGCTCTTCCCTTCCAAGCTCTGCCATGCGCCCAAACAGTGGTTTACCCCCCACATATGGGTATCAGCCTACTCAGGACAAATTGCACAACATCTTTTGGGGTCCAATTTTTCCTGTTACCCTTGGAAAAATAAAAATTGGGGGCAAAAACATAATTTTTGTGAAAAAATACAATGTTTTTCTTTTTATGGCACTACGTTATAAACTTCTGTGAAGCACTTGGGGGTTCAAAGTGCTCACCACACCTCTAAATAAGTTCCTTGGGGGGGTCTAGTTTCCAAAATGGGGTTACTTGTGGGGAATTTTCAACAGTTTAGGCACATCGGGGCTCTCCAAATGCGACATGACACCCGCAGACCATTCCATCAAAGTCTGCATTCCAAAACGTCACTACTTCCCTTCCGAGCCCCGACGTGTGCCCATACAGTAGTTTACTCCCACATATGGGGCATCAGGGTACTTAGGACAAATTGGACAACAACTTTTAGGGTCCAATTTCTCCTGTTACCCTTGAAAAAATAAAAAAATGGGGGATAGAGATGAGCGACTTTTCCATTTTTCGTGTCGAGTCGGGTTTCATATAACCCAACTTTCTAAAAAGTCGGGTCGAACGAAATCGGCCGACTATAGGGGAAAGTCGGGGTCCGAATGAAACACGAAACCCAATGCAAGTCAATGGGGAAGCAAAGTTGGCAGGGAGTGGAGGACAGTAAACATACTTAAAGTGCCCATTTCAATGCCGACAACATCAATTCTTATTACTTAAGCTTGGCAACCTTAATTTACTTTATAATAATAGTTAAGCATTGAAAACTGGGGGTTATTTGGCTAAAGTTGTGGGGGGTAGGGCTGGTGCCAGGTTTTTGTGTGCCCTGGGCCAAAGAGTGTCAGTGTGCCCTTTTAACACATACCACAATTCATAATGCTCCGATACGGCACAGAAATATAGGTATAGTACAATAAAAAATACTTCACTGCTTACATGACATGACTGATATCTATTTTATATTCTACAATAGCTCAAAAAATGGACAGTATATTACTCCATACAGTATTATGGCCACCACCTAGTGCGCCATACAGAATAATGAGCCCCATATATTTCACTATACAGAATAATTGGTCCCATATAATGTTCCATACAGTATATGATGAGCTCCACATAATGCTACAGTATAAGTTGGTCCCCATGGACGATGCTCCAGTGTGTTATGGGCCCAAATAATGCTCCATATATAATGGGCCCCATTTCTAATGCTCCAGTGTATAATGGGCCCCGTAAATGCAGCTCCAGTGTCTGATGTCCCCCATTTGGAATGCTCCAGTATATGTTGGTCCCCATGGACGATGCTCCAGTGTGTTATGGGCTCAAATAATGTTCCATATATAATGGGCCCCATTTCTAATGCTCCAGTGTATAATTGGCCCCGTAAATGTTGCTCCGGTGTCTGAAGTCCCCCATTTGGAATGCTCCAGTATATGATGGGCCAAATGGATGAGGTTCCAGTGCATGATGGGCCCCATTTATCATTCCCCAGTGTATATTGCCCCCCAAAAAATGCTCCCAACATTTAAAAAAATTAAATACCTCTCCTCGCTGGGGCACTGCTCTACTCTGGACTCCTCAGCATTGCCATTTTAAAGCTCTCTGCACTTGTACTGTTTCGGTAGAGGGCATACAGAGGTGATGTCATCCCGCTCTGTAACCTGAATGTCACTGTCAGGAAAGGTGGAAGACGTCACGGCGGTGGAGCAGGGAGAAGTAAGTGCTGTGACCCTGAGCAAGCATGAGGGGCCTACTCGTGGGCGATGGCACTGGCACAGGGCCCCTCATAGACGGTATGTCTGATGGCGAGTGGGCCCTCCCACCGGCAGAAACACTTTTGCGTACTATCAGGGGCCCTGTGCAACTGCCATCGCCCACGAGTAGGACCCCCACCTGCACAGGGAACCGGCACTTTCATCTGCACCTTCCTCTGTGTCACCGTGTAAGGTGGTATAGTATGTGGGAAGGGGCACCTGAGTTTCATCAGGGTCTGATTCATGCTCAGTAGACTGTGAGGGCAATGTAGTGCTGTGGGTGAATGTACCAGCAGATTCATCTAGCAGTGGCTGTGCATCAGTGCACTCCATGTCAGATTCATCTTGGACTGGGGAATTCAGGATTTGACTTGATAACTCAGGAATGCTATGTGAAAAGAGCTCCATGGAGTAATCTGAAGTGTGGGCTGCCGCATACTTCACTTTTAATGGGGGTGAAGGAGAAAAGGAAAGGGGTCGTTCCTGACGAGAAGCCTGCACTGACAATTCAGTGCTTGCATTCTTTTAAGCTTCAGAAGAGGAGGCCATAGAGCTGGAGGCATTTTCGGCAATGTAAGGCAAAACCAGTTCCTGATGCTCCGGCTTTAAAAACAGTCTACCTACTCCCAGAAAAGGGAACCTTAAAGGACTTCTTGTGCCAGCTGATGACGCAGGCTCAACACCTCCTGCCTTAGCTGCTATTGTGCTTTTGGCAATACCAGCAGATGCACCACCATCACCATCAGTACCAGCTGGCCCCCCAACACCCACGTCCGTGGCCTCTTCCACCATGCGTAATAATTTTTGTGAAAATGGACTAAAAATACCAGCAGATATATGGTACTGTTTCAGAAGCGGACAGCTCTATACAGTCTAGGGATAATTGTAAATCTCTGTATATATTTCATTAGTCAGACAGAGATGGTGACAGTCTCAGTATGGATTAGACAATAATATAAAAATTTGCAAAAGGGTACAGTATCACTAGATACAAGGTATATATAGTGTAGTTTAAACATACTGAATCTCCGTATAAATTTCAGGAGGCAAACATACATGCTCTCAGGCCCAGTATGGATCCGACACCAACACAGAAAGTTGAGAAAGGGTACTATGGCGCCCCTGAGGGTACGGTCACCACAGAGGTTTTGCACCTCATCCAAAGGTGTGGTATCCCACCCTCAGATAAGGAAGGATCACCACTCAGGGCTCCTAACCCTGCACTCAACACACACACATGTTAGTCAGTGCATTCTGGGTGTACCCGGCGGGAGGATGGCCTCATCCCAGACTGACTAGGAAAGGGTGTTGGGGGATAGTGTGGAAGGTAGGTAGAGTGGGAGGAGCTTAGGTAGTGGGCATCCAACCAGAGAGAGCAAGCTGACAGTTGATGGGGGGAGCTAGTCTGGGGTAAATGGATCTTTCTAGAGAATTGTCAGTCGGTGACAGGACAGAGTAAGAGCAGGATTGCCGTGAGAGGGCTGAGGGTCGAGAAAGAGAGAAAAATCTTGTCCAAGCTCCTAGACTGGAAGGAAGTGGTCCTTGGGGCATGGGAAGTGCAATAAGCCACCTGTGAAGCCCGTTTCCAGAGAAGGAAGGACCAGGCCTTGTTGGGGAAGGTGGCTCGTGAAAGTAGTGGAGAAATGCAGGGCTCATCTAGAAAGACAGAGGCTGGGGTAACTTTAAGTGCCTCAGTCGCAGCCGCATTCAATACTCAAAAAGGCAGCAGTTGGAATAAAGGACACCGGTGCCTGACCCACGTCGCCTGGTGTGATCCATGGCTGCCGGCTTGGGACACTGTTTGCGAAGGCCCACAACAGGAAGGAAGGGAGAGATTAGCGCAGAGACACAGCCTAGAAAGGATACACATGGAGGAGTCTTGAACAAGTGTTCCTGATCTACCTTTGAGTTTGCCGGACCCCTCCCTCGGATGACACAGTACCAATCGGTTCATCTTGTGCACAAAACTTTTGAGGAAAAACTCAGAAACTACACCCAACTGCGTCCTTGGTGGCTTTTACAACTCGCCTGCTACACACGCTACACTCACCATCACGGTAAATGGCTCACAAACATCTCAACTGCCATGGGATACAGCTCTGCCCATGGAGAGCTTCATCATCTTGTCTGCTTTAACACCGGCACAGAGGATCTGCATTGCAGTGTTGGCTACCCTAGCCGAGTACCACGGGTGGCGTCATGATCCCCCTTTTCCAAATTAATTATCATACCATCTTCCCCCTCATCTGAACTGTCATCTTCTTTATTGGACACCCAGGGCCACGGACTGGGTCCCAATCACCACCATGACATACTTCCCCCTTAAAAGAGCCTGAAAGGCCCGGTACTGAGTAACCCCCGGCCCTGCGTGGCATTTCATTTTAACACCAGATAACAGGTATATATTGCATATTTTCAACATTATAAATCTATGTATATATTTGAGGATGCAGACACAGACGCTGTCATGGCCAGTATGGATTTGACAACAAACTAAAAAGTAGAAAAATGGTACAGTATCACCAGATCAAAGGTGTATATATAGTATAGTTTCAACATTCAAAATCTCTGTATTTATTTCAGGAGGCAGACACAGACGCTCTGAGGCCCAGTATGGATTACACAACAATATAAAAAGCTGTAAAAGGGGAATGAATCCCAAGCGTACTGCTGTATACAGTGTTGGGGTCATTTGGCGATCTAGATATATATTTCAAGAGTAACACACAGCCTCTCACAGGGTCAGTTTGAATCACACCATAATATAAAAAGAATATCAGCAAGAAGTAATCACACATGTGTGCCAATGTTCCAGGTGTCAATGATGCACTTTGAGTGGTGGGTGGAGGATGAATTTCGGGCACAAAGGGTACTGGATCAACAGATACAAGGTATATCTAGTCTACTTAAGATACAAAAAAATTTCCGTATGTATTTCAGGAGGGAGACACATATGCTCACACGCTCAGTATGGATTTGACAATAATGTAACAAGTTGAAAAAGGGTACAGCATGACCAGATGCGAGGTATATATAGTATAGTTTAAACATTCTAAATCTCTGTAGACATTTCATGAGGCAGACACAGACAATCTCAGTCCCAGTATGCATTAGCCAAGAAAATAAAAAGTATAAAAATGTTACTGTATCACCAGATACAAGGTACATATGGTATTGTTTAAACATAAATAAATATAAATCTCCTTTTTTTTCATGAGGCAGACACAGACACTCCTAGGGTCAGTATGGATTATACAATATAAATAGCAGTAAAAGGGTAATCGATCAGAAGCATGCAGCTGCATACAGTGTTGGGGTAATTGTAAATCTCAGTAGATATTTCCAGAGTCAGAAACAGACTCTCACTGGCCCAGTATGGATTAGACCACTATATAAAAAGCAGTAAATGGGTAAGGTATCACAAGCATACAGCTGTATACAGTGTTGGGTTAATCTTAAATTTACAAATATATTTCTGGAGTTACAGACAGACGTTCACAGGCTCAGTATGGATTACACAAGAATATAAAAACTTGAAAAACGGTAATGTTTTACCATCGGTCAGCTGCATACAGTGTTGGTGTCATTTTAAATCTCCTTATATTTTACCAGAGTAATACACAACTCACAGGCTCAGTATGGATTACACCCGAATATAAAAATGAGGAAAAGGGAAATGTATTCAAAATGTACACCAGTGTACAGTGTTGGAGTACTATGAAATCTTCGATTATATTTCAGTGTCAGTCTGCCAGTCCAGACTCTCCGCTAGAGGAAGGTAGATGGATAAAAGTACAGACGTAAAGTCAAGTGATTTTAGATGTTTTTGAATTTGTAATCATGTGAAAACCTCTCGGGAGAATTCGCAGAGGCGATGCTGACCCTCAATAACTTTAACTGTGGATACAGCTAAAACGCAAATTAGTGAAGAAAGGGTTGCTGCATCGCAGTTGCATCAATCCCATCACAGTAACTCGTCTCCATCAAATTTTGATCACAGGGAGAGCTATAGACATGGTCCTCACTGCCTTTCATGATTTTTCTGGTCACTTTGGAGAGCAAAACACACAAGTCACAGGCCGTAGGGGATCCTATTGGATTGCCATAACAGGACACATTGAAAAATGGTTGCAGGAATGTCACACATATGTGATTATGAAAAATGTGAAATGTGATCATAAAGCACCATTGCATCCGATTGGGAGTAGATGTCCATTACAAATGGTAGCCATTGGTAATCTGAAGGTAGAGGCCAGCAGGACAGGACATAGCTACATCTTAACCATCATCGATCAGTACACCAAATTTGGCCGACCCAGTGACGGATTTAACTGGCCAGACTACACAACGGTGCAGCAGGGAGAGGTAAGTTTTGCAAGTTCTGTGTCCTTGAGCAAGCAGGGGGGACCCACTCGTGGGCGCCGGTACTGGCACAGGGCCCCTCATAGTACGCCAGTGTGTCTGACGGCGAGTTGGCCCGCCCACCATCAGAGACACTTTTGCGTACTATGAAAGGCCCTGTGCCAGTGCCGTCACCCAAGGGTTGGGCCACACACCTGTTTAGGGAAACAGCACTTGCCCGGGTGCGGCAGGTGTTGACCCCGGGCCTGGGGTGGGGGGAGCCCATTTCGGGTGGTTTAAAAAATGGCATATGTTAATGCGTAGGCTGGACTTTCAGCTGCTGCAAATGGAGGAATTGGAGAAGTCAGAGGAAGAGGACAAAAGCAAGCCTTTTTTCTGGCAACCTATGTGTCATCAGGGGAGGGTGGGACAAAATCTTTTGAAACCCATGCATGGTTCATTTTAATGAAGGTTAGATCATCAACATTTTGGGTCAACAGACAGGTTCTTTTTTCTGTCTGGATTGATACAGCAGCACTGAAGAATCTTTCAGATAGCACACTAGCAGCAGGGCAAGCGAGCTCCTGTAAGGCATATTGTGCCAATTCAGGCTATGTGTCCTGTTTTGAGGCCCAATAATCAAAGGGGAATGACCTGTGAGGGAGAACCTCGATATGGGAGGAGAAGTAGTTTGTAACCATAGTTGACAACTGCTGTCTCCTGTCACTTGCAATCGATTCTGTATTAGCTGTTGTGTGTGCGGGACTTAAGAAATCAGACCACAACATGGTCAGGAAACCCTTGTCTCGAACGCCAGTTCGGCTGTGTGCACCACGAACACATCTTCCATTTTACCCACTACGGCTCGTGGGAGAACCAGCTCTGCTGCTGTGTGCTGGGAATGCCTCAAACAACCGGTTTACCAGAGTTGCTTGTTTGTTAGCCAATATTAACTCTAGATTCTCCTGTGTCATGATGTTGTGTAGTTTGCCTTTATAGCGTGGATCGAGGATGCTGGCCAACCAGTAGTCCTCATCCCTCATCATTTTGGCAATGCGTGGGTCACTTTTTAAGATACGCAAGGCATAGTCACACATGTGGGCCAATGTTCCAGGTGTCAATGCAGCACTTCCAGTGGTGGGTGGAGGAGCACTTTCTGGCAAATCCACATACCTCCAGTCACGCACAAACCCTGTACCTGATCTTGGCATGCCCACATGTTCTCTTGCTGCCTGAGAAGCATCCTCCTCCCCAAAATAATCATCCCCCTCATCCTCCTCCTCATCTTCCTCTTCTTCCTCCACCTCGTCCATGCCAGTTCCCTGGCAAGACAATGGCTGACTGTCATCAAGGCTTCCCTCCTCCTGTTGCTCCTCAGCTGCAGACGCCTGATCCTTGATGTGTGTCAAAGTTTGCATGAGCAGACGCATAAATGGTATGCTCATGCTTATGATGGCGTCATCTGTGCTTACCAGCCATGTGCATTCCTTAAAACACTGAAGGACTTTATAGAGGTCTTTCAGCTTTGACCACTGCACACCTGACAATTCCATGTCTGCCCTCAAACTGCCTGCCCGTGTATCCTCCCACAAATGCATTACAGCCTGCCTCTGTTCGCACAGCCTCTCAACCATGTGCATGGTGGAGTTCCATCTTGTACCAACATCTATGATTAGGCAGTGCTTGGGGAGGTTGAGTGATTGCTGCAGCTTCTGCATACGACTGGAGTGGACGTTTGAGCGACGGATGTGCGAGCACAGTCTTCGCACCTTATGGAGCAGGGCTGTTAACTCCGGATAATTATTTAGGAAGCACTGCACCACCAGGTTCAAGGTGTGAGCCAGGCAAGGTACAGTGGGGAAAAAAAGTATTTAGTCAGTCAGCAATAGTGCAAGTTCCCCCACTTAAAAGATGAGAGGCGTCTGTAATTTACATCATAGGTAGACCTCAACTATGGGAGACAAACTGAGAAAAAAAAATCCAGAAAATCACATTGTCTGTTTTTTTTTTCATTTTATTTACATATTATGGTGGAAAATAAGTATTTGGTCAGAAACAAACAATCAAGATTTCTGGCTCTCACAGACCTGTAACTTCTTCTTTAAGAGTCTCCTCTTTCCTCCACTCATTACCTGTAGTAATGGCACCTGTTTAAACTTGTTATCAGTATAAAAAGACACCTGTGCACACCCTCAAACAGTCTGACTCCAAACTCCACTATGGTGAAGACCAAAGAGCTGTCAAAGGACACCAGAAACAAAATTGTAGCCCTGCACCAGGCTGGGAAGACTGAATCTGCAATAGCCAACCAGCTTGGAGTGAAGAAATCAACTGTGGGAGCAATAATTAGAAAATGGAAGACATACAAGACCACTGATAATCTCCCTCGATCTGGTGCTCCACGCAAAATCCCACCCCGTGGGGTCAGAATGATCACAAGAACGGTGAGCAAAAATCCCAGAACCACGCGGGGGGACCTAGTGAATGAAATGCAGAGAGCTGGGACCAATGTAACAAGGCCTACCATAAGTAACACACTACGCCACCATGGACTCAGATCCTGCAGTGCCAGACGTGTCCCACTGCTTAAGCCTGTACATGTCCGGGCCCGTCTGAAGTTTGCTAGAGAGCATTTGGATGATCCAGAGGAGTTTTGGGAGAATGTCCTATGGTCTGATGAAACCAAACTGGAACTGTTTAGTAGAAACACAACTTGTCGTGTTTGGAGGAAAAAGAATACTGAGTTGCATCCATCAAACACCATACCTACTGTAAAGCATGGTGGTGGAAACATCATGCTTTGGGGCTGTTTCTCTGCAAAGGGGCCAGGACGACTGATCCGGGTACATGAAAGAATGAATGGGGCCATGTATCGTGAGATTTTGAGTGCAAACCTCCTTCCATCAGCAAGGGCATTGAAGATGAAACGTGGCTGGGTCTTTCAACATGACAATGATCCAAAGCACACCGCCAGGGCAATGAAGGAGTGGCTTCGTAAGAAACATTTCAAGGTCCTGGAGTGGCCTAGCCAGTCTCCAGATCTCAACCCTATAGAAAACCTTTGGATGGAGTTGAAAGTCCGTGTTGCCAAGCGAAAAGCCAAAAACATCACTGCTCTAGAGGAGATCTGCATGGTGGAATGGGCCAACATACCAACAACAGTGTGTGGCAACCTTGTGAAGACTTACAGAAAACGTTTGACCTCTGTCATTGCCAACAAAGGATATATCACAAAGTATTGAGATGAAATTTTGTTTCTGACCAAAAACTTATTTTCCACCATAATATGCAAATAAAATGAAAAAAAAAACAGACAATGTGATTTTCTGGATTTTTTTTTCTCAGTTTGTCACCCATAGTTGAGGTCTACCTATGATGTAAATTACAGACGCCTCTCATCTTTTTAAGTGGTGGAACTTGCACTATTGCTGACAGACTAAATACTTTTTTTCCCCACTGTATGTGTGTGAGTTTTGAAAGGGCTATGGCTGCCAAAAAATTACGTCCATTATCACTCACTACCTTGCCTGGCTCAAGATGTAGATTGCCAAGCCATGACTCAGTTTGTCGATGCAAGTACTCGGCTAGTACCTCTGCGGTGTGTCTACTGTTGCCCAAAGACATCATTTTTAAAACAGCCTGCTGCCGCTTACCAATAGCTGTTCGATAGTGGGACACCTTGTGTGCAACACTGACAGATGTGGATGGAGTGCTCGTGCGACTGCGCTCTGTCGACGAGCTTTCGCTTCTGGAGGAGGAGGAGGAGGGTCGACCACCTACACCCAACTGTTTCCTATACCGTGGGCTAGGCAGCACCAGCTGCGCCCCACCGCCCACGTCCGCGGACTCTTCCACCAGACTTCCTCATGATTGGGAAAATGTACCAAAAATACCAGCAGAGAAATGGTACTGTATGAGTAGCGTACAGCTGTGAAAGGTGTATGTAAGAAGTGAAATCTCCGTATATATTTTGTGAGTCAGACGCTCACCCAGTATGTATTTCACCATAATCCAACAAGCATATATATGGTACTGTATCAGAGGTGTACAGCTGTATACGTTGTTGGTGAAACTGTCAATCTCCGTATATGTATTTAAGGAGTGTCACACACATACTAACTCTGTAGATGTGACAGTAATAAGAACACCAGATATCGGATACTGTTTGACAATTGGACTGCTCAATATGGTGTAAAAAGAAATGGAAATGTCCGTATATGTATTTATGGAGTGTCACACACACGCTGACTCTGTGTAGATGTGACAGTAATAAGACACCAGATATCCGATACTGTTTGACAATCGGACTGCTCAATATGGTGTATAAAGAAATGGAAATGTCCGTATATGTATTTATGGAGTGTCACACACAAACGCTGACTCTGGGTAGATGTGACAGTAATAAGAACACCAGATATCCGATACTGTTTGATAATCGGACACCTCTATACGGTGTATGTATGGAAAAATGTTAATCTCTGTGTATTTTTTACGGAGTCACACACATATAGCATGTATTTATCTGTGATACCAGCTGGTACATGGTAGTGTGTGAGGAGCATACACCTCTATAAGGTGTGTGAAATAATGTATGCTCAGTATCTTCTGTGCAGAAAAAAAAGGAATGAAAGGATTTTTGCTTTTAAAAAAGCAGTCTGCACAGCAGTGTGCAAACAGCAATGCAGCTATCAGGGAGCCTTATAAGGCAGCCTAATAACCAACAGAGCTGCTGCTGCACACAAAAATATCCTCCCCTGTCACTGCACACTATACAGTTGTGTTTTACAGTGACATTCGCTATCAGCACAAGCATTTTTTTTGACTTTTTCCCTGCCTAAACACTCTCCCTATTGAGAACGATCAGCAGTAACCTCTCCCTTTGCTAAGATCGGCAGAAGTAAGATGGCGGTCAGCGGTCACGGCCTTTTATAGGCACTGTGACGCCACACAAAGCCAGCCAATCACTTGCATACACTTCTATAACATGGTGGGGGCCGCTGCCGACGCCCACAGTGTGCGTCCTTCATGATTGGCTGAAAATAGGCGCTGGAAGGATTGTGAGAAGCGCAACTTTGGCGCTCTAGTCGGCGACCTCATGGCCAACCTCACGCTATGGTCGGGTTTCAATCGGCGAAACCCGACTTTAGCAAAAGTCAGCGGATTCTGAATTTGGCCAGCCCGTTTCGCTCAACTCTAATGGGGGACTAAAGATAATGTTTGTGAAAAAAATGTGATTTTTTTTATTTTCACGCCCGGACGTTATAAGCTTCTGTAAAGCACTTGGGGGTTCAAAGTTCTCACCACACATCTAGATAAGTTCCTTGGGGGGTCGAGTTTCCAAAATGGGGTGACTTGTGGGGGGTTTCCACTGTTTAGGCACATAAGGAGTTTTCCAAACGCGGCATGGGGTCTGATCTCAATTCCAGCCAAAAATGACAAATGGCGCTGCTTCCCCTCTGAGCTCTGCCATGCGTCCAAATAGTGGTTAACCCCCACATATGGGGTATCAGCATACTCAGGATAAATTGCACAATAACTTTTGGGGTTCTGTTACTTTTGGGAAAATAAAAATAGGGGGAGAAAAGATCATTTTTGTGGAAAAAAATATGATTTTTTAATTGTACGGCTGTACGTTATAGACTTATGTGAAGCCCCTGGGGGTTCACAGTTCTCACCACACATCTCAATAAGTTCCTTGGGGGGTCTAGTTTCCAAAATGGTGTCATTTGTGGGGGTTTCCACTGTTTAGGCACATAAAAGGCTTTCCAAACGCGACAGGGCATCCGATCTCAGTTCCGGCCAAAAAAGTCAAATGGCGCTGCTTCCCTTCCGAGCTCTGCCATGCTCCCAAATAGTCATTTACCCCCACATAGGGGGAATCAGCATACTCAGGGCAAATTGCACAATAACTTTTGGGGTCCTGTTACCCTTGGGAAAATAAAAATTGGGGGTGAAAAGATCATTTTTGTGGAAAAAATGATTTTTTTTAATTGTACGGCTGTACATTATAAACTTCTGTGAAGCCCTTAGGAGTTCAAAGTTCTCCACGCATATCTGGATAAGTTCCATGGGGGTCTAGTTTCCAAAATGGTGTCATTTGTGGGTGCTTTCCACTGTTTTGGCACATCAGGGGCTTTCCAAACGCAACATGGCATCTGATTTCAATTCCAGCCAAAACAGTCAAATGGCGCTGCTTCATTTCCGAGCTCTGCCATATGCCCAAATAGTCGTTTACCCCCACATATGGGGTATCAGCGTACTCAGGACAAATTGCACAATAACTTTTGGGGTCCTGTTACCCTTGGTGCATATGCATATACGCCTGCGCACTGCAGTACTTTACTGATAAAGTATGACTGCGCAGGAGCCGAGTGAGAAGCAAGGAGGAGGACATCATCGTATGAAGATGGGAGGCGCCGGACGGGACGGCGACACCCATCGGACCGGACTGAATATCCGGATGAGTATAATATAACTCTTGTTTTCTTATATTTCAGGTTACATCGGGGGCTTATCTACAGCATTACAGAATGTTGTAGATAAGCCCCTGATGACGGTGGCCGCAGCTTATAGGCCAAAAATTGGGTGACAGATTCCCTTTAAGTTTGGAGCCCTACCCCAAGTATGCTATACAATAAATTCCTTTGATTTTTGTTTTCTCCTAGTATCTCCTACAAGTCGTCTTATTCTGTGATTAGGAAGAAGGCAGGAAGAAATCCAGCAACCACAGTGGAAAGGACTTTACAATCATTATTTACTAAGAAGTGTTAAAATATCCAAAGGGAAAAAATAAAAATAGACTCAAAATGCTTAGGCCAAGTGTGCTTGTTTTTATTTTTTACAATTTGATATTTTAATAATTACTAATAAATAATGTTTTTATGGTCCTTTCCATTGAGGTTGCCTTATCATTTTCACCTGGAAGCCAGTCCCAGGTCTCTGTCTGTGCACCGCACCCTTATTAGCTAAGACTAGTGATGAGGGAGTATTCTCATTGCTCAGGTTTTCCTGAGCATGCTTGGGTGGTCTCCGTGTATTTTGGCGTGCTCAGAGATTTCGTTTTCGTCGCCTCAGCTGCATGATTTGCGACTGCTAGACAGCTTGAATACATGTGAGGAATACCTGTTAGTTAGGGAATTCCCACATGTATTCAGCCTGTCTACAAGTCGCAAATCATGCAGCTGAGGCTAATTTCACCCTAGCTTATTTTCCACGCAGCGCTCGGTGCTGCTAAGCCCCGTCTCCCTGCCCGCCCCATCCGGTCATCGCCGCCTACTATCGCACACGGCTGCATGCGATCTGTGCATCCTATCATTAGCATAGGGTGCGCAGACCGTGCGCAGACCATGCGTTAGTAGGATTTTAGCGTGCGCTGCACACTTTTGAAGGTGCACCGGTGTGCGCCGAACGCACCATGTTGCATTTTGGCGCGCTCGGCGCACCTTCAAAAGTGCGCAGCGCACACTAAAATCCTACTAGCGCACCGCCAGCGCACGGTCTGCGCACCCTATGCTAAAGACAGGATGCGCAGATCGGATGCAGCCGTGTGCGATAGTAGGCGGTGATGACCGGATGGGGCGGGCAGGGAGCCGGCAGGGGCGGGGCTTAGCGGTGCCGAGCGCTGCGTGGAAAATAAGCTAGTGTGAAACTAGCCTGAGACGACAAAAACTAAATTTTCGAGCATGCCAAAATACTCGGAGATCACTCGGTGCTACTCGCCCAACACTAGTTAAGGCAATATCTGAACAGGGTGAGATGATGTGATATTTTATCTTTGCCTTTATTTCCTTAGCTGTACAAGGTAGGAAGTGAACTAGGTTAAATGAACCAGCGGTAAAGGCGCACAATGATGAGTCTTCACAGCAACTGTAAGTATGTGCTATTGATGTTAGTTATTAAAAATTTTTAGGCAATTGTGATAAGTGCTATTGCTTTATTAGAAGGCTGTCCTGAATTAAGTTGATATGTAAGCATCTGCTAAGCTTTTGCTCATTTCAATAGCTTAAGGCTTCAAATTACTGTATGTAAAATTAAAAACTTTACCTTTAAAACACGTGAGCTGGTTTTCATAACCTGCCTTATGCAGAATTATTTATCTTTTGCAGACTAATTTAATTTAAGTAATTGCAATACCAAACCTGTACCTGTTATCTGAAAGGGCCCCAAACAAACTCACAGTGCAGATGGACTGATAAAACCTGATGCTAATGTAATAAATGGAAAACCTTGCACAATTACAATAATTTAATTTGCATAGCAAACGACTCGAAGGATTAGCTAATTGCTGCCTTTGGCTGTTAGCATCAGATGGCGTTCCGTAATAGAGTGCCTTATTGCATTATCATTCTGGCATGTGGTACATAATTAGAACTTTTGATTTGTAAACCTTTTTAGCTGTTTAGGTTTCAAGAACTAGTTTGTGTTTTTTTTTGTGTAACATGTGAAAGCATATAATTGTATAACAATGCTAAGAGAGTTGCCATAGCACTCAGCGCTGAGAATCAAGGCTGTAGGTAGTAAGTTATTTCTGTCCATGTCAAGAAATGTCTTATCTCTACTCCCTGTGGTTACCTCCTTCTTGAAAATATATAAAAGCTTTTCATTTTTATTTTATCCTTTGTTTTAGGTAACCTTACAACACTAATTGTGGCGACACAAAGTTTAAAAATACTGTATATACAGTATACAGTATATATCAACTATCAGATCATGGAAAAGGTTTGTCTCTTATTTTTTTACAGGAAGAAATGTATTGTTCCAGAATGCTTTGCTTCAATTTCTTTTGCAATAAATACATTATTAGATTATGCATATGTGAAGTAATTTGCTACAGGACTTCATTCAAAAGATAATTTTGGTGAAATATTCATTGGAATATTGGTCAGTTACCCACTGTAGGGAAATTTAGCATTTCATCCTGGCCATCCAAATGAATAGACATTTATGTAAAACTTCTTGCAAAAATGATGGAATTACACTATACTTAAAGATTGGTTACGGTATATTTTTAAATTCATAACATCTAAGCAAATTAATATCACATGTGTTATCTGGTACAGTAAGGGAAAAAAATGTGACATTACTCAATGTACAAGAAAAAGAATATCTCATACTCATGTTGGGTGCGACACTCATCATTTACATCAATAATGTGCATACTGACATAGATAATAAATGTGGGAATAAAGGATATTGACCCTACTATACAGCCTAATAGTTGCCCTACCTAATAGTTGCCCTACCTAGCTGGAGAGGTTGGCACCTTCAGAATCAACATGGTGCTCCCGTTCACAGTCGGCTATCCCTTATGTACCCTGGCAAGGAACCTGCAAGGGAACAACTAAGCAAATGTTCATAGATATTAAACAAATATAAGCAACAAAAATAGGCTTAAAAATGAGATCAATAGGCAGTACTAATAATATACAGCTCTGGCAAAAATTAAGAGACCACAACATCAAAACCCTGTCATGGGCAGCCCATTCTCCAGACCTGAACTCCATTGAAAACCTCTGGAATGTAATCAAGAGGATGATGCATAGTCAAAAGCCATCAAACAAAGAAGAACTGCTTACATTTTTGAGCCAGAAGTAGTGTGAAATATTGGTGGAAATCATGCCAAGACGCATGAAAGCTGTTTTTAAGAATCATAGTTATTCCACAAAATATTGATTTATGAACTCTTCCTGAGTTAAAACATTAGTATTGTTGTTTCTAAATGATTATGAACTTGTTTTCTTTGCATTATTTGAGGTCTGAAATCACTGTTTTTTTTTAATTTTGTCCATTTCTCCTTTTCAGAAAAAAAAACACAATTTATTGCTTGGAAATTCTTAGACATGTTGTCAAAAGTTGGTAAACTAAAAGAACAATTTACATTTTACTCAAAATTATACCTATAAAGAGAAAAATCAGACAAACAGAACATTTGAAAGTGGTCTCTTAATTTTTGCCAGAGCTGAAAATGTGGGTATGGATATGTCAAACAGGCTCACAAAATGTCAGTTAGTCCACATATACCTCATACTCTAGAGATGAACACGAGGTATTCTGACCATATTTTATGACCAGATCATATTAATGATCCTTAAAGGTCCCTAAAATGGCACCTACAGGGGTATAATGCACAATCCCTATGGCCTTACTATATTCCTAAAAAGCAGGGTTAATGTACCTTGATCACTGCAATTTAGCTATTAAAAATCACGTGCATTATATCCTTATAATTATGTATGTAGCATAATCCCTTAACCCCTTTCTGCCATGAGATGTACTATCCCGTCCATGTGCCCTGGGACTTAATTCCCAGGGACGGGATAGTACGTCATAGCGATCAGCGGCGCCCACGTGGTGAGCGCCGCTGATCGCGGCCGGGTGTCAGCTGATTATCACAGCTGACACCTGGCAAAATGTGTCAGGGGCGGTCACGGACCGCCCCGACATGTTAACCCCTTGCACACTGCGATCAAACACGATCGCCGTGTACCGGGGGTTAAAGGGAAGCATCGGCAGGTAGGGGGCTCCCTCCGTGCTTCCCTGAGCCCCCCACAGCAGCGCAATGTGCAGCGCTGCTGTGGGGGGGCTTGTTCCCTGCAGGCCCCTGAAATCCAAGATGGCAACGGGGACCTTCGTGGGCCTGCAGGGAGCCGGCTTCCTCAGTGCCTGCAAAGCGCAGGCACGAGGACGCCTGCTGCACTGCCTGTGACAGATCGCTGATCTGTCACAGTGATCTGTGATGTGATAGATCAGCGATCTGTCACAGGACAGTGATGTCCCACCTGGGACAATGTAATAAAGTTAAAAAAGAAAAAAGTGTTAAAATAATTTTTTAAAAATCGCCAAATAAATTAGAAAAAAAAAAAAAATTCCCCCAATAAATTCATTTTTTGGAAATAAAAAAAACAATAAAAGTACACATATTTGGTATCGCCGCGTACGTAACGACCTGCCCTATAAAACTTTCCCATTAGTTAACCCCTTTAGTGAACCTCTTAAAAAATAAAAATAAAAAACGAAGCAAAAAATGATTTATTATCATACCGCCGAACAAAAAGTGCAATAACGCGCGATCAAAAAGACGCATATAAATATCCATGGTACCGCTGAAAACGTCATCTTGTCCTGCAAAAAATGAGCCACGATACAGCATGATCCGCAAAAAAATAAAAAAGTTATAGCTCGCAGAATAAAGTGATGCAAAAATAATTATTTTTTATATAAAATAGTTTTCATTGCATAAAACCGACAAAACATAAAAAAAGACATAAATAAGGTATCGCTGTAACCATACTGACCCGAAGAATAAAGCTGCTTTATCAATTTTATCGCACATGGAACGGTGTAAACACACCACCCCAAAAGAAATTCATGAAACGCTGGTTTTTGTTCATTCTGCGTCACAAAAATCGGAATAAAAAGCAATCAAAAAATGTCACATGCCCGAAAATGGTACCAATAAAAACAACAACTCGTCCCGCAAAACATAAGACCTCACATGACTCGGTGGGTCAAAATACGGAAAAATTATAGCTCTCAATATGTGGTGATGCAAAAACAATTTTTACAATAAAAAGCGTCTTTTAGCGTATGACAGCTGCCAAACATAAAAACCACCATAAATAGTCAATCAAACCCCCTGTTATCACCCGCTTAATTAGGGAAAAATAATAAAGTTAAAAGAAAATGTATTTATTTCCATTTTCCCATTAGGGTTAGGGCTAGGGTTAGGGATAGGGTTAGGGCTAGGGCTGAGATTAGGGTTAGGGGTGTGTTGGGGTTAGGGTTGGAGTTAGAATTGGGGGTTTCCACTGTTTGGGCACATCAGGTGCTCTCCAAATGCATCATGGCGTCTGATCTCAATTCCAGCCAATTCTGAGTTGAAAAAGTCAAATGGTGGTCCTTCCCTTCCAAGCTCTGCCATGCACCCAAACAGTGTTTTACCCCCACATATGGGGTATCAGCCTACTCAGGACAAATTGCAAAACAACTTTTGGTGTCCAATTTCTTCTGTTACCCTTGGGGAAATAAAAAAATTGGGGACTAAAAGATCATGTTTGTGGAAAAAATACGATTTTTTTATTTTCACGCTCGGTCGTTATAAACTTCTGTGAAGCACTGGGGGGTTCAAAGTGCTCATCACACAACGAGATAAGTTCCTTAGGGGGTCTAGTTTCCAAAATGGGGTCACTTGTGGGGGGTTTCCACTGTTTAGGTACATCAGGGGCTCTCCAAAAGCAACATGACACCCGCAGACCATTCCATCAAAGTCTGCATTCCAAAACGTCACTACTTCCATTCCGAGACCCGACATGTGCCCATACAGTAGTTATCTCCCACATATGGGGTATCAGCATACTCAGGACAAATTGGACAACAACTTTTGGGGTCCAATTTCTCCTAGTACCCTTGGGAAAAAAATTGGTGACTAAAAGATCATACGATTTTTTTATTCACACCCGGGCGTTATAAACTTCTGTGAAGCACTGGAGGGGTCAAAGTGCTCACCACACATCTAGATAACTTGCTTGGGGGGTCTAGTTTCCAAAATGGTGTCACTTTTGGGGGGTTTCCACTGTTTTGGTACATCAGGGGCTCTCCAAACGCGACATGGTGTCCGATCTCAATTCCAACCAAAAACGTCAAATGGCGCTGCTTCCCTTCCGAGCTCTGCCATGCGCCCAAATAGTGGTTTACCCCCACATGTGGGGTATCAGCTTACTCAGGACAAATTGCACAATAACTTTTAGGGTCCTGTTACCCTTGGGAAAATAAAAATTGGGGGTGAAAAGATCATTTTGTGGAAAAAATATGATTTTTTAATTGTACCGCTGTACGTTAAAAACTTCTGTGAAGCCCTTGTGGGTTCAAAGTTCTCACAACATATCTAGATAAGTTCCTTGGGGGGGTCTAGTTTCCAAAATGGGGTCACTTGTGGGGGGCTTCCACTGTTTAGGTACATCAGGGGCTCTCCAAACGTGACATGGCGTCCGATCAGAATTCCAGCCAATTTTGCATTGAAAAAGTCAAACGGCGCTCCTTCCCTTCTAAGCTCAGCCATGCGCCGAAACAGTGGTTCCCCCCACATATCAGGTATCAGCGTACTCAGGACAAATTGCACAATAAATTTTGCAGTCCAATTTCTCCTGTTACCCTTGGTAAAATAAAAAAAATTAAACCTGATGTATTTTTTTGTGAAAAAAAGCTAAATGTTAATTTTTTTTAAATATTCAAAAAATTCCTGTGACGCACCTAAAGGGTTAATAAACTTTTTGAATGTGGTTTTGAGCACCTTAAGGGGTGCAGTTTTTAGAATGGTGTCACTTTTGGGTATTTTCTATCATATATACCCCTCAAGGTGGCTTCAAATGTGATGTGGTCCGTAAAAATAAAATGGTGTTGCAAAAATGGTCAATTTTTAACCCTTATAACTTCCTAACAAAAAAAAATTTTGGTTCCAAAATTGTGCTGATGTAAAGTAAACATGTGGGAAATGTTACTTATCCAGTTTTTTGTGTGTCGTATCTCTGTGATTTAAGGGCATAAAAATTCAAAGTTGGAAAATTGCAAAATTTTCGCCAAATTTACGTTTTTTTCACAAATAAACGCAAGTTATTTGAATGAAATTTTATCACTATCATGAAGTACAATATGTCACTAGAAAATAATGTCAGAATCACCGGTATCCATGGAAGCATCAGAATTGTAAAAAATGGCCCGGTCATTAACGTGCAAACCACCCTTGGGGCTTAAGGGGTTAATACAAGACATCTGCCTATTGCACCTGCTCAAAGGCCTTAGGAAGGTAAATATAATCCATATACCATAAGTTGCACAAGGAGCAAACCTGCATCATAGGATCTGCATACAGATGCTCTTAAAATAAATAGATACAGTACAGACCAAAAGTTTGGACACACCTTTTCATTCAAAGAGTTTTCTTTATTTTCATGACTATGAAAATTGTAGATTTACTCTGAAGGCATCAAAACTATGAATTAACATATGTGGAATTATATAATTAACAAAAAAGTGTGAAACAACTAAAAATATGTCTTATATTCTAGGTTCTTCAAAGTAGCCACCTTTTGCTTTGATTACTGCTTTGCACACTCTTGGCATTCTCTTGATGAGCTTCAAGAGATAGTCACAGGACATGGTCTTCCAACAGTCTTGAAGGCATTCCCAGAGATGCTTAGCACTTGTTGGCCCTTTTGCCTTGTCTCTGCAGTCCAGCTCACCCCAAACCATCTCGATTAAGTTGAGGTCTGGTGAATGTGGAATGTGATGGAGTTTTGTCTAGGGCGCAACGTCAGGAGTTTAGAAGGCGTAATAATCTGTGTTTTTTCTGTGGAGATGCCTCTCATGTTATTTCTGTCTGCCCTAAACGAGAGAAACGTTTTGCATACACATTTGCTGTGGGTGGTGTACAACCTAAGTTTCTTTTGGCACTTACTCTGATCTGCTCCTTATCCACATTTTCCACAAAGGCTTTTGTGGATTCAGGAGTGGCCTTGAATCTAATGGACTTGGATTTTGCTAAACGTTGTGGTTTTCCTATGACACCTCTGCGGATGCCTATTCCTTTGAGGGGTATTGATGCTACTCCTTTGGCGAAGAATAAACCTCAGTTTTGGACCCAGGTGATAATGCGGGTCGCCCCAGACCACCAAGAAAATTGCAGATTTTTGGTGTTGCATAATTTACATGATACCATTGTTCTGGGTTTTCCCTGGTTGCAAATCCATAATCCGGTTTTGGATTGGAAATCTGTGTCTGTGGTGAGTTGGGGTTGTCAGTGTGCTCTTGGCGACACTCCTGTTTTCTCCACCTCTCCCCAGTCGCATGATGTTCCTGACTATTTGGTTGATTTTTGTTATGTATTTAGTGAGAGCAAGTCTGCGTCTTTGCCTCCTCATAGGAGTTATAACTGTGCAATTTATTTGAGACCTGGGTGTAAATTTCCCAAGGGTCGACTTTTCAATTTATCTGTACCCGAACACGAGGCTATGCGATCTTATATTAAGGAGTCGTTGGAGAAGGGTCATATTAGACCATCCTCTTCGCCCTTAGGTGCTGTTTTTTTTTTTGTGGCCAAGAAAGAGGGTTCATTAAGGCCTTATATTGACTATCGTTCCCTCAACAAAATTACGGTTAAATTTCAGTATCCGATACCCCTGATTTCTGATTTATTCTCCAGAGTAAAAGGCGCTTGCTGGTTTACTAAGCTTGACCTCAGGGGGGCATATAATGTTATTCGCATCAAGCATGGGGATGAATGGAAGACGGCGTTTAATACTCCGGAGGGACATTTTGAGTACCTGGTGATGCCTTTTGGGCTCACTAATGCCCCTTCTGTCTTCCAATCCTTCATGAATTATATTTTCCGGGACTTTGTGGATAAGTTTTTGATCATCTATCTGGATGATATTTTGATCTTTTCCAGGGATTGGGATTCTCATGTGGAACACGTTCGGACTGTGTTCCGGATTTTGAGGGAGAATTCCTTGTATGTTAAGGGATCGAAGTGCCTTTTTGGTGTACAGAAAATTTCATTTTTGGGATTTATTTTGTCTCTGTCAACTATTGAAATGGACCCGGCCAAGGTACAGGCCATTCATGATTGGGGTCAAACCACTTCTTTGAAGGCTCTCCAGAAGTTTTTGGGTTTTGCTAATTTTTATCGTAAATTTATAGCTAATTTTTCTGGTATTGCTAAACCACTGACTGATTTAACTAAGAAGGGTGCTGATGTGGTGAATTGGTCTTCAGAGGCTGTTTCGGCCTTTCAGGAGCTGAAGCGGAGGTTCACTTCTGCTCTGGTTTTGCGGCAACCTGATGTCTCACTTCCTTTTCAGGTGGAGGTAGACGCTTCAGAGATTGGTGCAGGAGCTGTTTTGTCCCCAAAAGATCCAGTGACGTCTAAAATGAATCCCTGTGCCTTCTTTTCCCGAAAGTTCTCCCCATCTGAATGCAACTATGATGTGGGGAATCGGGAATTGTTAGCCATGAAATGGGCATTTGAGGAGTGGAGGCATTGGTTGGAGGGAGCTAGACATCAAGTCGTGGTCCTCACTGACCACACGAATTTGATTTACCTTGAGTCGGCCAAACGCTTGAATCCTAGACAGGCTAGGTGGGCCTTGTTTTTTATGCGTTTTTGATTTTGTGGTCTACTTTCTTCCAGGCACTAAGAATGTTAAGGCAGACGCCCTTCCTTGGAGTTTCTTTGCTGATTCTCCTATTGTGACCAAGCCTACTGCCATCCTAGGTGAGGGGGTAGTTCTTTCTGCCATCTCGCCCGATTTGAGACGTGCTCTGGAAGAATTCCAGGAGGACAAACTTGAGCGTTGTCCTATGGGAAAATTGTATGTTCCTGACCAGTGGAGGAAGAGAGTGATGTCTGAAGTTCATTGCTCCGCATTGGCTGGTCATCCAGGTATTTTTGGTACCAGAGATTTGGTGAGTCGGTCTTTTTGGTGGCCCGCTTTATCTCGTGATGTCAGGAATTTTGTGCAGTCCTGTGGGACTTGTTCCCGGTCTAAACCCTGTTCTCGCTCTAGAGGGTTGTTGATGCCCTTGCCGGTGCCTAAGAGGCCATGGACCCATATTTAAATGGATTTTATTTCTGATCTTCCTATCTCTCAGAGAATGACTGTTATCTGGGTGATTTGTGATAGATTCTCTAAGATGATCCATCTTGTACCACTCCCAAAGTTGCCATCTTCCTTAGAGTTGGTACCCTTATTTTTACAACAGGTGGTTCGGTTGCATGGGATTCCTGAGAACATTGTATCGGACAGAGGACTTCAGTTTGTTTCCAGATTCTGGAAAGCCTTTTGTTCCAAGCTGGGAATTCAGTTGTCCTTCTCCTCTGCGGTTCACCCTAAGACCAATGGGCAAATGGAGAGAACAAACCAGACTTTGGAGTCCTATTTGAGATGTGTTATATCTGCTGATCAGGATGATTGGGTTTCATTTTTGCCCTTGGCCGAATTTGCTTTAAATAATAGAGCTAGTTCTGCCACCTTGATGTCGCCCTTTTTCTGTAACTTTGGGTTTCATCCTCGATTTTCTTCAGGGCAAGAGGAATCTTCAGCCTGCCCAGGTGTTGACACTGTGGTAGAGAGAATGCAGCAGATTTGGGACCAAGCAGTGGATAAGTTGTCTCTCTCCCAGGAAAAGGCCCAGCGGTTTTCTAACCGGCATAGGACCATTGGTCCCCGGTTTAAAGTGGGTGATATGGTTTGGTTGTCATCAAAGAATATCTCTATGAAGGTGGCTTCTCCAAAGTTCAAGCCAAGATTTATTGGACCTTACAAGATTTTGGAGATTCTTAATTCGGTTTCTTTTCGATTGGCTCTTCCTGTTACGCTTAAGATCCATAATGTGTTTCATAAGTCGCTGTTGAAGAGATATGTTGAGCCAGTAGTTCCTATGGCTGCACCTCCTGACCCTGTATTGGTTGAAGGTAATGTGGAATATGAGGTAGAGAAAATACTGGATTCTCGTCTGGCTAGACGGAGACTCCAGTATTTGGTCAAGTGGAAGGGTTATGGCCAGGAGGACAATTCTGAGGTCTCTGCCTCTGATATTCATGCCGATAGATTGGTTCGTGCTTTTCATCGGGCCCATCCTGATCGGCCCGGTGGCATGGATGAGGATTCGGTGACCCCCTCCTCAAGGGGGGGTACTGTTGTGAGCTCATTTTCGGGTTTGCCTCTGGCTTCTGGTGAGGGTTATGGAGCTTGCTGTGCTGACAGAGGAGTAGTGAGTTCTCTATCTGGACTCCCTCTGTTGGTGAAGGGAGGAAATGAAGTTGATCTAAATTGCAGAGACCGGCCACCTGAGAAAGAGGACTGCGATTGGACATCAGGAGTTTCTGATTGGATTTAAGGCAGCCGACTCCCTAGTTTCTTGCTGGTGATTTTTCCTGACTGTGGTTTCTGGTTTCCAGTTTGGTTCCTGCCTTCCTAAAGCTAAGTTTTCTCTGCTATTGTTCATATGAGTTTTTGTCTGGTTTACTTAGTTTTTGTGTTCAGCCAGCCCTGGCTGGGACTGGGCTGAATACCCATTTTGTCTCTGATCATTTGATCTCTTTTGCTCTGTCTTCAGAATGTGCCTGAGTGCTGATATAGTGATCTTGAAGTCTACTGACTTCAGGGCCTTTTTCTATCAGACGTGTTGGACATTTTTTTTGGCAGGGTTTTTTGCGTGATTGCAGACAGCAGCTTTTCTTTCCTGTCCTTTCTAGTTAGTGAGGGCCCCATCGTTTGCTCAGCCTATCTTTCTATCTGTGTCTGTGTTTTCATCTTGTTTCACCGACAATACAGGTTGGGGGCTGTCTATTGCTTTGGGGTCTGCTCTGGGGCAGTTTAGATTTTCCCTTTCTTTCTTTAGGCTTATTTAGTTCTCCAGCCGTGACGAGGCATCTAGGACTACCGTAGGCACACTCCACGGCTACTGCTAGCTGTTGTGGATAGGATCAGGGGTCTGCATTCTGCTAGTTACCAACCTCTCAGGTTTTCTGGGCTTTGCTTGCTTTTGTTTTGTCCTCCTCGGTGACTCATTCATAACACACATACAGATGACACATACATACATACACACACACACACATCCACTCCACACACATACTACATACTAAATCATTGCCTTCTCCCATCAATCCCTATCACACTACATACATACACACACATACACAGTCACACGCACACACACACAGCAGCAGTGACAGGCAGGACAGTACATCACATGATGTCCACTCTGCAGCATCACCGCCTCCGCCCTCCGGCTGCTTCCTGTGTCTCTGGTGCAGCAGCCGCGCCGCTGAATGATGACGTCATTCAGCGGCGCGCTCCTCTCTGTGTCAGAGAGATACAGGAAGCACTGGCGCCGGGCAGGAAGCATCCTTGCAGCTCTGCTCCTGCTGTTTTCTCTTGCAGGCAGCAGAGATGTTGGGATCTCTCCCTGCCCGCCACTACACATGAGTGCAATCTGGCCAGGGGGCCCCCAGAGCCTCGGGCCCAGAGAAACTGGCCAGATTGCTCTCATCATTAGCCGCCCTGCAGGGGCCCCCTGGAGCCTCTGGGCTCCGGTGCAATGCACCGGTTGAACAGGCGGTATGTCCGCCCATGGGATAGACCATCAAATAATCACAGAAATCAATGGTCATGAGTCACGCTGAACCACTTGCTGTGATATTTAGAGCAAAGAGTTAGCTGGCCCCTATCATCCAGACAATTACACAATTGGGTGACTATCAACCGAGGAGGCCATAGGCTGTTCACAATAATTAGTTATCGGTAGAGTTGAGCGAAACAGGTCGGTCAGATTCAAAAGTCGCCGACTTTCGCCAAAGTCGGGTTTCATGAAATGAAACCCGATCACAATGTGAAGTTGGCCATGCAGTCGGCGACCCAAGTGCCAAAGTCGGGTTTCGCCGAATGCTTGCACGTGACTTTTTTCACTCAATGAGAGAAGCGTAACGGGAGCGTAGCTGGAGTGGGAGAGAGGGAGAGGGAGAGAGAGAAGAGAGAGATTTCGCTGCCTCTAGGGTTTAATTTCATGCCAGGTGTGTTTACAGTCCTCCACTCACTGCCGACTTTTCTCCCCATTGACTTGCATTGGGTTTCATGTTTCATGTCTTTTCCCTATAGTCAGACGATTTCGTTTGACTAGACTTTTGAGAAAGTCGGGTTTCATGAAACCCGACTCGACCCTAAAAAAGGCAGTCGCTCATCTCTAGTTATCGGAAAACAAATAGTAAGCATATGGCATATCCACATCTGGATTACAACGCATGGAATATGTGCATATACCACCGTACGATCAACTCCACGAGAACCCCACACTCCTCGTTGCCAACAACAATCCTGTTTATTAAAAAAATAAATAAATCCAGGCCCATTGGACACCATTCTTCTTTGAAGGTTCACAATATAAGGGTCTAACATCTTCTCTCCCTCAGAGTAGCAGTTATATTCCTTAACACATGTTCACTCACCCACTTTCTTGATCACTTTTCTGTCTTGCTACCACACTTCATGTCTTTGAATTGCCTTATCCTGAGAGATTTTAACAATCCCACCTCCCCAACTGCATCCCAGCTTCTATATCTATCCACTTCTCGTGCCCTCTTACAACTTTCAACCTCTGAGACACACAAACACGGTAACACCCCTGATCTGGCCTTGGTCTGGCTCATTTCAATTTCCTAAATAGATAGCTCATCTGTTACCCTTTCTTCCTCATGAAATTAGGAGTATAGCCACAACTTACACATTTTTAGGTGCTCCCTAAAAACACATCTGTTTAGGGTGGAATCATGTTTCCTTATCAAATTCCTTTTATATATAGCCTATTCTCTACTTCTCTGAACATAATTTGATATCAAACTCAACCATACCCAAAAGCATCATGCAGCCTTTATCTACACCCCATTGCCTCAAGATAGATAGACCATCATCTCTATATGTAAAAATGAATGTATTTTTGTATCACCAATAGTGTTGAGCGATACCATCCGATACCGTGAAGTATCGGATCGGATTGAATCGGACCAATACCCAAAAAGTATCGGGTATCGCCGATTCCGATACCGGAAGTCCCATCCAAGTCAAAGGGACAGAAATATCGGAATTAAAAAAACCCCTTTCTTTACTTGCACATCCTGTTCGGGAGGGGGGAAGAGTGTGGGCGGTGCGTGGGCGGACACTGTGCGTGTCTGTGTGTGTGGGTGGGGTCTGTGCGGGCCTGCCGGGGGTCTGTGTGGACTGCCGGGGGTCTGTGCCAGCTTCCGGGGGTCTGTGCGGACTGCTGGGGGTCTGTACGGGCCTGCCGGGGGTCTGTACGGGCCTGCCAGGGTCCATACTACATATATACAACATTCATACAACATACATACATACTACATACATACAACATATATACAACATTCATACAACATACATACATATATACATACTACATACATACTACATATATTCTACATTCATACAACACACACTACATACTACATACATACTTCATACATACTACATTCATACAACATACATACATGCATACTACATACTACATACATACAACATACATACATGCATACTACATACTACATACATACTACATTCATACAACATACATACATGCATACTACATACATACTACATATACAGTGGGGAAAAAAAGTATTTAGTCAGTCAGCAATAGTGCAAGTTCCACCACTTAAAAAGAAAATTTCATCTCAATACTTTGTGATATATCCTTTGTTGGCAATGACAGAGGTCAAACGTTTTCTGTAAGTCTTCACAAGGTTGCCACACACTGTTGTTGGTATGTTGGCCCATTCCTCCATGCAGATCTCCTCTAGAGCAGTGATGTTTTTGGCTTTTCTCTTGGCAACACGGACTTTCAGCTCCCTCCAAAGGTTTTCTATAGGGTTGAGATCTGGAGACTGGCTAGGTCACTCCAGGACCTTGAAATGCTTCTTACGAAGCCACTCCTTCGTTGCCCTGGCGGTGTGCTTTGGATCATTGTCATGTTGAAAGACCCAGCCACGTTTCATCTTCAATGCCCTTGCTGATGGAAGGAGGTTTGCACTAAAAATCTCACGATACATGGCCCCATTCATTCTTTCATGTACCCGGATCAGTCGTCCTGGCCCCTTTGCAGAGAAACAGCCCCAAAGCATGATGTTTCCACCACCATGCTTTACAGTAGGTATGGTGTTTGATGGATGCAACTCAGTATTCTTTTTCCTCCAAACACGACAAGTTGTGTTTCTACTAAACAGTTCCAGTTTGGTTTCATCAGACCATAGGACATTCTCCCAAAACTCCTCTGGATCATCCAAATGCTCTCTAGCAAACTTCAGACGGGCCCGGACATGTACAGGCTTAAGCAGTGGGACACGTCTGGCACTGCAGGATCTGAGTCCATGGTGGCGTAGTGTGTTACTTATGGTAGGCCTTGTTACATTGGTCCCAGCTCTCTGCAGTTCATTCACTAGGTCCCCCCGCGTGGTTCTGGGATTTTTGCTCACCGTTCTTGTGATCATTCTGACCCCACGGGGTGGGATTTTGCGTGGAGCACCAGATCGAGGGAGATTATCAGTGGTCTTGTATGTCTTCCATTTTCAAATTATTGCTCCCACAGTTGATTTCTTCACTCCAAGCTGGTTGGCTATTGCAGATTCAGTCTTCCCAGCCTGGTGCAGGGCTACAATTTTGTTTCTGGTGTCCTTTGACAGCTCTTTGGTCTTCACCATAGTGGAGTTTTGAGTCAGACTGTTTGAGGGTGTGCCCAGGTGTCTTTTTATACTGATAACAAGTTTAAACAGGTGCCATTACTACAGGTAATGAGTGGAGGAAAGAGGAGACTCTTAAAGAAGAAGTTACAGGTCTGTGAGAGCCAGAAATCTTGATTGCTTGTTTCTGACCAAATACTTATTTTCCACCATAATATGCAAATAAAATGAAAAAAAAACAGACAATGTGATTTTCTGGATTTTTTTTTCTCAGTTTGTCTCCCATAGTTGAGGTCTACCTATGATGTAAATTACAGACGCCTCTCATCTTTTTAAGTGGTGGAACTTGCACTATTGCTGACTGACTAAATACTTTTTTGCCCCACTGTATACTACATTCATACAACATTAGTGTTGAGCATTCCGATACCGCAAGTATCGGGTATCGGCCGATATTAGCGGTATCGGAATTCCGATACGGACTTCCGATACTTTTGTCATATCGGATTCCGGAATCGGAATCGGAAGTTCCCATCATGCTATGAGCCTGCTTGCTTTGATTAAGCCAATGGGAATCCTCCGAAGTGTGGGCACATCCTGTTAGGCATGTAGGCATGTTAACTATTGGCATGGCTGTGATTGGCTGCCGAAATGATGTCATGATGCACTATAAAAGCCACCGCAGCCGCCATTTCTGGTCACTCTGCTGTGAATTCAGTTAGGGACAGGCTGCTGTAGAAGACTGTGAGGGACAGTTAGAAATAGCGATTCCACCAAACATCTAGTGCTTTACCCAGGCTACATAAACCACCACTGTAGCCTTCTTTGCCCTACCAGCAGTGTTCACAGCTGTCTGCAAGGGCTGTGTGAGTGCAGCTCACGCTGTGGAGTGGGTCCTGCAGCCACGTCAGGCTGTAGGCCACCCAGTGTGATCACTGCTGCCTCATACATCTTTTATTTTTTGAGCTGCATTTTTTACATAATTTCAATCTAGTGTGCTTCCATCCGTATCCATATACGTTGGTTGCAAACACTAGTAGTAGACAGCGGAGCCTTTCTGCAGCCTTTCAGTGCTAGTGTCCACTTTGCTGCACTGTTCACGGCTGTCTGAGAGGTCTCTGACTGTGTGTGAGTGCAGCTCACGCTGAGTAGTGTGTCCTGCAGCTACGTCTGGCTGTAGGACGCTCAGCGTGCGTCAGTGCCTCACACATATTTTTATTTGAGTGCAGCTCATTTTTTCTTCTATTAGTGTGCATCCATCCGTCTCCATCTACGGTGGTTGCAAACACTATATAGGAGTACACAGCGGAGCCTTTCTGCAGCCTGTCAGTGCCAGTGCCCACTTAGCTGCACTGTTGACGGCTGTCTGAGAGGTCTCTGACTGTGTGTGAGTGCAGCTCACGCTGAGTAGAGTGTCCTGCAGCTACGTCTGGTTGTAGGACGCTCAACGTGCGTCACTGCCTCACACATATTTGTCTTTGAGTGCAGCTCATTTTTTCTTCTCCTATTAGTGTGCATCCATCCGTATCCATCAACATTGGTTGGTTGCAAACACTATATAGGAGTAGATCGAGGAGCCTTTTTTTCTGGCATGTGCCCTGCCGGCGCAGCCAGATTAGTATTACCCAATTTTTTTGGAGCCTCATCTTTTGCATTGTAGGTTACCTGCCTGCATTGTAATAGCTCCAAAAAGTTGGTGATACTATCAGTTTCAATTCTTTGTTCACATACTTTGAGTTTGTTTCCAACAAAGAAACCACAAAAAAAGTTCACCAAACACTACATTTGGAACTTGTGTAGGCCACATCAGCTCCTATTAAAGTGTAGTCCACACACACACACTTCATAAAATTAGTGTTTCTTGTACCTGTAACCAGCTGTTCAGGAATAAGCACACTAAGGCCCCCCTTTGTACTTTTCTGCCTATCTTAAGCAGTCTTGCAAGATGAAGAAGGCAGGGAGTAAGGCGCGTGGGCGTGGAGTTTCAGCAGGGAGAGGACGTGGGGATTCTGCAGGGAGAGGACGTGGGGATTCTACAGGTAGAGGACGTGGGGATTCTGGGCCTGCTGCGGGCACCAGTGGATCAGCATCCCCCAGTTTTAGCAGGCAACAGTCCTTTATGCGCAGCTTTGTAGGACCTCAACGTACCCCACTGCTGCGGGAGGAACAAATTGAAGCCGTTGTCGGATGGATGGCAGCTAACGCATCGACTTCAATTACTTCCGCATCCTCTCAGGGTCAGAGCACCGAAGAGCAACCATCTGTCTCTTCACCACCTGCCAAAGTGCCCAGGCAGTCAGAGAGACATGGACAGGAGACATCACAGTCTCTACTTCTGTTCTCGGAATCTGTTGGCTTGGAAAGAGGAGGCCAGCCAAGCAGCATTCCTGAATGTGAAGAAGAGGGAGTATGCAGTGATGCGCAACTTCTTTGTCCCTCTGAATCTGAAGAGGCGAGTGGGCCAGTGCCTATGGTCAGCACACCTCAGTACGCATCAGATGATGACGAGACTCAGTTGCCACTTTCTGGTGCGTACGGTGCTGGCGAGACAACCCCGGAGAAGCAGCTGTTTGAAGAGGGGAGGGAAGATGATGAGGTCCTTGACCCATCATGGCGTGAGGAACAGGAAGGTGGTGGGAGCAGCTCGGAGGAAGAGATTCCCCTACCGGCCAAAACAGGAGGCAGAGGGAGGGGGAAGACTTGGTTGCCTGTACCCTCCACTTCGGCACCCGTTAGGAGCATTCCTCATTCCAAAGGCAAACTGGGCGCTCCCAAGAGTTGCAGTGCGTGGTCCTTTTTTGACACAGTTGCAGATGACATTTGCTTTGTCAAATGCAAGCTGTGTCATCAGAGAGTCAAAAGAGGGAGAAATGTCAGCAACCTCAATACCACAAATATGTGGAAACATGTGCGCACCAAGCACGAGTTGGAGTTGCAGAGACACCCTGAAGACGTAGGCCAACGTACAGCACCACCTACCACCTCTTCAGTTCGTGTTGGGGCCTCTTCCTCCAGCTCACACACTGCTGGTTCGGCTTCCTCACAGGATCGCCAAGGAAGAACCTCTGCCACTGTTGTCCGGAGACCCTGTCAGATTACACCCATAGCAGCACGTTCCCATCCATCACAGCCATCGGTAGCACAGGCATGGGATAAAAGGCGCCCTTACTCGGCAAACCATCCCCGAGCACAGTCTCTGAATGCTGGCATTGCCAAACTTCTGGCAGTTGAAATGCTGTCATTCAGGCTGGTGGACACTGACACCTTCCGGGACTTAATGGCATTGGCAGTCCCCCAATACAACGTGCCCAGCCACTTTTATTTCAGCAGGCGAGCCGTCCCTGCCCTGCAGAAACATGTTGAGGGCAAAATAAAACATGCGCTACTAAACGCCGTTAGTAGCAAGGTCCACCTGACCACCGATGCGTGGACCAGTAACCATGGACAGGGACGATACCTTTCCCTCACTGCCCACTGGGTCAATGTTGTGGAGCCGGGTACGGATCTGGAGAGTGGCGCTGTACGTGTTCTTCCAACGCCACGGATTGCAGGACTCCAGTCTGTACACATAGACTCCTCCTCCTACTCAAGTTCCTCAGAAACAGCAGAGCAGGAGCCTGTTACGACCGATATGAGCACAGCCGTGGCCAAACGTCAACAGGCTGTACTCAAATTAATTTCTTTGGGGAATCGAAGCCACACAGCGCAGGAGCTCTGGAATGCTATCAAGCTGGAGAGCGATGTGTGGTTTGGGCCAGCGAATCTCCAGCCGGGCTTGGTAGTGTGTGACAATGGCCGAAATCTGGTGGCAGCTCTTGGCCTAGGCAACCTCACACACATCCCATGTCTGGCACATGTTCTTAACTTGGTCGTGCAGAGCTTTCTGAGGGACTATCCGGATCTTGATGCACTGTTGCACAAGGTCCGCATAGAGTGCGCTCACTTGCGACGTTCCAGCACGGCAAGATCGCGCCTCGCTGCTCTGCAGCGACGATTTGGCCTTCCGGAACATCGCATCATATGTGACCTACCCACCCGGTGGAATTCAACGTTACATATGTTGGAGCGGTTGTGTGAGCAGCAGGCAGCAGTCATGGAGTACCAGCTGCATCAGGCGCAAACAAGTCGCACTGTGCGCCGTTCACACTTCAGCACCATTGAGTGGGCCTCTATGAAGGACATCTGCCTCGTTTTGCGTGCCTTCGATGAATCCACGCGGATGGCGAGTGCAGATGATGCACTAGTCAGCAAGACTGTCCCCCTTATCTGCCTGCTTCAACAAACACTGCAAGCACTAAGGGATGAGGTTTCGGAAGAGGTGGAGGATGAGGAGTCCCAAATGCCATCTGCTTCTGGACAGTCTGCGCTACGTGTTTCCTCACAAAGGCCTAGGCAGGGGACACTTTGTGAGGAGGATGAGGAGGAGTCGATGGAGGAGGAAGACATCTCTCCAGAGGAGGGAGGTACACAAACCTCTACTCAGTATGTACAGCGAGGGTGGGGTGATGCAGAGCAGGCCGAGGTCACGCCTCAAACAGGGGACAGCGGTTCTTTGGCAGTTGGGAGTCTGCAGCACATGATTGATTTCATACTGCAGTGCCTGAGAAACGACCGCCGCATCGCCCACATTCTCGTCTCGGCTGATTATTGGGTGTACACCCTCCTAGATCCTCGCTACCGGGACAGCGTACAAAGGCTCATACCAACGTTGAACCGGGAGCGTAAAATGCGGGAGTACGAAGAGTCACTGGTGCAGTCCATAATGTTTTCCATTCCACCCGACAGCATTGTTGCTAGTGCTTTAAAAAGCAGCTCTGTGCGTCGAGGCAGTGGAGGAAACTCTGCACAAAGAGGGAGCAGAGGCAGCGCCGCAGCACAAGGCAAGACCACTATGGCCCAAATATGGCAAAGTTTTGTGTGTCCACCACAATTGTCTACACCATCAGCGACGCCTCGAGTCAGCAGGAGGCAACGCTTCCGTCAGATGGTGTCAGACTACATGTCTTGCCCTGTCGCTGTACTCCCAGATGGCTCTTCCCCCTTCAAGTTTTGGGTCTCTAAGCTGGATACATGGCCAGAGCTTAGCCAGTATGCATTGGAGGTGCTGGCTTGCCCTGCTGCCAGTGTATTATCGGAACGTGTCTTTAGTGCCGCAGGTGGTGTACTAACAGACCGTCGCACGCGACTATCTTCCGATAATGTTGACCGGCTGACTTTTCTGAAAATGAACAAGGCCTGGATCTCCAAAGACTTTGCCATTCCTCTTACAGACTAAATTAGTGGTTGGCAACTGTATCCAGGTCTGCTGGTGTGTTCATTTTTCTACCACCTGAACTATAATCCCTGTGCTTCAACACAGCCAGTTGTCGCTCAGATGTGTCGTCTGCACAGAGAAACACACTAGCTCCTGTGTTAGTGGGGTTCAGTAATGCCAGCTGATCCCCTGCTGTGTGGACGGCAAAGTCACCAGCTCCATCAACATTCAAACCACTACTGATTTTTAACCGTGCCCAACTTAGGTCTCTGGCTCCACTGTCTCTACTATTTCCCCTGACCTCCAACCCCGCCATCTACATCTCTGAAGTGGCGTCAGCACAATCTACACTTGTTCCTGTGTTCCTGTGGCTCAGTCCCATCAGTTTATCCCCTGATGTGTGTCCGGCAAGGTCTCCTGCTCTGTCCACATTCCCATAACCAGTAGTGGGAATGAGGACAGAGCTGGCGAACTTGCCGGACAAACATCAGGGGATCAACTGACGGGACTGAGCACCAGTAACACAGGAACAAGTGTAGATTGTGCTGATGCCACTTCAGAGATGTAGCTGGCAGGGTTGGAGGCCAGGGTAAATAGTAGAGACAGTGGAGCCAGAGGCCTAAGTGGAGCATGGTTAGAATCAGTAGTAGTCCACAACCTCCATAAAAACCGCTGCCCATTGGCCTCTGCATGCGGCATGCGTAATCCTGGGCTCCAACAGTGTCAGTTGGTGTTCAGAAGTGTCGTCTCCACAGAGCCAAACACATTCGTTCGAGTGTTAGTGGGTTTCAGCACTGCCAGCTGTTCCCCTGCTGTGGAGATGGCAAGTCTCCTGCTGCCTTCACCTGCCAAAAACAACAGGCCCCATCCTGCTCCTCGCCTAATCCTGGGCTCCAACAGCGTCAGTTGGTGTTCAGAAGTGTCGTCTCCACAGAGCCAAACACATTCGTTCAAGTGTTAGTGGGGTTCAGCACTGCCAGCTGTTCCCCTGCTGTGGAGATGGCAAGTCTCCTGCTGCCTTCACCTGCCAAAATCCAGTAGGCCCCAGCCTGCTCCTCGCCTAATCCTGGGCTCCAACAGCATCAGTTGGTGTTCAGAAGTGTCGTCTCCACAGAGCCAAACACATTCGTTAGAGTGTTAGTGGGTTTCAGCACTGCCAGCTGTTCCCCTGCTGTGGAGATGGCAAGTCTCCTGCTGCCTTCACCTGCCAAAATCCAGTAGGCCCCAGCCTGCTCCACGCCTAATCCTGGGCTCCAACAGCGTCAGTTGGTGTTCAGAAGTGTCGTCTCCACAGAGCCAAACACATTCGTTCGAGTGTTAGTGGGTTTCAGCACTGCCAGCTGTTCCCCTGCTGTGGAGATGGCAAGTCTCCTGCTGCCTTCACCTGCCAAAAACAACAGGCCCCAGCCTGCTCCTCGCCTAATCCTGGGCTCCAACAGCGTCAGTTGGTGTTCAGAAGTGTCGTCTCCACAGAGCCAACCACATTCGTTCAAGTGTTAGTGGGGTTCAGCACTGCCAGCTGTTCCCCTGCTGTGGAGATGGCAAGTCTCCTGCTGCCTTCACCTGCCAAAATCCAGTAGGCCCCAGCCTGCTCCTCGCCTAATCCTGGGCTCCAACAGCGTCAGTTGGTGTTCAGAAGTGTCGTCTCCACAGAGCCAAACACATTCGTTAGAGTGTTAGTGGGTTTCAGCACTGCCAGCTGTTCCCCTGCTGTGGAGAAGGCAAGTCTCCTGCTGCCTTCACCTGCCAAAATCCAGTAGGCCCCAGCCTGCTCCACGCCTAATCCTGGGCTCCAACAGCGTCAGTTGGTGTTCAGAAGTGTCGTCTCCACAAAGCCAAACACATTCGTTCGAGTGTTAGTGGGTTTCAGCACTGCCAGCTGTTCCCCTGCTGTGGAGATGGCAAGTCTCCTGCTGCCTTCACCTGCCAAAAACAACAGGCCCCAGCCTGCTCCTCGCCTAATCCTGGGCTCCAACAGCGTCAGTTGGTGTTCAGAAGTGTCGTCTCCACAGAGCCAAACACATTCGTTCAAGTGTTAGTGGGGTTCAGCACTGCCAGCTGTTCCCCTGCTGTGGAGATGGCAAGTCTCCTGCTGCCTTCACCTGCCAAAATCCAGTAGGCCCCAGCCTGCTCCTCGCCTAATCCTGGGCTCCAACAGCGTCAGTTGGTGTTCAGAAGTGTCGTCTCCACAGAGCCAAACACATTCGTTCAAGTGTTAGTGGGGTTCAGCAATGCCAGCTGTTCCCCTGCTGTGGAGATGGCAGTCTCTCCTGCTGTCTCCGCATTCCAAAGACAGTAGGCCTCTGCCAACACCCTCCTATTTCCTGGGCTTCAACTCAGCCAGTTGTAGCTCGGAAGTGCCGTCCACATGGAAAGAGATACTTGCTCCCGTGTCTCAGTGGGGTTCAGTAACGTCAGCTGATCCCCTGCTGTGTGGATGGCAGTCTCTCCTGCTGTCACCTCATTCAAAATACAGTAGGCCTCTGCCTACACCCTCCTATTTCCTGGGCTTCAACACAGCCAGTTGTAGTTCGGAAGTGCCGTCCACACGGAAAGAGATACTTGCTCCCGTGTCTCAGTGGGGTTCAGTAACGTCAGCTGATCCCCTGCTGTGTGGATGGCAGTCTCTCCTGCTGTCACCTCATTCAAAATACAGTAGGCCTCTGCCTACACCCTCCAATTTCCTGGGCTTCAACACAGCCAGTTGTAGTTCGGAAGTGCCGTCCACATGGAAAGAGATACTTGCTCCCGTGTCTCAGTGGGGTTCAGTAACGTCAGCTGATCCCCTGCTGTGTGGATGGCAGTCTCTCCTGCTGTCACCTCATTCAAAATACAGTAGGCCTCTGCCTACACCCTCCAATTTCCTGGGCTTCAACACAGCCAGTTGTAGTTCGGAAGTGCCGTCCACACGGAAAGAGATACTTGCTCCCGTGTCTCAGTGGGGTTCAGTAACGTCAGCTGATCCCCTGCTGTGTGGATGGCAGTCTCTCCTGCTGTCACCTCATTCAAAATACAGTAGGCCTCTGCCTACACCCTCCAATTTCCTGGGCTTCAACACAGCCAGTTGTAGTTCGGAAGTGCCGTCCACACGGAAAGAGACACTTGCTCCCGTGTCTCAGTGGGGTTCAGTAACGTCAGCTGATCCCCTGCTGTGTAGATGGCAAAGTCTCCTGCTGCCTACACAGTCGTACCACTACTGATTTTTAACCGTGCTCCAATTAGGCCTGTGGCTCCACTGTCTCTCGTATTTCCCCTGTCCTCCAACCCTGCCAGTTACAGCTCCGAAGTGGCGTCTGCACAATCCACACTTGTTCCTGTGTTACAGGTGTTCAGTCCGGTCAGTTAATCCCCTGATGTGTGTCCGGCAATGTCGCCTGCTCTGTCCACATTCCCATTATGGGAATGTGGACAGAGCAGGCGACATTGCCGGACACACATCAGGGGATTAACTGACCGGACTGAACACCTGTAACACAGGAACAAGTGTGGATTGTGCTGACGCCACTTCGGAGCTGTAACTGGCGGGGTTGGAGGACAGGGGAAATACGAAAATCAGTGAAGCCACAGGCCTAAGTGGAGCTTGGTTAAAATTAGTAGTCTACAACCGATCTTAAAATTTCTTCAATGCAGCCTCAGCCTGCTCCGTGCTTGTCCCTGGGCTTCAACACAGCCAGTTGTTGCTCGGAAGTGCCGTCTTCACAGAGTAAAACACTAGCTCCTGTGTTTGTGGGGTTCAGTAACGTCAGCTGTTCCCCTGCTGTTTTGATGGCAATCTGTCCTGCTGCCTCCCAATTGACAGCACATCAGGCCTCAGCCTGCTATGTGCTTGTCCTGGGCTCCAACATCGCCAGTTGCTGCTCATAACTGACTTTGGCACGGGTACTCCCTCCTGCCCACCTTGGTTCCAGCCCTGCCTGCTGTTTCCGGGAAGTGTCAATGTCAGTTTGCCACCCCAAGTTGCCATGTCGTGTTGCGGTTGGGTTAGCCGAGGCTAGGGTGCCAGCAGTTTAGGTGCTTCCTATGTGGACTGCGGGTTCTGGTAAGAAAGGCTTGTTCCATAGTGCCAGTAGGACAAGCACCCCCTGTAGGACTGTGTGATTCGGTAACTGCGGCCAGCTTGCGGCATGCCAACTTTGCTTTTCAGGGGTAACTTCTGATACCCCTCCGGGTTCCAGCACCGTCAGCTGGTTCTCGTCAGAGCCTTTGGCCTAGGTGCCTCCATCTTGGTATCCGAGTTCCGGCAACGTCTGCTGGTCCTTGGTAGTGCTTTGTAGCACAGGTACCTCCTGCTTAGTAACCGGGTTCCAGCACCGTCAGCTGGTCCTCGGTTGTGCCATTGGCTCTTATTCCTTCTGCTGCCCCTCCGGGTGCCAGCACTGTCAGCTGGTCCTCGCTATTTCCATTTGCTCTTGCAGCTTATGCTACCCCTCCGGGTTCCAGCACCGTCAGCTGGTTCTCGTCAGAGCCTTTGGCCTAGGTGCCTCCATCTCGGTATCCGAGTTCCGGCAACGTCTGCTGGTCCTTGGTAGTGCTTTGTAGCACAGGTACCTCCTGCTTAGTAACCGGGTTCCAGCACCGTCAGCTGGTCCTCGGTTGTGCCATTGGCTCTTATTCCTTCTGCTGCCCCTCCGGGTGCCAGCACTGTCAGCTGGTCCTCGCTATTTCCATTTGCTCTTGCAGCTTATGCTACCCCTCCGGGTTCCAGCACCGTCAGCTGGTTCTCGTCAGAGCCTTTGGCCTAGGTGCCTCCATCTCGGTATCCGAGTTCCGGCAATGTCTGCTGGTCCTTGGTAGTGCTTTGTAGCACAGGTACCTCCTGCTTAGTAACCGGGTTCCAGCACCGTCAGCTGGTCCTCGGTTGTGCCATTGGCTCTTATTCCTTCTGCTGCCCCTCCGGGTGCCAGCACTGTCAGCTGGTCCTCGCTATTTCCATTTGCTCTTGCAGCTTATGCTACCCCTCCGGGTTCCAGCACCGTCAGCTGGTTCTCGTCAGAGCCTTTGGCCTAGGTGCCTCCATCTCGGTATCCGAGTTCCGGCAACGTCTGCTGGTCCTTGGTAGTGCTTTGTAGCACAGGTACCTCCTGCTTAGTAACCGGGTTCCAGCACCGTCAGCTGGTCCTCGGTAGTGCCATTGGCTCTTGTTCCTTCTGCTGCCCCTCCGGGTGCCAGTACCGTCAGCTGGTTCAAGAGGACAAAGAACAGGAAGACAACCACCAAGATGCAGAACAACAAGAGAGAGAAGACAAAGAAGCATAAAAAAAACAAAGCAGAAGAACATTAAGCATAAGACTAATACTCTGAGCAAATGATATTATCTTATTTATAAGCAGAAGAAGACTAAGCAGTGTATGGGGGTGAGTCCGTTCCTCCTCGTGGTGCCCCTGGAAAAGGCCTGCTGCTGCAGGCCAAACTGAACGCGGACAAATCCTGTTGTAAATCTTTTGTGACAGGCAGAACGGAAGGTGTAAACTTCTAACTTTTCTAGATAACAACTACAGGAATGCCTGACACAAACAAGAATATGATGAAGAAGAATAGGAAGAAGATGAAGAAGTTGAATATGTAGAATAATAATTGTTGAATAAGAAGAATATGAAGAATGTAAGAAAAGGAAGAAGAAGAAGAATGTAAAAAAAGGAAGTAGAAGAATTTAAAAAAGGAAGAAGAAGAAGAATGTAAAAAAAGGAATAAGAAGAAGAATGTAAAAAAAGGAAGAAGAATGTAAAAAAAGGAAGTAGAAGAATGTAAAAAAAGGAAGAAGAAGAAGAAGAATGTAAAAAAAGGAATAAGAAGAAGAAGAAGGTAAAAAAGGGAAGAAGAATAAGAAAGAAGAAGAAAGAAGAAGAAGACATACATGTCTGGCAAAATATAAATGAGGCTAACATAGTCAATATCTTTGTAACTCCTAACGTCTTTAAAAAAAAAGTTTAATTCCTGCTATTCCTTTTGATTGGGCTAAAACTCTATGGCTTTAATGTCTCCTCCACCTCCCACAATACATTCTACATTATTCTTAGTTGTTTTTCTTCATGTAGAATTAACCTACAAGGATAGAAAGGGTTTTTTTTAATTCCGATATTTTGGCCCCATTGACTTGCATTGGTTCCCGGTATCGGAATCGGCGATACCGATATTTTTTTTTAAGATCGGCCGATCCATTCCGATCCAATATTTTCAAGTATCGGCTGGTATCTCTCAACTCTATACAACATACATACATACATACATACTACATACATACTACATACATACAACATGCTACAGACATACAAAATACATACTAAATACATACTACAGACATACAACATATATACTACATACAATACAGTCATACATTCACACAATACATACATACATAAAACATAGAGCACATACTCACCATCACTTGTCACTTTGTTCCCCGAAGCCAGTGTCATCTATAAAAAATATGAATATAACAAACAAGCGATATACCTGCATGGACTGCACAGTTTTGGCAAGTGCAGCCATATTTTTGGTCAGCTCTTGGACCTGAAGGCGCAGTTCTGTAGATGGATCATTATCCAGAGTCTGCATCAGCCCCCACAGGGCTGGGAGGGAAAGATGCTGCTTCTTGATGGTATGTGATCGCTGGGCGCCTAGGGGGCGCTGGACGGCTGACATTTGGTTCATGCAGCACCCAGATAGCCCTGTCTTTGAAGTCTGCAAAGTCTAGGTCAGAGTTTTGTAGGGCTATGATGCGCAGCTGTGCTTTGTGGGTACTGGATAGGAGTCCATCAATAAATTGCTCCTTTAACAGCCTGTCACCATCTTTCACATTGTCTGGGTCAATCTGCTTTATGGCTCGCAGCGCCTCCTGCAGGTTAAGAGCATAGTCCTGCGCTCTCTGCTTACACTCTAAGAATCTCATTTTTATTTCAGCTGCAGTGCAGGTGTCAAAGGTGCTTTTTAGCTTAGCCAGAATCTTTTTAACAGTCTCTTTATCAGTGTCCTGCCAGGCTTTTAATTCTCTTTGCACTGCACCAGTTAGCTGCCCAATAAGGATGTTCACTTTTTGGTTTTCAGACAGAGCATACACCTCAAACAAACTGCACAGTCTCTCTTTAAATTCACTCAGGGTATGTGACTCCCATGAGTACTGTGGTAACCAGGCCGCTCCCGGTATATAGGGCATGGACAGCGGCATTATGGGGACTGCTGTGATGGGCGTTGTTCCTGCTGCGCTCTGGAAGCGGCACTGGCCGCTTGATTCTGCGGTGCCATTGGAGCCGCAGCTGTGCTGGCCCCTGCATCTTGCGGCGCTGTGGGGGGTGTGGTGGCATTCACCGCTGCATCCTCCCTTGCCTCAGACATTCTCTTCCCCCCCTAGTTAACATTGGCCAGGCCCTGGATTGTGCTGGCTTACCGGTTGCTGCTCCACAGGCTGGATGATCGGGGGACGCCGGGACTGCCAGCCTCTGCTCCTCACTTCCCGCATGCTGGTCTCTTCCCACGCAGCACTTCACTTTTTGCACAGACCCCAGATCCATCTGGCCTCCAGTCCAGAGGATGTCCCATGGCTACGGAAGAAGAGGATCCCACCACTCCGAGGGAGAAACAACGATCGCTATGACCAGGACGGACGTCCCATCTGTTGTCACTGCCACAAGGCAGGCCACATCGCAAGGTTCTGTTTAAACGAGCAACCCCTGAGGCAGCGGGCCAACCCCCAGGAGTAGGACCACAAGGCCCAAAGAACTGGCAAGCCAATTATGTTGAAGGGCGACCGGTCCTCCCAGTGGTGATTGATGGCATCCCCATGAACGCTTTGCTGGACACTGGCTCTCAGGTGACAACTATGCCATATATCCTTTACAAGCGGTATTGGGCTGACTCTGAACTTACCCGTGGCCCAAGTGATGAGCTGACAGTAGTTGCCAGCAATGGTCAGTCTTTGCCGCAAGTGGGATGTAAAGAGGTTACCATTAAAGTGGGGCGAGTAGAGTTAAAATCTCAAGGTCTGATAGTTGTAGGCATTGATCAACGAGAATGTAACCCAATGATGACCTTAGGTACTAATGTGATTGAAAATTGTCTTGCCGAGGTTATTGTTTTGTTGCAACAGGTAGCCGAGACTGCTGGTTCCAGTGAACAACTCCTACAGAAGGAGTTCAAGGCCCTGATGCAAAGACAGCAGGTAGAACTGTCTGGCAGAGAAATTGGCAGTGTCAGAGTGAGTGACTCATTCCCCATTGTGATACCCCCCAGATGTGAAATGTTAATTTGGTGTCAGGCAGCCATAGACCTCAGAGGAAAAGATTGCCAAGCATTGGTAGAGCCAGTGTACTCAGATAGCCGGCCCACTGTCCTGACAGCCAGAGGGGTAGTTGATGTCCGCAAAGGGAGAGTACCTGTACGCTTCTTGAATTGTTGGGAGGAGGAGGCCACAATACCTCGGTATGCCACAGTTGCTAAGCTGTTTACTGTCAGTAACAATGCAATACAGGCAGCAAAGCCCTTGGTCTCATCCGACCAGGTGGAGGACAATGGCTCTGTAAAGCAGCTGGAGGAGTGGTGCCAGCAGCTGCATGTGGGAACTGACTCCAACCCTTCATACCAAAAGAATGGGATTTACCAAGTGACTCAGGAGTATGAGCAGGTATTCAGTAAACACCCTCTAGACATTGGGAAGGCAAAAGGGGTTCAACACCATATCCCCACTGGAGATCATCCACCCATTAAGGAAAGGTACCGGCCTATACCCCAAACACAATACCAATGTGCCTAAAGTATGTTGTGAGAAATGAAGGAGGCTGGGTTGATCAGAGATAGTTGCAGCCCCTGAGCAGCTCCAATAGTCTTTGTGAAAAAGGAAGATGGTACCATGAGAATGTGTGTTGATTACAGAAAAATTAACAGCATTACCCATAAGGATGCCTACCCATTACCCAGAATTGAAGAGTCATTAGCTGCACTTAAAACTGCTAACTATTTTTCCACCTTAGATCTACTAGTGGGTATTGGCAGGTTCCCATGGCTGAGGTAGACAAGGAGAAAACAGCGTTTACTACACCAATGGGTCTCTGCGAGTTCAACTACTTGCCGTTCAGGCTCTGCACCGCCCCAGGGACATTTCAATGACTAATGAGTGCTGTCTTCGACACAAGAACTTTGAGACAGTTCTGTTGTACCTTGATGATGTCATTGTTTTCTCCAAGACTTATGAAGACCATCTGGAGCACCTGGCCGAGGTGTTCGAAGCCCTGTCCAACTTTGGCCTGAAAGTGAAGCCATCAAAATGCCACCTCCTGAAGCCCAAGGTACAGTACCTCAGTCATGTAGTGAGTGCAGAAGGTGTGGCACCGGATCCTGAGAAAGTCACTGTCATCCGGGACTGGCAGAAGTCCAGCAACCTCCATGAAGTACGTCAATTCCTCGGGTTGGTAGGCTACTACCGAAGGTTCATCAAAGGCTTCACTAAGATAGCTACGCCTATGCAAAATCTTCTGGTGGGCCAGCCCAAGAAAGCCAGGAAGAAGAGTCCTACATTTGAATGGAATGAGGAACTGGAGAGGTCCTTCACTTGACTGAAAATGGCTCTCACAGGAGATGAAGTTCTGGCCTACCCAGACTATGACCAACCATTTGTTTTATATACTGATGCCAGCAACGTGGGACTGGGAGCAGTACTGTCACAGGTACAGAATGGCAAAGAAAGAGTGATCTCCAACATCAGCAGGAAGCTTCGTCCCACTGAAAGGAACCCTGACAACTACAGTTCCTTCAAACTGGAGTTCCTCGCCATAGTCTGGGCTGTGACTGAATAATTCAAGCATTACCTAGCTTCAGCCAAGTTTACCATCTTCACTGACTACAACCCGTTGACTCACTTGGAAACTGCCAAACTAGGTGCACTGCAGCAGTGATGGATGGTCCGGCTGTCTAACTATGAATTCACCATCAAGTACCGAGCGGGGCACAAGAATGCCAATGCTGATGCGCTGTCCAGAATGCCCAATCTGTCAGATGCAGGAGAAGACCCTGAGGCACTTGAAGAAATAGAGTTACCTGCCTTCCACTGGACAATTGCGGCACAAGGAGTGAGAAACAGATGGTCTATCGTGAAAGAGGCCACCCTAAATCCATTGCCTCATCATGACTGGGCAGAAACGGAGGATAACGACCCCGCAGTCCGCCTGGTAAAGGAGCTACTGTCACAAGCTGACTCACGCCCAAGTCCAGATGCTCCTGAAGAAAACCAGCAGTTGTGGAAGGAAAGAGGCCGGCTGTTCATCTATGAGGGAAAGCTGTGTCGGAGGAGTATCAATGCCCGCACTCATTAGTTGGTCTGGCAGGTGGTAGTCCCAAAGAGGGAGGTGTCAATGGTCTTGGAAGCATACCACAATGGTGCTGGACACTTTGGATGGAAGAAGTTGGAGGCCTTGCTCCGAGAGAGATTCTACTGGGCTGGTATGAGGAAGGCCATTGAAAATTGGTGCCAGGAGTGTGGACAATGCAACCTGCGCAGGAAGGACTGTAACAGCCAGCGAGCTCCTTTGCAGCCAATAATAACCAAACAACCACTTGAGTTAGTCGCCCTGAACCATGTGAAGCTTCTCCCAAGCTGTTCAGTCTGTTTATGCTCTTAACATCGTTGACCACTACTCAAGATTCCTGGTAGTTGTGCCTGTCAATGATCAAACAGCCAGGACAGCAGCCAGAGCATTCCAACAGCACTTTTTTCGACCACACGGATATCCTGAGCGAGTGCTTACAGATCAAGGTCCAGCCTTTGAGGCAGAAGTGTTCCAGGAATTCTGTAATTTGTATGGTTGCAAGAAGATCAGGACAACACCGTACCATCCACAGATGAATGGCATGTGTGAAAAGATGAATCAAGTGGTGAACGATCTACTGAGGACCTTGCCTTTGGAAGAGAGAAATCTGTGGCCAGACAAGTTGCCAGTAGAGATGAGCGACTTTGCCTTTTTTCGGGTCGAACTAAATCGGCCGATTATCGTGAAAAGTCAAAGGCCGACTGAAACACGAAACCCAATGCAAGTCAATGGGGAAGCAAAGTCGGCAGGGAGTGGAGGACAGGAAACACACCTACAGTGCCCTTTTGAATGCCAAAAACATCAATTCTTATTACTGAAGCATTTCAACCTTAATTTACTTCATAATACTAGTTACGCACTGGAAAATGGGGGTTATTTGGCTAAATTTGTGGGGGGGTAGGGCTGGCTCCAGGTTTTCATGTGCCCTGGGCCAAAGAGCGCCCCTTTAACACATAGCACAACTCATGATGCTCCGATACGGCAGAGAAATAGCGGTATAGTACAATGAAAAATACTTCACTTTTTACATCTCATGACTGATATCCATTTTAAATTCTCCAGTAGCTCCAAAAACGGACAGTATATTACTCCATACAGTATTATGGCCATCGCATAGTGCGCTATGCAGAGTAATGAGGCCCACATATTTCTCCATACTGAATCATTGGTCCCATATAATGTTTGAAACAGTATATGATGAGCTCCACATAATGCTACAGTATTTCTTGGTCCCCATGGATGAAGCTGCACTGTCTGATGGGCCCAAATAATGCTCCATATATAATGGGCCCCATTTCTAATGCGCTAGTGTATAATGGGCCCTGTAAATGCTGCTCCAGTGTCTGATGTCCACCTTTGGAATGCTCCAGTGTATGGTGGGCCCCATATATCATTCTCCAGAGTATAGTGCTCCCCAAAAATTGCTGTCCCAACATTGAAAACAATTAAATAAGTCTCCTCAAATAAGTCTCATCGCTAGGGAATCCCTGTACTAGTCTGTGCGTACAGACGTGATGTCATTGAGCTCTCTGATCAGAATATCACTGTCAGAAAACGCGGAAGACGTCATGGCGGTGGAGCAGGGAGAGGTAAGTATTTCAACTTTGCAAGTGCTGTGATTCTGAGCAAGCAGGGGGGCCCACTCGTTGGCGACGGCACTGGCACAGGGCCCCTCATAGTACGGCAGTGTGTCTGACAGCGGGTGTTCACCCCCACCGTCAGAGACACTTGATTGCACTATGAGGGACCCTGTGCCAGTGCCCGCGCCCAAGAGTCGGCCCAACCACCTGTCCAGGGCATCGGCACTCGCATGGTTGCGTGCGCTAGGTGGTGACCCCGGCCATGGGGGGAGGAGGCATCCCAGTTAGGGAGGTTTACAAAATGCCATATGTTGATGTGGGACATTCACCTGCTGCTAAAGGCGAAATTGGTCAAGTCCCAGGAAGAGGCGGACCAAAGAAAGCCATTTTTCTGTCACCCTATGTGTCATCAGGGTAAGGTGTGACAAAATCCTTGGAAACCCATGCATGGTTCATTTTAATGAAGGTTAGATCATCCACATTTTGGGTCGAGAGATGGGTCCTTTTTTCTGTCAGGACTGATCCAGCAGCACTGACGACTCTTTCCGATAGCACACTTGCAGCTGGGCAAGCAAGCTCCTGTAAGGCATATTGTGCCAATTCAGGCCAGGTGTCCAGTTTAGCAGCCTAATAGTCAAATGGGAATGACCTGTGAGGGATAACATCGATATGGGACAAGAAGTAGTTTTGTAACCATAGTTGACAAGTGCTGTCTCCTGTCACTTTCAATCGATGCAGTATTACCAGTCATGCGAGCGGGACTTGAAAAATCAGTCCACAACATGGTCATGAAACCCCTGTCTCCAATGCCACTTCTGATGTGTGCACCACCAACACCTCTTCCAAGCTGCCCCCGGCCTCTACGGCTCGTGTGAGAACCATCACCGCTTCTGTGTGCTGGGAATGCCTCAACCAACAGGTTTACCAGAGTTGCTTGTTAGTCAATATTAGGTCAAGGCTCTCCTGTGGCATGATGTTCTGGAATTTGTCTTTATAGCGTGGATCCAGGATGCTGGCCAACCAGTAGTCGTCATCGTTCATCATTTTGGCAATGCGGGCGTCCCTTTTTAGGATCTGCAAGGCATAATCTGACATGTGGGTCAATGTTCCCGGTGTCAATAACGCACTGCGAGTGCTGGGTGGAGGAGCACTTTCTGGCAAATCCACATCCCTCCAGTCACGCACAAACCCTGTACCAGACCTTGCCATGCCAACATTTTCTCTTGCCCCACGAGAAGCATCCTCCTCCCCTAAAAAATCATCCCCATCATCATCCTCCTCCTCCTCTTCCTCTTCTTCCTCCACCGTGTCCAGGAAAGTTCCCGAAGCAGACAATGACTGACTGTCATCAAGGCTTCCCTCCTCCTCTTCCTCATCATCCTCGGCTGCAGACGCCTGCTCCTTAATGTGCTTCAAAGTTTGCATGAGCAGAAGCATAAGTGGGATGCTCATGCTTATGATGGCGTCGTCTGCGCTTACCAGCCGTGTGCATTCCTCAAAACACTGAAGGACTTTACAGAGGTCTTTCAGCTTCGACCACTGCACACCTGTCAACTCCATGTCTGCCCTCAAAGTGCCTGCCTGTGTATCCTCCCACAAATGCATTACAGCCTGCCTCTGTTCCCACATCCGCTCAACCATTTGCAGGGTGGAGTTCCACCTTGTTGCAATGTCGATAATTAGGCGGTGCTTGGGAAGGTGGAGCAATCGCTGCAGCTTCTGCATACGACTGGAGTGTACCGGCGACCGGCAGATGTGCGAGCACAGTCTTCGGACCTTCTGGAGCAGGCCTGTTAACTCTGGATAATTATTGAGGAAGCACTGCACCATCAGGTTCAAGGTGTGAGCCAAGCAAGGCATGTGGCTGAGTTTTGAAAGGGCTATGGCTGCCACAAAATTCCGGCTGTTATCACTAACTACCTTGACTGCCTCAAGATGTAGACTGCCCAGCCATGACTCAGTTTATCGCTGAAAGTAGTTGGCCAGTATCTCCATGGTGTGTCTGTCACCCAAACACATCATCTTCAACACAACCTGCTGACGCTTTCCACTAGCTGATCGATAGGGGGACACCTCTTGTGCAACACTGGCAGCTGCAGATGGAGTGCTCGTGCGACTGCGTTCTGTGGACGAGCTTTCCCTTCAGGAGGAGGAGGAGGGTCGAATGCCTACAGCCAACTGTTTCCTATACCGTGGGCTAGGCAGCACTGTCCCACCACCGCTGTACCCTGTGGACCCTGCATCCACCACATTAACCCAGTGAGCAGTGATGGACACGTAACGGTCCTGGCCATGCCTACTGGACCATGCATCAGTTGTGAGGTGCACCATTCCACTCACTGATTGCTTGAGTGCATGTACAATGCGGTCTTTCACATGAAGGTGGAGGGCTGGGATGGCTTTGCAAGAAATGAAGTGTCGACTGGGTAGGTCATAGCGTGGTACTGCGTAGGCCATGAGTTCGCGGACAGCTGCGCTTTCAACCAACCGATAGGGCATCATCTCTAACGAGATTACTTTGGCAATGTGGGCATTCAAACCCAGTGTACGCAGATGAGAGGATGAGTACTTTCTTGTCCTACTCATAGTCTCTGGTAGGGTGAGCTGGACTTGAGAGCTGCATATGGTCGAACTAGCGGTGGACATGGCGGACTGAGAGAGGGTTGATGATGGTGATGGAGTTGGTGTTCTTTCTGATGCCCTAGATTCAGTCTTTCATTGCAATAACAGTGTGATTCCCTGACTGATTTGCCCTTGAGGCGAAAACTCAACATTTGCTGCTGCTGGTGTGCCAACCGGTGGGCTTACAGTGGGGGAAACAATGTAGTGTTGCTGACTACCTTCTTTGGGAGCAGTTGCACATGTGGTTTGTGAGTTTTGGTAGTCCGTCCATGCTTTCAAGTGCATGGTGGTTAAATGTCTTAACATGCAACTGGTATTCAAATTTCTCAGATTTTTCCCTCGGCTAATGGTCTTTGCACACTTCTTACATATAACCTTTGCCTGATCATTAGGATTTTGTTCAAAAAAGTGCCACACTGCACTCTTCCTACTATGGAAGACATTTTGAGGCCTTGCACGCTGTGCTATTTTGACCATCTGGCCAAGCTGTCCTGCAACTCTTTTGGTTTTTGTAACCTGTTTTTGGACTGCTCCAGGCCTGCCAGATAGCTGTTGTGAGGTCAATGCCTGCTGCGGATGCTCCTCCTCCTCTTCTGAGCTATTGGCAGCGGCACCCTCTTCCCCCAATGGATGCCAATCTGAGTCAACAACTGGGTCATCCATTACCTCCTCTTCAATGTCATGTGCACCTTCCTCTGTGTCACCGTGTATGGTGGTATAGTAAGCGGGAAGGGGCACCTGAGTTTCATCAGGGTCAGATTCTGCCTCAGTACACTGCGAGGACAATGTAGTGCTCTGAGTGAATGTACCAGCAGAATCATCTATCAGTGGCTGTGCATCAGTGCGCTCCATGCCAGATTCATCTTGGCCTGGGTAATTCACGATTTGACTTGATAACCCAGTCATGGTATGTGAAAACAGCTCCATGGAGTAATCTGTAGTGTGGCCTGCCGCATCCTTCAATTTTGGTTGGGGTGAAGGACACAAGAAAAGGTGTGGTTCATGACCATGAGCCTCCAATGACGACTCAGTGCTTTTACTTTTTAAAACTTCAGAAGAGGAGGTGATAGAGATGGAGGCTGAGTCAGCAATGTAAGCCAAAACTTGCTCTTGAAGCTCCGGCTTTAAAAGCCAGACGATGATGCAGGCTCAACACCTCCTGCATTAGGTGCTATTTTGCTTTTGCCACTACCAGCAGATCCACCACCAACACCAACACCATCATTACCAGCTGCCAACCCCCGCCCACTTCCACGGACTCTTCCACCACACTTCCTCATTTTTGGGGAAAATGTACCCAAAAAAACACCAACTATGTGGTACTGTAAAACAAGGTACAATGTGTATATAGGAGTGGGGAGAATTTGAATCTCTCTAGACTTCAGGACACAGTTGGATTCTGTCAGGCCCTGTTTATATTACACCGCAATGAGACAGGCAGATTCTGGATGGTGTAAGAAAGGTGTATAGAGGACTGTGGAGAATTTGAATCTCTCTAGACTTCAGGACACAGTTGGATTCTGTCAGGTCCTGTTTATATTACACCGCAATGTGACAGGCAGATTCTGGATGGTGTAAGAAAGGTGTATAGCGGACTGTGGAGAATTGGAATCTCTCTAGACTTCAGGACACAGTTGGATTCTGTCAGGCCCTGTTTACATTACACCGCAATGTGACAGGCAGATTCTGGATGGAGTAAGAAAGGTGTATAGAGGACTGTGGAGAAGTGGAATCTCTCTAGACTTCAGGACACAGTTGGATTCTGTCAGGCCCTGTTTATATTACACCGCAATGTGACTGGCAGAAATTGCCTAGTGTATGACAAACTACAAGGTGTATATAGAATTGGGCAGAATTGGAATCTCCCTAGAGTGCAGGTCTGTAAGAATGGACAAACTCCTCGACTTTTCCTTACAGAGTCACACACGTAGATAGCTTCAATTTTGCCGTGATAACAGCCGTTACACGGTACTGTGTGAGGAGCGTACACCGCTGTACGGTGTGTGAAAAAATGAATGCTCACTACCTCACCAGGACAAAACAATACAATTTGTATTGCTTTTAAAAAAGCAGTTTGAACACCAGTGTGCACACAGCAATGCAGCTAGCCTTAAAAGGCAGGCTGATCACCACCAGCGCTGCTGCACAGAAGCAAAAATCTTCACCTTTCACTGCACAGTAACTACAGTGAAAAGCGTTAGCAGCAGAAGCAGTTTTTTTTTCTTTTTGCCTTCCTAACGCTCTCCCTACAGAATCAGCAGCTGCAGCAGCTCTCCCTATTCTGAGATCAGCATGAGTAACATGGCAGTCAGTGTCCCCGCCCTTTTATACCCCCTGTGACGCCACACAAAGCAAGCCAATCACTTGCATGCCCTTCTCCAAGATGGTGGTGACCGCTGCCAATGTCATCACGCTGCCCACAGTGTCCGTTCTTCCTGATTGGCTGAAAAAGGGCGCTAACGCATCCTTTGAAATGCGACTTTGGAGCTAAAGTCGCCGACCTCGTGGCCGACCTCACGCTAAGGTCGGGTTTCGTTTCATGAATACCGACTTCGGCAAAAGTCGGCGACTTTTGGATTTTTTTGACCCGTTTCGCTCAACTCTAGTTGCCAGATCTGGTAGACCTCTACAATCACATTCCTGTGAATTCCACCAACTGCACTCCAGCCTACCTAATGAGAGCGAGGCCTGGCAAGTTGCCTATTTATTTGGATATGGGAGTCCTTACACGTGAGGTGACATCACCAGATGCTGACTGGGATACAGAGCGGCAGCAGCAGTACCGTAGAGTACAAGAGTGTGTAGAAAAGAGTCTAGCTCAGGCGAGACAAAAGCAGGAGAACTACAGTCAACATGCACCTGCAGTTCCCTTGTCACAAGGAGAACAAGTACTAAAGAGGAAAAGAAGGATGCATAAATTGGATGACCAATGGGAAGCTGAACCCTACGCCGTCCTACCATCAAACTTTGACAACACCAAAGTTTGCCTTATCAGTAAGGATGGAGGAGAAACCTCATCAGCAGTATCGAGGGATCATCTGAAACTGTGCCCTGACCAACTAAAGGACAGAATGGAAGAGCAAAACAACCTTCAGCCCATAGAGGAAGAAGAAGAAAAGGTCAACACTGTACTCAGAGAATTCCCTGCAAATTGGACTAGAGTGAATCAAGCCATAGTGGTGCCAGTTTTGACCTTTCCCCAACTGGTAGTGCAAGAAGAAGTGACTCAAGACCACCCTGAAAACCAGCAAGTACAGGTAGCGGATGCCACACCAGCAGTGGAACAAGAAAATTCTCACCCTGCCAGTGGTGAATCTGTCATGCCCACAGTGAGTAGAAGTGGTCCTAGGAAATCTAGCATCCCTGTGCTACTCAGAACCAACAGTAGTGTAGCCAGTACAGCACGCACTACACCAGTAGTTAACACAAGGCATCCAGTAAGGTCCCCAACCAGTGCTACGTAGGTCTGTCCGCAGTACCCTAGGTATAACACCCATAAGGTTTCGTGTATGAATAAGTTATGTAAATGGTAAAATGTAAATATGCAACTTTTCAAGCTTATGTGCCTACAGAGACTCTGTAAAAATCTTTGAGCAATATCAGTTTGTTTTTGATGGACAATTGGGCCACAGGACTATGTGTGGCCAAAACTCTACTTGTGCATAGTTTACCAACTGGCTCAGGAAATGGACCATGGACATTGACGCATGGACTAATCGTCATCAGGACTATTTTTGAGCTTTGGTTTTTGTAATTTTTCATTTTTTAAATCTTGTAACATTTACAATTGTTCATTTGTTAATATGTTTTGCATGTTTTCTTCAGTCCGGGAGTACTGAATTGCACTAGGGAGAATGTGGTGCCCCCAGGAGTATGGTTGCCACAGTTGCATTATCTTCCTCCTAGGGAGTGTGATGTCATGCTTGGAAGCAATAAAGGGCCTCTGTCAGGTAAATTCAACACACAGCACGGTTCCCACTCCAGGCCAGCAGAGGGAGCTCTGAACCAAAACTGGGGGAGGAGGTGCTCTCTGGGGGCCGGGAAGGGGAAGTTTAGTTAGTTCGTGTGAGGAGGGCGAAGAAGAGATGGAGGATTGAGCAGAGTTCAGGCTCACTTCTAGTGTAGCGCATGGCAGGGAGTCCGGTCTCCGAGGTTGTATGGATACTGATGTTCCTGTAGCAGAAACCGGAGGAATAGGAAGCTGTAAATGCTCTGTTCCCACATAAGACTCAGAGGCACAACAGCAACATGTGAGCCAGAAGAAGGAGGCTACAGCTGTCTGCCATACGAGGGGGTTCTAAAAGATAGCCAGCAAGAGGAACTTCAGTGTAACTCAGTACTGCATGTACCTTAGATAACCGCTAGAAAGGAGACTACACAACCCATCTACATAGAGAGATTCCTAAGTTGCTTCCAGGCTGGCCAACTCCCGTTCCATCTGGAATCTGGATCCTGAACTGCACTTGCAACGCAAAGTAAAGGTAAAAGAAACGGTCCCCTGTTGTGTCATTGCCTCCTTCCTGCAACCCCTTCAGCACTGCTACATCTCTGTGCCTAACACTGCACCCTCTTCCTCAACTACTGTGCTACTGTGACACTTCCCTCTGAGATACCGGCCCGGTACCGAGTACCCCACTTCCCCGGCGGGCGATCCAGATTTGCCTGACTCAATGGAAGCCAATGGGTGCAGAAATGCTGCAGATCCACAAAAAGGATTGACATGCTGCAGAAATAAAACGCTGCAAATCCGGACGTGTTTTTCCACAGCATGTGCACAGCAATTCTCAATTTCCCATAGATTAACATTGGTGGTACACTACACTGCAGATTTGATTCAATTCCATGCATCCAAAAATGCTGCGGAATCGCATCAAAATCCGCAATGTGTGCACATAGTCTTAGTGAACCCCATATAACAAGAAAAGGCAAAAAAAAGCCTTACCATCATAAAGTGTTTTACCCCCACATATGGGGTATCAGCGTACTCAGGACAAATTGCACAACAACTTTTGTGGTCCAGTTTCTTCTGTTACCCTTGGGAAAAAAATTGGGGGCGAAAATATCATTTTTGTAAAAACAAAATATAATTTTTTATTTTTACGGCTGTACGTTATAAACTTCTGTGAAGCACTTGGGGGTTCAAAGTGCTCACCACACATCTAGATAAGTTTCTTAGGGGGTTTAGATTCCAAATGGTGTCACTTGTCTGGGTTTTTCACTGTTTAGGCACATCAGAGGCTCCCCAAATGCGTTCAATCTCAATTCCATCCAATTTTGCATTGAAAAGTCAAATCGCGCTGCTTCCCTTCCGAGCTCTGCCATGCACCCAAACAGTGGTTTACCTGCATATATGGGGTGTCACCATACTTAGGAAAAATTGTACAACAGCTTTTGGTGTCCAATTTCTCCTGTTACCCTTGGTAAAATAAAAAAATTGGATCTGAAGTAATTTTTTTGTGAAAAAGGTAAATGTTCATTTTTTTTAAACATTCCAAAAATTCATGTGAAGCATCTGAAGGGCTAGTAAACGTCTTGAATATGGTTTAGAGCATCTTCAGGGGTACGGTTTTTGGGTATATTCTATCATATACACCCCTCAAAGTGACTTCAAATGTGATGTGGTCGCAAAAAAACAGTGTTGTAAAAATGAGAAATCACTGTTTAACTTTAACCCTTATAACTTCTTAACAAAAAATTGTTGTCCAAAATTGTGCTGATGTAAAGAAAACATGTTGGAAATGTTAATTTTTAAGTATTTTGTGTGACATATCTCTGTGATTTAAGGGCATGAAAATTCAAAGTTGGAAAATTGCGAAATTTTCAAAATTTTCGTAAAATTTCTGGGTTCTGGTTTTTTTTTACAATTAAACGCATGTCATATCACAAAAATTTTACCACTATCATGAAGTATGGTATGTCATGAGAAAACAGTGTCAAAATCACCAGGATTCATGGAAGCGTTCCAGAGTTATTACCTCATAAAGGGACAGTGGTCAGAATTGTAAAAATTGGCCCGGTCATTGACATGTAAACCACCCTTGGGGGTAAAGGGGTTAAATATAGTTTATATTTAAATGTTAAAGGGAACCTGTTAATTGGTACAGGCTGTCCAAACTGTGGGCAGCATGTATCAGCTGACAGGTTCCCTTTAAGCATTTTTGCAATTTACTTTATTCCTATTTCCTGTAGCGGTCATGTGTTTTCCGCTTCTCTGTTCTAGCAAGATTCTGACCCTGAGCCAAACATCCTGCATAATGATTATTTCCAGCTCATACCTTAAACACATTCTCATCACTGATGTCTTGTTTTCTGGCAAGCTCAAGTGTCCTAGCTGTGATGCTTGCACTGTTAGCAGATATGCTTGAGGCTAGCCATATATGTAACATTACTTACAGCAAACATTTTTCCAGTGAATCATTATGTGACTCATAGTGGTGAATGTGACAAGTATTGTGAATGGAGGTGGAAGGGCTGAGAAATGAACAAGATGCAAGGCTTAGTGGGAGAAAAATAAGAGATTTGGTGGGTGTACTGGGTGCATTATGGTTTAAGCTTCTTGTTGTATTGGGTGGGAGAAACATCAGCAGGGACTCTTAGGCTATGTGCACATGTGCGGAATTGCTGCGGAAATTTCCGCAGCAATTCTGCAACTCCCTGCAGCGGGAAATCCGCATGCGGAATTCCTGTGAAAAACTAGCGTTTTGCAAGAGTAATTAGCTTGCAGAATGCTAGCGTTTTCCAAGCGATCTGTAACATCACTTGGAAAACTGATTGACGGGTTGGTCACACTCGTCAAACTTAGTGTTTGACAAGTGTAACCAATTTTTTACTATGAGGCTGCCTATGCAGCATCAGTAGTAAAAAGATATAATGTTAAAAATAATTTAAAAAAAGATAAAAAATTGTGATATTCTTACCTTCCAGCATCCCCCGCAGCATTCCCAGGCCTCAGTGATGCTCCCGGCAAGTCCCGTTCCCAGTGATGCCTTGTGACAATGACCCCAGATAACATAGCATCTCGCGAGTCCGCTACGTCATCACAGGTCATTGTCGCAAGTCATCCCTGGGAACGGGACTTGCCGGGAGCATCACTGAGGCCTGGGAGCGCTGCGGGGGACGCCGGAAGATGAGAATATCACGATTTTTTATTATAATTCTTTTTTTTACAGGGATATGGTACCCAGGGCCTGGAGGAGAGTCTCCTCTCCTCCAAACCCTGGGTACCATCCGCACATGATCCGCTTACTTTGCGCATGGTGGGCATAGGCACATGCAGAAAGTAAGCGGATCAATGCATTCCTATGTGTGCTAAATAGTGGGAATTCCGCAAAAAGAATGACCATGCTGCGTATTTTCCTCGATGCGATTCCGTCAAGGAACAATACGCAGCATTAGCACAGCATGTGTGGAATGCCATTGTATTCAATGGGTTGCTTTTTTATGCGTTTTTGCAGTGTTTTCGCAGCACAAAAACGCATAAAATCTGCAATGTGTGCACATAGCCTAAAGGCATTGCATTCTGGTAAATGTAGTTCGGAGATTAATTTAGAGAAAGAGGTTACAAATGCAAACAAGTGGCACACCAGGAAATTTGCAGCAAGAATAAAATATAAAACACATCAAACTGTATCAGTTTATCATTTCAATCTGTATGGCAGTGTGTGGGACAGTATTAAAATCCTTAAATTATGTTACAAATCTAGTTACATGTTGTTGCATTTGTGAAAAATAAAAAATGTGCAGACTTTGTTTCTTGAGACCGTAAATGTAAAAAAAAAAATCTGCATGCTTAATTTTTAACCAATATTTAACATATCTTTTTGATGGAATCTTTCAGATTTTAAATTATAATTTTTTAAGCAATATATGGATCTATACACTCTCTGTAACAAGTTCATTAGCCTGTGTGCTTATAGAACATTAGCAGTTGCATACCTATCTATGGACCCAGGACTGATTGCCCATGAACAAAAATGACCATAGATCAAATTTCAAAATGATTACAAGGGGATACACCTTCCCTTCCTTTGAATGCCGAGATCATAAATCCATCAAAAACCTGAAAAGACTGCAGCACTGTTTTATCAGAGAAAAAGCTGTTGCTAATTATCTCTATAGTTGCTAAAGTTTGATCATGATGCAAAGGGGTCATTTTTAATGTTTGGTTGAAATGTTGATTCATGCTGTTGGAGAATAGACTACTGGTATTAATTTGTCAATGAAGTGCTGCATGCTTAACCCCTTCAACCACAATCCTGTTTTCACCTTCTTGACCAGGCCAAGTTTTACAATTCTGACCAGTGTCACTTTATGTGGTAATAACTCTCGAACGCTTCAACATATTGCAATGAATATCATATTGTTTTTTTTTTTCAAAACTCTTTGTTCTTCATGTTAGTGGTAAATTTAGGCCGATAGTTTTTACACTTAATTGTAAAATTATTGTAATTTTGTTACAAATTTGGATTTTTTTTCAATTTTCAAACTTATAATTTTTATGCTCTTAAACCATATATCATACAAAATCTATAATAAATAACATTTATCACATGTTTACTTTACATCAACATAACTTAAAAAATATATATTTTTATCAGGAAGTTAGAAAGATTAAAAGTTGATCAGCAATTTCTCAACAAAATTTTAGAAACCAATTTTTTTAGGGACCACATCACATTTGAAGTGAATTTGAGGTGCCTATATGACATAAAAAACAACAAACTGACACCATTTAAAAAACTGCACCCCTCAAAGGGCTCAAAACCAATCAAGAAGTTTGTAAACCCTTTAGGTGCTTCACAAGAATTAAAGCAAAAACAATGTGGAAGGAAAAAATAAAATGTTACTTTTTTCTCAAAAATCATAGAATCATAGAAACATATAACACTAAAGTTGTAAGGGACTTTCAGGGTCATCGTAACCAAACCCCTGATCAATACAGAATTCACTAAACCATCTCAGACAGATGTCTGTTGAGCCTCTGTTTGAAGACTTCCACTGAAGGAGAACCCACTACCTCTTGTGGTAGCCTGTTCTATTCATTGATCTCCCTCACTATAAAAATGTTTTTTCTAATATCTAATCTGTATCTTCTCCCTTTAAGTTTCATTCCATTTCTTCTTGGATTTCCATGTGTAAATGAGAATAAGGATGATCCCTCTGTAGACAGCTATTAAGTCTCCTCTTAGCATTTTTTTTGCAACCTAAACATTCCCAGATCCTTTAACGAACCTTATATCTCTTCCCTCAACTTGCTTCATCCAGATTTTCTACATCTTTTTAAAAATGTGGTGCCCAGAAATGGGCACAGTGTTTTAGATGAGGTCTGACCATGAAGGAGAAGAGGGGACTAATTACTTAACGTGATCTAGACTCTAGGCTTCTGTTTGCTTTTTTGCTTTTGCATAACACTGTTGACTCATATGCGGTCTGTGATGTAGTCTCATCTTTTACATTTGTTCTGTTGCTTAGCTCTATTCCTTCCATTCTGCAGATTTCATTTTTATTTTCTTGTCAAAATGTAGAATCTTACATTTCTCCATATTAAATACCAATCTTTTAGTCATTGCCCATTGTTCAAGATTATCTAGATACTTCTGAATCCTCTCTCTGTCTTCTCTAGTGTTAAGGCCCTGTCACACTAAGCAATATCGCTAGCAATATAGCTATAACGTCACTGGTTTTTGTGACGTTATAGCGATATCGCTATGTCTGATACTTACCTCCGACTGCTCCCCCGCTGATTATCGCTGATCGCGGGAGAACGTCCTGGACCGTTTCTCGGCGTCAGCTTCCTGTTGGGCTTCCTGTGGCGCCGACGAGCGACTCGTGGACGCTGGCGGGAGGACATCTTCATCGCCTCGTCTGACAGGTAAGTAGCGACCGCTGAGCGCTGCTATGTCGCTGGTGAGATCTGCCTGTGTGGCAGCTCACTAGCGACCACTTAGCGATGCACCAGCGATCCTGACCACGTCATATCGCTGGTCGGGATCGCTGGTGCATCGCTAAGTGTGACAGTACCTTTAGGTATCCCTCTTAGCTTTGCATTGTCTGCAAATTTGATGTTTACCTTCAGTTCCCTTATCTAGATCATATATAAAAATGTTGAACAACACTAGGTCCAAGGAAGAGCCTTATGGTACCCCAATTGAAACACTTTTCCATTTGGATCTGCAACCATTTTTTTTTACTCCTCTTTGTGTATGATCACTGAGCCAGTTTTGAATCCATCTAACAGTAGCCTTGTTAATCCTACATTTGTTCATTTTTTCAATAATCGTAGTATTAGATAAACTATCAAATGTCTTGTTGAAGTTGAGATATAGTATATCTGCCCCATTTCCCTGATCCACCCTGTCACTTTGTCAGTGATTTTATTCTTGTCCAATTACTTTCATACATGCAGCTTAATAAATTATTCAAATATATTTCCTGGTATGGAAGTAATGCTCACAGGCCTGTAATTTCCTGGCTCCATTTTCATTCCTTTTTTTAAGATTGGGACACTATTTGCCCTTCTTCATTCTTCCATAGTAATTAAGATGTCAGGGAAATAAATAGTACAGTGTGTGTGTATTTTACTTTACATGTATTTAGCTAATAAATAAATCAATAAAAGGAAAAAAATATCTTGGGGTCCCCCTTAACTTTACTAACCAGTTAAGAGAAGGCAGACAGCTGGGGGCTTGTGAGCAAAGGCTAAATAAACAGCTGAGGGCTGATATTGATATTGGAAACACTAGCCCTCAGTTGCCCCAGAAAGGCCGTATCAATTAGATGCATCAATTCTGACGCTTAGCCTCAGCTCTTTACACTTTCCCTGGAGCATTGTCAAGTGGGGTTATAGTTTTGGAGTCACTGTCAGCTGTTTAATGTGCGCTGACATCAAACCCAGGAGTTAATAATGGAGTAGCATCTATCAGCCACCCTCATTACTAACCCAGTAAGTAAAAAGTTAAAAATACACACACACAGCAAAGTCCTTTATTTGGACAAAACACTCCCTGATCCTCTTTTACCCATTTATTAGTGCAAAAATAAAAAATAAAAATTATACTTACCTCTCCCCTGATAATCCATAATGCTGATGTCCCATGATGATACCCAACTCTGTTACATCTGATTGCATTGCTGAGCGGTGACAAATGATACCGCTCAGCCCGTCAACTAGCTGACACTGGCCAGAGCGTGATAACGTGGCATCATGTGACTGGCGGTAACCTTCATGACGTCACGACTGGTTATACGCAGGTGCATGATGGCTGTGATAAGGCCGAAGTGCCCATACAGGAAAAGCTTGTTGATTGGCTGCACTGCAGCCTTTCAACAGGTTTTATTCAGGCTGCCTGTCACAGTCCAATTCTTGGATTTGTGTCAGATTCTGGATTCCCTCATTTAAACCTTTTTTTTCCTTTCAGGCCTCTGGGGCCTTAATATGGGTTTTTGCCCCCGGTGGCCACAGGTGTTATTACATGTCTGATAGTTTTCTTTGCTTTACCTTTTGCCCCCCGGTGGTCACTGAGGTTATTACATGTCTTTGTGTTCTCTGCTGATGGTGACCACTCCTCCTTTGCTATATAAGGTCACCTGGTGTATCAGCTGGGGTTGGTTCTAGCAGGTCTTTGGTAGATTCCAACCACGGTGAAGTTAGCAGCTGGCTCTAAGGTGTTTAGCCACTGCTGAAAGCTGATCTGGTGCTGAACTCTGCTGCCCGGTGTCTGCATCAGAGAAAGATGGTGAAGGTAGCAGCTGGCTCTGAGGTGTTGAGCCACTCCTGAAAGCTGATCTGTTATTGAACTCTGCTGCCCGGTGTTTGTAGCAGAGAAAGATGGTGAAGGTAGCAGTTGGCTCTGAGGTGTTGAGCCACTGCTGAAAGCTAATCCAGTGATGAACTCTGCTGCCTAGTGACTGCAGCAGAGAAAGAGGTGAAGGTAGCAGCTGGCTCTGAGGTGTTGAGCCACTGCTGAAAACTAATCCGGTGATGAACTCTGCTGCCCGGTGACTGCAGCAGAGAAAGATGTGTTTTGTTGTTTTCCCCCGTTTGGTGTATTTTCCTCCGTGTGTATTAGTGCAGTGGTGGGACCAGTGTCTGCACTATCCAGTTCCCTAGTAAGGGATAGGTGCAGGGCTAGTGTGGGATTCAGGTATCCTGGTCAGCGACAGGTGAAGAGCCTGTATAGGGAACGTTAGGAGTGTTCAGGGACACTGCCTCAGGGAGTGCAGGAGGTCTCTACTTCCCCATTCCCTATTGCAGGGCCCACCATTGTAACCGTTTCCTCGGTGTTCCCCTTTTGTCTTGTTGTTTCAGTTACCAACCTGTGGGTCATGTCACATAGGACAGGTACACGTGACAGTCTTGTTGTTTCATGTCAAAACACCTCTAGCACTCAGAACAATATCAAAAACGAAGTTGCTTCCAGAAATATATTCATTTATTTCATCTTTTTATTTCATCTCTTTATGCACTGGGAATTCACAGCCAATATATAAACTTGTACAGCAGAGTATTAAAGCCCAACGTTTCGGCCCATCTGGCCTTTATCAAGGGTTAATTCTAAATAAACAGAAAAGAAAATTAGAAAAAATTATAAAAAATGTAAAAAATGCAAAAAATACAAGAAATACAAATAATGCATGAAATAACAATATAAAGGTATAATATAGTCATACAAAAATTCCTAGCCAAAAAATGCCTTCTGTACAAAAATACCCTGCATAAACAAATACCCTCTATACAGCAAAAAAAGGGTTAAAAAACTGTATAAAATTCCATACAAATAAACAAAATACCGCATAAAGAAAACATGCTGCTGAAGTCCAAGGACCTCTGTAGAACATTCTGAAACAAAACAAATTGTATCCTCCATCTTATAACATAAATAACAAAGAGAAAAACAAAGAGAAAAAAACCCTGACAAGCAGGTCAGAGACACCGAGACATAAAAGAAAAAAAAGGAAAAACGATCCAGCAGAGAGGGAAAAGGGATAAACGCAGTGAAAATGAAAAAAAAGGAAAGGAAGATAAAGAAAAAGAAGTCTTATTGTTTCAGTTACTGACCTGCAGGTTTTGTCACACAGGACAGGTACATGTGACACTGCCAAACCCAAATAGCAACATGGACTTTCCAGGAAAAGTCAGCGTACAGGGTCCGTGAACTTTACCATTCAGGTTCACCAATCTAGAGATTGGTGAACCTGTACGTTAACAGTATTCTACAAAGATACCATTCTCTGAATATTGGATCTCTGTGGAGATATTTCCTTACTTACCATGCAACATCTCCTCTCCTCTTATTGAACCTGTTTTCCATAAATAAGTTGTAGCTTTCATTGTTTTTACTCCTTGGCATCATTCTACCAAGTTTCAGAGATACCTGTAATATCATATCTCTCTTCCTTCCTGTGTTAGCAGTTTCAATTCTCCTTGTTTGTTTCTGAAGATCTAGACATTTGTTAACACACTTTTTAGTTTGTAGGTTTCTCTTGCTTCTCAATTTTCATTCAGAATTGGTTGTCTTTGTTTTTTATTTCCACTTCTAATAGCAGGGTTTTCAAAATAATTAATTAGCTGTATACTTTCTCTTGTCTGTATATTTCCCATCCCATATTGCCCTAGTTTAAATTCTCCTGATGAGTGCAGCAAGGCGTCTCAAAATGTGTTTTCCTGTTTTCGTCAGATGCAACCCATCTCTAGCAAGGAGTCCATCATACAAGTTATTCACTTCATGATCAAGAAACCCAAAAGGTTGCTGACGACACCATCAATGTAGCCAGTTGTTCGTGTCATGATCCAGTGTTGGATCTGGCGGTGTTAAAAGCACAAAGTGAACTTTTTTTACTTTGGTTGAGTTCAAAGGTGTTTTGACTGTCCCCGGTGGTGGTTAGCGGTATCGCACCTTAGGTTTAGGTTAATGTTCACTTAATTATGGATCAGGTGGGACTCCCTATAAAGGTGTGCTCAGGGTGTTCACTCACTGCTGGTGATATTTCTTTCTGAGTTGTTGGAGAGCCTGGTGGAAGGATGGAGCAGGATAGGAGTCCTGCGCAGTCAGCCAGAGAGGATGAGTGCCAGCTAATGGTGTCTGCAGGAAGGACTGGCATGGCTTGGAGTCGCAGTTTATGGTGTCGGCGGGAAGTGCGGGCATGGCTTAGAGGAGTGGCGACTAGGAAGAGAGTTGCACTCAGCATGTTCGACTTGGTTGCTGAGAACTGGACTCGAGCATGCTTGGATTCTTGGCAGAGGCTGGACTCATCTTGTGACTCTGTGTACTGGACTGCTGCAAGTGGTGATGGACTCTGCTCCCAGGCTGCACGATGGTGACGGATCCAGTTATGTGATGGATCAGGGTGGAGGAGAAGATGCACACAGGTGGTGGGCTCTGTTGCTAGGAGCGCACGCAACAGAGCAAAGATAAGTGGTGTTTCCCCTGTATTGTCTCTTTCCTCATGTGTGTTATTAGTGCAGTGGTGGGATTAGTCTCCGCACCGACCCATTCCCTAGTGAGGGTTTAGGGTCAGGGCGAGCAAGGGCGTTAAGGTACGCGTGCGGCGACAGGTGCGGAGCCTGTTTAGGGAATGTGAGGAGTGTAGGGACACTGGCTCAGGGGAGTGCAGGAGGTCTCCATTTCCCCATTCCCTATCGCAGGGCCCACTATTGTTAAAGTTACCCAGGTTCCCCCCTTATTATTTAAATGCGCCTTACTGGAGGCGGTGTTTCCAGATATATGTATGCATGGCGTGTAATACCTAAATCCGCCAGGTGGAGGCGGCGTATCCACCTGCACGCTTTATTATTTAAATTCGCCCCACTGGAGGCGGTGTATCCAGGGTCACGTGTGTTATGGGTTCGCCTTGCGACATCATCTGCGTCCTGACACACGTGACCATGACTTTATCACCAGCCCTTACTTTTTTTTTCTGGTGAGCTTTGGCCATGTGGAGACCTGTGGTAATTGCTGCCGGTCCTCACTGAGGTGCAGTGGGGAGCGGCAAGGTGTGTTTAAGCCACTGCAGCAGCAGTTATCAGGGTCTGGGGCCTCTGCTCAGATAACCAGAGAAACAAAAATGGTGGCTGCGGTCTGGCAAAAGCCCCTAGAGTCGCTGCTGGGGAGCGGGACTTGCTCTTGCACGGGGAGGTACCCAGGCAGGTGGGAGGAATGGTGCCCCACGGAGCTGCCTGGTATTCCCCGAGGTGAAGGGGTACATCCCTGTGGTGAGCAGACTAGGTGTGTAGTCGCTGCTGGGGAGCGGGACTTGCTCTTACAGGGGACGCACCCAGGCAGGTGGGAGGAATGGTGCCCCACGGAGCTGCCTGGCATTCCCCGAGGTGAAGGGGTACGTCCCTGTAGGGAGCAGATTGGTGTATAGTCCGCGGGGCTCATGCCAAATCTTCGATGCCGCCCCTCCTGGTCGTGTGGAGGCGACCAGCGAGTATATATATTTTCCTCCATATTCCTGCGGCTATGGTACTAAAACCCCCTAGAGTCGCTGCTGGGGAGCAGGACTGGTTCATGCAGGCGGGCGCACCCAGGCAGGTGGGAGGAATGGTGCCCCACGGAGCTGCCTGGTATTCCCCAAGGTGAAGGGGTACGCCCCTGTGGTGAGCTGACTAGTGTGAGTCCACGGGGTTTTACGCCAAATCTTCATACCTTCGAAGAAGCCGCCCTCCTGGTCGTGTGGAGGCGACCAGCGAGAGTATATTTCCTCCATATTCCTGTCCCCTTCTCCTCCAGGTGTGAGCAGCAGGTGCGCTGCGGGGGAGTAGGGACAAATCTCTACCCTCGCCATTAACCAACCCTAAGAGGCGCAGTCCTCATGGTGAAAGGGTTGGAGGGTGGTGTCCCTTGGTGAATAGTGGGGGTGTGAGGGTGGTGACACAGGGGGACGCCTCGGTCAAGTCCAGAGTGAGTTCACCAAAAAATGACAAATGTATGTGTGCAATAAACGTTCAGGTCCGGACCTGTGTGTGAACGAGCATGTATGTGTGCCACCAAAAAACATCTTGTGGAAATGTGTTGTGGAGTCTGATCAGCTCTGAGAAAACCTACACATACATTAACTCGTTCCCCAGGTCAGCGCTGTGGAGATGAGTGGTGCCTCCAAAAGGAACATATATTGCCAATATCAGCGGTGTTTGTCATAAACCTGAAGTGTCAGGGAATGGTGGGGTGAACTCAGGGTCTGGGCGTCCCCGCTGTAGGTGTTTCCCTAATGAGGGGTGGTCTTGAGGGTCCAGAGGCCCCTCATTAAGGAGGGGGTACTGTCATGATCCAGTGTTGGATCTGGCGGTGTTAAAAGCACAAAGTGAACTTTTTTACTTTGGTTGAGTTCAAAGGTGTTTTGACTGTCCCCGGTGGTGGTTAGCTGTATCGCACCTTAGGTTTAGGTTAATGTTCACTTAATTATGGATCAGGTGGGACTCCCTATAAAGGTGTGCTCAGGGAGTTCACTCACTGCTGGTGATATTTCTTTCTGAGTTGTTGGAGAGCCTGGTGGAAGGATGGAGCGGGATAGGAGTCCTGCACAGTCAGCCAGAGAGGATGAGTGCCAGCTAATGGTGTCTGCAGGAAGGACTGGCATGGCTTGGAGTCGCAGTTTATGGTGTCGGCGGGAAGTGCGGGCATGGCTTAGAGGAGTGGCGACTAGGAAGAGAGTTGCACTCAGCATGTTCGACTTGGTTGCTGAGAACTGGACTCGAGCATGCTTGGATTCTTGGCAGAGGCTGGACTCATCTTGTGACTCTGTGTACTGGACTGCTGCAAGTGGTGATGGACTCTGCTCCCAGGCTGCACGATGGTGACGGATCCAGTTATGTGATGGATCAGGGTGGAGGAGAAGATGCACACAGGTGGTGGGCTCTGTTGCTAGGAGCGCAAGCAACAGAGCAAAGATAAGTGGTGTTTCCCCTGTATTGTCTCTTTCCTCATGTGTGTTATTAGTGCAGTGGTGGGATTAGTCTCCGCACCGACCCATTCCCTAGTGAGGGTTTAGGGTCAGGGCGAGCAAGGGCGTTAAGGTACGCGTGCGGCGACAGGTGCGGAGTCTGTTTAGGGAATGTGAGGAGTGTAGGGACACTGGCTCAGGGGAGTGCAGGAGGTCTCCATTTCCCCATTCCCTATCGCAGGGCCCACCATTGTTAAAGTTACCCAGGTTCCCCCCTTATTATTTAAATGCGCCTTACTGGAGGCGGTGTTTCCAGATATATGTATGCATGGCGTGTAATACCTAAATCCGCCAGGTGGAGGCGGCGTATCCACCTGCACGCTTTATTATTTAAATTCGCCCCACTGGAGGCGGTGTATCCAGGGTCACGTGTGTTATGGGTTCGCCTTGCGACATCATCTGCGTCCTGACACACGTGACCATGACAGTTCGACTGTAGAATCCTTTTCAATCTCCTTATTCCTTGTCCATCCAATGGGAGGATGGCTGAGAAGATGACCTGTGCTTCCAGTTCCTTCACTTTTTGGCCTAGGTCTTCAAAGTCTTTGCATATCGTTTCTATGTCCTTTTTTGTGTAACTGTTCTTACGTACTTTAGTAGACATAGGTTGTCAATATGTAGCACTGAAGTGTCTTCATACCTTATCAGATACATCTTTGATTTGGACACCTGAAAGACAGCACACTTTTCATGGGGTAATATCCAGTCAGCAGACAGCAGCTTCTGTTCTTCACAGTAAGGAATCCCCCAAAACCATCTCTCTCCTTTTTCTTTTTCACCACAACTGAATGTTGATTTAGACCCAAATTGTGCATTTTCAAAATGGTAAAAGACAAGGGACCACACAATTTGTTGTGAAATTTCTCCTGAGTAAGCCAATACCCCAAATATACTAGAAAACTATTGTTTGGGTAACTGCAGGGCTCAGAAAGGATGGAGTCTCATTTGACTTTTGGAGCACAAAAATGGCTTGAGTAGATAGCGGATGCCATGTCGCGTTTGTAAATCGCCTAATGTGCCTAAACAATGGAATACCCAACAATTGACTTTATTTTGGAAACTACACTCCTCAAGGAACTTATTTAAAGGTGTTGAGACCAACTTGACCTCTCAGGTGCTTCATACAATTTTAATAACATTGAGCTGTGAAAATGAAAAAATAAATTTTTCTGCAAAAATGTTATTTTTTTTCAAAATTTTTTATTTTCAAAAGGTTAACAGAAGATATTGTTGTGCAATTTCTACTGAATACATTGAGGTAACCAGGTTTCCAGTTAACAGATGATGGTCCTGAGTAGGGACTTGTTTTTTTGTGAATTGAGTTGAAGCTTTTATAGGGAACATTTTACATAACATTTTGGATCATATTTATCTTGTGTGCAATGTGAATGATTAATATGCAACCACCACTGAGTCTATTCACTATGAGGCAGCAAAGTTACTCTGGACACTGTCTGGCCTCTATTCAGCGGTGTCCTTCTTTTCAGCTGTGCACAAAGTTATGGCCGACCATACTTTTATGCACGTTTAAAAAGATGGACACCGCCTGTTCATAAGCCAGATGGTGGCACAGTGTATTCATATGCCTCATTATGTGGAATTTTCCATTGTGGGTTCCGCCTGAATCAAGTACAGCTCTGGAAAAAATTAAGACACCACTTTCAAATGTTCAGTTTGTCTGATTTTTCTCTTTATAGGTATATTTTGGAGTAAAATGTAAATTGTTCTTTTAGTCTACAAACTTCTGACACATGTCTCCGAATTTCCAAGCAATAAATTTTGTATTTTTTTTCTGAAAAGGAGAAATGGTCAAAATTAAAAAAAAACACCAGTGCTTTCACACCTCAAATAATGCAAAGAAAACAAGTTCATGATCATTTAGAAACAACAATACTAACTTAACTCAGGAAGATTTCAGGAATCAATATTTTGTGGAATAACCATGATTTTTAATCACAGCTTTCATGCGTCATGGCATGCTTGCCACCAGTCTTTCACACTGCTTCTGGCGCAAAAATTTAAGCAGTTCTTCTTTGTGTGATGGCTTGTGACTATCCGTCATCCTTTTGACTGCATTCCAGAGGTTTTCGATGGGGTTCAGGTCTCGAGAATGGACTGCACATGACAAGGTTTTGATGTGGCGGTCTCTTAATTTTTGCCAAAGCTGTATTTCAGAAATATACACGGAAACCCTGATGTAAGCATTCAGTGTAGAGCGCAAAATAAATGTGAGCCGAGCCTTACTGCGATTTTTGGGAGATAGAAAAAGCAAGTTATCAGTAGGTCAAGAATTGGTTTTATTTATTTTTTAGTAAAAGGGAAAAGTGATTAGACAACATTATTTTAGTTCAGTGCTATTAGAGGAATACCAGATTTATATCTTTTTATGTTGCGTCTGCCAAGACATCAGTCTGATGACTGCATCACATTAGTGCATAATAGAAGTGTGATGCTATGAATTAATCCAGCATTTAATGTGATGTATACAGACTATACCCTGCCATTTGCCACCATTGCACTCTAATCAGTATGTTCATTTGGGTCGCCCCCGCTTGCTTCACCCAGGGCTGTTGGGTACTCGGTAGCGGGCCGGTCCGTGGCCCTGGGCCCCAATATCAATGGCGGTGGTGTTTGTTTGTAATGTAAAGTTTGTGACGCCACCCGTGGTATTTGGCAAGTGAGGTGTTAGCCAACGCTGCGTGCAGATCCTCTGGGGCTGATGGTGTGTCGCAGCTTAGATGGTGTAGCTCCCCACAGGTGAAGCTGTAACCCCAGGGCAGTGTATAAGTGATGGGCACAGGCATGTAGCAGTGCCGACAGGTTAGGAAGCAGACACAACATAGCGGGGTGCAATTTCTGCACCTTTACTTGGTAACTGCAGTCAAGGTTCCTGATCACAGATGGTATTGGAGCAGGCTAGCCAGATAGCAACTCAGGCATTCTCTCTGTCAGACGGGCTGTGCAGTCTCCCTAATAGCGCTGTGTTTTTGAAGCACTCCGGTCCTTAGTTACTCTGAAGTTCCTCCTGTCAAATGGTCCTAGACTTCCACTTGCATGGCAGACAGCTGTAGCCTCTCTCTCTGGGACTACTCTCACTCTCCGAATCCCCGGCTCTCTATCCGTTTTTCTGTTGTGCCTCAAGTCTTCTAGGGGAGCAGGGCATCTACAGCCTCCTACTCCTTGGGTATCTGTGGCAGGGCCGTTAGTACCCGTACCACCATGGAGACCCGACTCCAGTTCTGTGCGCTCTCAAGCTGAGGGAGCTCGCCTGCTGCAGCTCAACCTCCAGCTTCGCATTCCCCATCTGCACACTTCACCCTCTGCAGACTAACTGAACCCACTTTCACCTGGCCCTCAGGGATCACTCCTCCCCTCAATCCTGGGTCAGAGCTCCCCCTGCTGGTCAGGAGGGGAACTGTGTTGTATGCATGGATTGACTGTGAGAGAGACCCATCATTGCCTCCAAGCCTGGCATTACCCTCCCCTGGAGGAAGGCAAAGCCAGTGTGGTGACCGTACTCCTGGGGACGTCACACATTTATTTATTCTTCCTACAGGTACATCACCCAACTTTCAACGCTGAATTTTCCCTACTTCTGCTCCTTGCAACCACATAGTACATCACCCAACTTTCCACACTAAATTTTCCCTACCTCCAACCACTTGGTATGGTTTTCAATTAACCCTTTCTATTACCCCAATGTTATTTATGACCTCCTTGATGACTCTGCCTTGATCATCCTGCATCTGGCTCACTCTTAATTATCTGACCAAGATGTACACAGGCCCCCTCAGCTCCACAGCTTGATGCATTTTCTAGCAAATATATTGCAAACCATATGTCTGCCCAGACATCAGTCTGCAGAGTGCACCATATAAGTGCCTCATAGAAATGTGGAGCTATGAATTATTCCAGAATTGAACCAGAAGTGAACTGAATGTAGCTGGATACATAGTCACTGTAAGCAATGTTCCTGTTTGTATTCACTCTTACCCCTATAATCCTTCACTTTCTACTAACCCCCTTATCCCTACCCCTAGAAAGGAACTGGTCATCTCTCCCTCCATCTTCCCCATCCATCTCACCTCCTCCTCAGAACTGTTCCTCACCATACAATTCTCTGTCTCCAAACATAGACAGCCCCCTCATGCTCTTTCTTGCTATCACTTTCTCTGCTCCTCCTCATTTCCGTTGATATTTCTCAAAATTCTGGTCCTCCACACCACATTCTCACGTCATTTCTACCTCCCATCCATGCTCTATCAAAAATTTCCATAACCTCTCTAACCTTACACCCATTTACCCAGCCCCCGATTCCCCAGTCACACTAACGTATGATGGATTCCAGACCCCATGCGTATCTCCAGTTACATTCGTCATTCCTCCCTGAAGAAGCCACGGATGTAGCTGGTGATACACGTGGGGTCTGCTCCTAGACAAATTTTCTACTGGCAAAAATGGCTCCAAATAAGAATTTTACATATTAATACCCCAATACCAACAGGCTGGAACCCTGATATTTTTCACAAATATTTTTGATTTGCTAGCTATTAATAGTTTTTCCATTTTTTTCTCATTCTCCCTTATGTATTTTCTTTTGCGATAATCACTTTACAGGTTAAACCTTCTGGTAGCTCACAACCAGCTGTGTTTCTTATATTTCAGTCACAGCTGCTATCCCTTAAATACTGACATGGTGTTGTGAATAGGGTTATTTAGTCTTTAACTGTCTTCATATTGTGAGCATTTTTTTGCGCATCTATGGGTCAATGGGTTTAACCATTCAGTAAAAGTACATATCAATGTTTTGTTTTCTCATGAATCTTTGTTCATATGATTTTTTTTCTGCTGGTATTATATACTAATAAACTGCCATTTGGATTTTTGTGAATTTCTGTGGAGGTAGGTTATTACCATATCAAGGGAATAACCAGCTATTGCCTGTCTTTGTTTTTTTAAATGTTTTTGGGAGTCTGTCTTGTTGCACGTGATTTATTGCTATTTACATTAATAAAGTTCAAATTTTATACATTTTTCTGGGAGTTCCCTACTTTTTTAGCATGCATATTTTTCTCTTCTATCTTCACCATTGCTATGCAGCATGCTTTAGGAGAACCTCGTTTGTTCAATTATGAATTACCGGAGCCTTCTGTTTGTTAGTCTTGCAATGCTGGTGTAGCGCAGGCACAGCTTTCTAGAAAAGCAATGGCGATTGGGCAACTGGTACTGGTGGACTCCGATGGCCATCAGCTTTCAGAAGCCATCTGTTTCTACCATGCAGAAAGACAGCATTTCCATGGCCAACAGATCGGAGATGATGACGTTCAACATCTTAGCTTTGTCATGCATTGAAGAAAACAAACTTTTATGCGAGACCGTGGGGTGGCGGCAGTGCTGAGAAAGGGTTAAGTATGGTGAACTGGACAAACTGCTGGACTGTGAGGAAGGTGCAGGCAGAAATGTTACAGTAGATTGAGAATGATGTGGTGTGCTTGCCCTCTGAGATTGAGCAAAAACAGCAGGCATGTCCTCTTCAGTTGCAGCTGACAGCAGGCTCTCAGTCAGCATGACTGGAGCGGGTTCTGCAGTCGGAGACCTGCATCACAATATTTGGCACAGTAACAGTGGAGGAGGACAAAACAGCAAATGTGATTGATAGGGTGGCTCATGGTTGTTGAGGTCTGCTGGTCAACATTTTTGCACAGTGGGATTCCTACAGTAATGCATGTTGATTGCGCATGTAAAGGTTTATACATGTAGTAGTCAAATTATCGCACTTTTTCCCTCTACTCAGGCAGATTACGTGAGTTGGCTTATCCTTTGTGATGTCAAAAAAGGCCCAGGCTAGGCAACCCTTGCCACCCCTGCAAGCTGTAGAACCGTGAATGCTGCTGGTTGAGGATGCACTGATAGTCATGGCTGCATCAATACACATCTGTGACGTAATGCGCATAGAAGCCTCCTCATTGTCTTCCTCAGATGACATAATCAGCTGTGTTCCTCTGTGCTCTTGCCAACTGGGATCTAAACCTCATCATCATCCTCTGTATTATCACATTCCTCACCCTTAGAGTTGCCCTCCTCCTCTTCCTGCCCGGACAGCACAGTAAAGTCAGCTTGAGCCTCAGATATCTGACTCATCAGACTCAGCTCTCCCCGGGGGTTAGTGTCTGGTCATGAGGGTCAGGATGCTGCTCGGACCGTACTTCACCCTGCCCCTGATCCACGCCAAAAAAATTTGGGGCATGGGTGCAGATTTGGTGCAGATTTCCTTCTCTTTACTCTGTGAAGCTTTTGAGTACAATTCTGATGCCCATGGCATAGAATGTGTGAACAGCTCTTCAGACTCACCCATCGGTCCCTACAGTCAGTTGGGTGGTTGGAGAGTTATGACATGAAAGGAAGCAAGGGTAATTTGGATGCCACCTCTGTTGATTGTACTGTGTGTGATGTTGAGGTGGAGGAAGAGGAGGAGGGGCCACTTGAAGCTGCGCTTGCTATCCACTCAAGCACATGCTTTTTCTGGACCTCATCAACAAGGCGTACAGCTGTGCATCTGCCAAAGAAAGGTACTGGAGTTGCCCATCCAATAACAGAAGTTGTCAGTTGTCTTTGTATAGGATGTGTTGTTGGTTCATTAGCGCTTTCAAAACATTACCACCTACCCTACCCTACCCACGTACACCTTGAACACCAAGCCTAATTCCCCTTCCACCACGACCGCACTTTTTCCTAGTCATGCTGCTCAGATAATGTGGAAGGAGCAATGTATTAGGAATAAAAAAAATAGATTTTAAATTCCACCAGCTCAGCAAACAGCTGAATTTCAGCATCAGTAACTGACAAGGTGAAATATGGTGTCCTCAATCACGTTAGTCACAGGTGAATGAATTGTTTGAGTGTAAATGAGGCCTGAATGACTAAGAAGATATGCTCAAAACAATTTTAAAATTATATCTCCCCCACTGTATGACATTAGTAACAGAAGAATTTTGGGGGTCTATGGATGAGGTCTCTATAACATAGAGCAGATGCTTTAAACAGTTTGAAAGTGAGATGTCCCCTACTGCATGACGTTAGTAACAGAATCATTTTCTTTGGGCCTGTGGATGAGGCCTCTATAACATAGACTAGATGCTACAAACAATTTCAAAGTGAGATGTTCCCTACTGTACAACGTTAGTAACTGAACAATTTTTTTTTTACTGTGGTTGACACCTGTATGACATAGATGATATGCTCCAAAGAATATGAAAATCAGATTTATCCTGCTATATCACGTTTGTTAACCTCCCCATTTTTTAATGCGCAACACCTCTGCACATACAACAATTTCACAGCCACAAAATTACAATGGGAAATATGGCGGACTGTATCACATATGCCAACAGAATAAAAAATTGTTTTTTTTAATGTGCATGAGGTCTGAAGACAACTTCATATCACCATCACAAAATGACAATGTGGGATATAGCGGGCTGTATCACATTTAAAAACAGAAAAACTATTATTTTTTTAATGCACATTAGGTTGGCAGATAGCTTCATATCACCACAGAAAATGACACCGTGGAATATGGTGGGATGTATCTCGTTTAGCAACAGGATTTTTTTTTTTTTAATATGCATGAGCTATGCACACTGTGGAATTTCACCACCAATAAATAAAGTGGCATATGGCATGGTGAATCACCATAGCAACTGCCAAATAAAATTTCTTTATGCACAACAGCTCAAATCACAGTACAATGTCACCACAGCGCAAAATGACAAGGTGGGATATGGCATGTGGTTTCACATTTAGCTATGGTATACTCATGCATGGAGCACAATAGAAGCAGTGCATAGCATACTTGTGTGACATGTGCCCTGCTGTCTTTGTCTGTGGACCTCAGTAAAGGCAAAAAAAAATTGCTGGAAGGTAGGTTTCACAAGCACACTGGACGCTACCTAGCTAAACTATCTGAGTAAGAAATAACCACCCAGCTAACTAGCTAAAATCTTGCTGCTAGCAGTGTCAATATCAGGAGCAGCCTCTCTGCACTGTTACAGTGCCAAAATGGTGAATATAATGAAGGACAAGCCTATTGGCTATTGGCCCTCGTCAGTGGAAAGTATGAGAACTGATTTGGCTAGGTGAGAGGCTCTGGAATGAGGTCTAAGGGGTAAGGTTTCTCCTTGGGGAGAGTGACATACCAGCTCTGGCTTGTCAAGGTAAGGAGGCTCTCACCTAGCCAAATGAGTTCTCATACTTTGCACTGATGAGGGCCAAAAGCCCAAAACACCGTGTCTGCAAATTGAGATTCTGATATGGCTTTTATCCTAAGTCATATTACAAGACTTGTTAAAGGGTTGATTATAACTTGTAGGATCGCTACTACTAACAGGTGGCGCTATAGAGTTAAAGTCCTCTTCCTCTCTGAAGAGGCAATTTGCATATTATTTTCCCAGAGGAGCATTGCATGGTGAAAAAGCCTCCTTACCTTGACAAACCAGAACTGGTATTTCACTGTTCACAAGGAGAAACCTTACCCCTTTGACCTTAGTCCAGAGCCTCTCAACTAGCCAAATCAGTTCTCATACTTTGCACTGAGGAGGGCCAATAGCATGAAACAAATTGAGATTTTGATTTGGCTTTTATCCTAAGTCATATTACAAGACTCGTTAAAGGGTTGATTGTGACTTGTAGGATCGCTGCTACCAACAGGTGGCTCTGTAGAGTTCAAGTCCTCTTCCTCTCTGAACAGGCAATTTGCATACAATGACGAATAGTATTTCACAGTACAGAGATAATCATAAATAACATAGTATAAAAAGTCACATATGCAGAGCTATACTGGAAACCATCCAAACCAAGGAATACAATGGTAGATTGCCAACCTCATTAAGGTAACTATCTCTGTGAAAATCAAAAGGAATAAAGGGCTAAAGAAACATGCCCTAATCAAAAGAATGGAGCAGTTACCAAGTAGAGATCCAGCCGGTATGGATGGTGGGGGAGGAAGGTGCTGGGAGGTTAGATAGTCATTTGTAAGTAAAGTGCCATGTGCAGCCTGACACTCTAGGTGTCTTCCTCAGGGGTGATGTTAGGTATGCAGTAAGTACAGTTATTTATGTCTTCAAAAGTAAATTAGAATAATCATTACCTGCTGTGAAAAAGCAGGCTTGGCGTGCGGGTCCATGTGCTGCATGTTGGACGTCCGGAACATGGTGTATATAGTGTGTTTGTGCGCAAGCGCACAATAAACCAGTGCTTTCTTTCTTTCTCAGGATGTACCAAACTGTAGATTTTGCCTCTCCTAATGTTGTAGCTATTTCTTGGATTTTTTTTTCTGTTTTTGCAGCTTAAGGATGGCTTGTTTCACCTGCATGGAGAGCTCCTTTGACCGCAAGTTTCCTTCACAGCAAAACCTTCCAAATGCAAGCATCACACCTCAAATCAACTCCAGGCCTTTTATCTGCTTTATTGAGAATGACATAACAAAGGGATTGCCCACATCTGTCAATGAAAAAGCCTTGGAGTCAATTGTCCAATTACTTTTGGTCCCTTTAAAAACAGGGTGGCACATGTTAAGGAGCTGAAACTCCTAAACCCTTCATCCAATTTTAATGTGGATACCCTCAAATGAAAGCTGAAAGTCTGAACTTCAACTGCATCTGAATTGTTTTGTTTAAAATTCATTGTGGTAATGTCTAGAACCAAAATTAGAAAAATGTTGTCTCTGTCCAAATATATATGGACCTAACTGTATATAGATGTTCCTCATTCAAACCCAAAGGTGCCAAGCTGTTAAGATTGTAAATCCACTTTGATTCATGCCTAAGGAGCATCATAGTAACATTCTCACCCCTAATGTCAGTCCTGACTCTTTCAAGACCCATGACTCGAAGTCCCTTGGTAGAGCAGTTATGGTGAAGAAGAAAGTGAGAAGCAGCAGAAGACAGTTTCTCCCCCTTTTATTTATCTTTTTTTGCCATACCTACATTGAGCAAGTGCTGTTGCACCCGGTGTCTAAGATCTTGTGTGGTTTGACCAACATAGAGCTTCTGGCAGCCACAAATAAGGGCATAAATGAGATTCCTTGTCCGACAATTACATTAGGAGAAAGCTTTGACCTGTTGGGAAGAACAATATTTTGGTCAGCAATCATGAAACAACAATAATCTGTAGTGACTCAATAATAGATTGCCCTTAAGGTTGCATGATCTTTTGGCCAACATTATTAACTAGAATGTCCAAATTCTTTCTTAATATACCATATATGTCATTCCATTAAATATGTTATGTAGTAACCAAATTGATTGTGCAAACGGGAACCTTTGGGACAGATCTCAAAATTTCTGCACGTTCAGAGTGTTGAGCATCTTTATAGGTTTGCAAGATAATCTTGTGTGGATAGCCCCTGGCCTTGAATCTATGTATTAGCTAGCTGGATTCAGCATGAAAATCATCCAGGGAACTACAGTTGCGCCTCAAACATAAAAATTGTCCCTTTGGAATAACATTATCCAAATGTGATAGAAGGGCACTTGTATAATGTAACAAGCTGTCAGTTGCTGTTTATTTTCGATGCAAACAAGTGTGCAGCTGATACCCTTGAATGGAGAATTGGAGGTACAAAAAATTGACAATAGTTGTAGAGATGCAAGATGACAGTCTGATGTTCCAAGAGTTGGCATTCAATTCATCAATAAAAAGATTACAATCATTCAGGGTGCCAGTCCAAAGTATCAGTATCAATACATCGGTACCATTTCAGCACATGGTGCTGAAAAGGTACCAAGAGTCGCACATGGGTGTTCTCCCACCATCCCATAAAAAGATTTGTGTAAGAAGGCGCACATCTCGTGCCCATGGCTGTGCCGGATGCCTGCCTATAAAAAACAGTCAAAAATATAAAAAATTTCCAAAACCATTTTCAAGAGATCCAAGATGAAGGAATCATGTCTCCTATCTCTACTCAAGATAGTACAGGGTTCTATAAGCAGACATAAGCTCCTCACAAGTTTTGGGGGTTGTTCATTAACCTTATATAATATCTGTTTTTCCAGCCACTTACATATTTCCTTTTTTCTTCATTTTCAGGTGTGCCTTTTCCATCTTGAAGTGAGGGTTTCTTAATAAGTTACCCCAAAGTATCCATTCATCTAAGTTTGACCACCTGTTGCCACTATTGAACAACAATGTCATCTATTATATGTCACATTGTAGTCCTTCCCTTCATAGATTTCCTTTCAAATGGCGGGTTAGTTAAATATGACTTCCTATTCAGTCTTACCCATTTATGCTACTGATTAATGAGCTCTTGCGCATAATGTATTTTTCTTATAGTAATTATTGCTTTTTAGTTATTGAATACATATAATCCACTGCACACTGGGGTATTCAATGCATGCGCCCCAGTCGTCGTTATATCATTGGAGCATGCGCACTATGTATAATTCGCTGTTCGCTCTTGTAGCTTGTATTCTTGTCTTGTAAGTTACTAGCGTATGTGCTCCTAGCTAGATGACGTCAAGAAGGAACAAGCACTTTGATTGGTTTATTGTGCACTTGCGTACAAGCACACTAAGGATGCCATGTTCCGGACGTCTGACATGCAGCACATGGACCGACATTCCAAGCCTGCTTATTCACAGCAGGTAATGATTATTCTAATTTACTTTTGAAGACATAAATAACTGTACTTACTGCATACCTGACATCACCCCTGAGGAAGACAACTAGAGTGTCGATACGCTTGGGTAACTTGCTCCCCATGTTGCACATGGCACTTTACCTACAAATGACTATCTAACCTCCCAACACCTTCCTCCCCAATCCAAATCGGCTGGATCTCAACTTGGTAACTGCTCCATCCTTTTGATCAAGGTATGTTTCTTTAGCCCTTTATTCCTTTTGATTTGCCCTTTTGCCAATGGGGTTGGCAATCTACCATTCTATTCTTTGGTTTGGAAGTTTGAAGTTATTTTTTTCCAGTATAGCTCTGCATATGTGACTTTTTTACTGTTATTCATGAGTATCTCTATACTGTGAAATACTATTAGGCTATGTGCACACGTTGCGGATTCTGCTGCGTTTCCGCGGCGTTTTTGGCCCTGTGGAAACGCAGCAGTTCCACAGACATGGTACAGTACCATGTTAGCCTATGGCATTACAAATCCGCTGTGCTCACGGTGCGATTTATTCTGCGCGGTTTTGCTGCAGTTTACAAACCGCAGCATGTCAATTGTTTGTGCGGATTCTGCAGTGGTTTCACACCTTTAGCATAGTAGAGGTGTTAAACCGCAGGCTAATCCGCAGGAAAACCACAGGTCACTTTATCTGCGGTTTTACCTGCGGATCCGCGCGGAAAAACCCACAGGTGAATCCGCAGCGTGTGCACATAGCCTTAGTCATTGCACATTTTTCTATTTGATTGTGCCCTGTGATTTGTTCTTTGGGAAAAGACCTTATTTGGTTATTGGTCTGTCAGTTTTTCTGGCATTTTTAATTGTTTCTATTGTGGTGTTCATTTGTTTTTCTTTGCTATTCCCAACTAAATAAAATTCATATTTTATGGAGATCCCTATTGATGTGCATACTTTTTTCTCTCATGTCATTTCAGTGTCAAAATGGTGCTAAAATAAGATGTTCTCTCTTTATATGGAGAGGGGCTTGTAATTTCAGCAGCCAGTGACATAAGCTGTTGTGTCAGGACATTGTGGATGGCTTGAAATCACATGACATGTAAGGTCCTATAACAATGTCTGTGAACAAGCAATATATGAACAATTAAAAAGCAGCATACAAAAGATTCAAGCCAATGACTGATTGGTTTAGCTTATATTTAAATATTGGTCATTTGTAGTGAATAGCAGCTTTGATAAAGATCGCTGTTGTGATCGAAACGCGTCGCTTGCTGTCCCCGTGTGCACATATGGTGCAGTCTTGAAGCATGTCTTTTGTCCTGTTTTAATCATTGGAATAGAATTTTGAAGATTTTTACCCAAGGAGCTGGAACAAAGCCTTTTTTCAGCTGAAAATGCTGACAGGCTGACTCTTATCAAAATGAACAGGGGTTGGATTGGATCAGACTTCTCTACACCACTGGATGACAGCAGCAGAACATTAACTCAAGTCAAGTGTTTTTTCTCTGGACTATTCCCATGCAACCCTTCCCACCTAAACATGGGTATGTGCGTCAGGATTTTGGCTTCTTCTTTGTGTCATCCTCCTCCACCACCATATCAACAGGGTGATCATGCTACCCTGGCTATAAATTTTTTATGGGTTTTTATGATGCCCGCATTAACAATTTTTAGATGCCGAACCCAAACATTCCTTGATATATATGTATGCCACCCGGGGGTAAATGTTTCTCAGCCCATGCACTTAGTGTATGGGCATTACAAGTCTAGGATACCCACTACTTAATGATGGGAAAAAATGTTTTCTGAGGCCCTCAACTGCATCTCTTTAAAGGGGTATTGGAATGCCTCCTACAAATTTTTGGCATCCCTTGCATACACATTACCAATGAAAGAGACCCACTCATTAATAATGGGAAAAAAATGATTTTCTGAGGCTCCACCTTCAAGTTCAGGAAATATTTTTGGAAGCCAAAAAAGCTGATGGGATCCATTAGTAATATATGGTCCAGTGCCTTGTTGTGGGCTGTCAGTTGGTTATCACATAGGGAGTTCTCACACTGCATACAAGATTTCACAGCCGGGACAGGAGAGTTTGTACAGTAACTACAGAAGATCCTGGTCTCCTCCATATCAAGTTGAGTAGCTGTGAAACACTCCACTACATTCTTCAGCAGACTTGATAAAATAACAGTCCTTGATGCTGTTATGTTAAACTAATTGCTTTTTTCAGAGTTAATTCAAATAGATTCTATTTTGTTACTGCTTTTATCTGCAGTTCATCTATGGTGAGGTATGGCAGTAGGAATAGTGTATTAAAGCCATCTAGTCAGGGATTAATGCTTTATAAATTCTAAGCCTTGCTGTTGCTTTTTTCCATTCACTCATTGACGAATGAAAACTTAAAATTCATCAAAGCTGGCAGTGGTGCTTGCATTCATACAGAGCTTGCTGTAGTTTCATACCTATTCAGTGCAGTTTGATGTGGGTTCCATTTGTTGCCTTACACACATCCAAACGATAGTGAATTTCTTGCCACACATGGGTAAGGACGTCTGGTGTAACAGAGTGAATAACATCTGTGATTGTCTGTCTACACGGTGTTACATCATCATCTGCACATGTGCACATGCTGCCACATCATCCTACAGAAACTGGGAGGGTTTTGCTTTCATTTGTTGCAGATTTCACATTTCTATCGTCTTTTGTTGCTTTCATGTGACTGGTCAAAAGTGCACCATGACTTTACGGACACACTGTATTTCTGGGTGCTTCTTGAATTATGTTTAGGGCCATTGTTCTGCTAGAAGACCCATGACCCAGGATGCAAACTCAGCTTTTTGACTACGCACACTACATTGCAACACAATATCCTTTGAGGAATCTTTACATTTCATGATGCCTTGCACATATTCAAGGCACCCAGGGCCAGAGGCAGCAAAACAACTCCAAATTATCTTTGAACTTCCACTATATTTGACTGTAATCACTTTGTTCTGTTATTTGTAGGCCTCATTCCATTTACAGTAAACAGAATGATGTGCTTTACCAAAAAAAATCTTCATCTCATCTGTCCACAAGATGCCTGCTGGCCCTGCGATCACAGTGGTGGCTGCCTACTGTTCCCCTATAAATTGTGAGGTCTGCCTGCTGGCCTTCAAAGTTTCAAAGTTTAGAGTATTAATAAGAAAAAGAAAATTTGCTCACCTCAGATGGATAAATTATATTGCAGTAGTAATATACAGCTATGCAAAGCATAGCGGTTTACTGGCCCTCCAAAAATGCTTAGTGAGGGCTGGTTGCTGGCCCTTTAATATTAGAGTGAGGGCAGCCTGATGGCCCTCTGACAATAGTGAGGCCTTTTACAGTAAAGGTCGCCTGATGACCCGCTACAAATAGTTATGGCCCTGAAAAAAATTGGGATTTTCACAATTCCTGCATCATAAATTAAACAGGATGTGTCTGATTATGTCTCACACACCACATGGCAAGATAAGGTATTAAAATGATAAAATGATATTTCCTGTTCAATGGTTTTTTCACCAGTGAAAGCAATGCAAACGTGTAAAAACACTGCATGTGAACAAATCCCAAGGTGTGGAGGAGCATTTTTTTTCTCTAATTTATTTTGCCTTATATACAAGTCATTATACTGGAAAGAAAGTTTCTTAACATTTATTGCAGTCAAATCCATTTTAACTTCGGTTTTGAATGTTTTATTGTTAGTGGTACAATACCCTGACAATATTGTTCCCAACAGCGACCTGGGATTCAGAGATGCTTCAAGGGGTTTTCACCTTGCTGTTACCATGTCATTTTTGTGTTTCCAATTAACTTCCATAATACTTGTTAGGCTAGTTTCACACTAGCATTTCCTGGAGCTGCGGAGGGATGTGCACGGCCGCTGTAAAGCTCCACCCAAGGTTGTGTCTCCTCCGGTCAGCTACGCCTATGGGCGCATGACGTTGCATGCGACCTACGTAACCTATCTTTAGCATTCGGTACGCAGGCCGTGCGCAGGTATGCGTTTGCCGGCGCATGCATCCTTTTGACGGTGCGCCCAGCGCACCAAAATGCAACACAGTGCGTTTGGCGCAGGTTGGTGCACCGTCAAAAGGATGCATGCGCCGGCAAACGCATACCAGCGCATGGCCTGCGTACCCAGTGCTAAAGATAGGGTATGCAGGTCACATGCAACGTCATGCGCCCATAGACGGAGCTCCGCAGCACCAGGAAACGCTAGTGTGAAACTAGCCTAACTGGGGTCTAGCACCCAAGCATTACAATTTGCTTGACTCGATTATTGAGTACCTAAGCATGTTAGTGCTCACTCATCACTAGTTAAATAGTAATTGTTGTTTAAATTTTTATTTCACTGATCAATAGTATATGTGAAAATAAGCAATTTTGTAATATATCTTAGAGAAATCATATTTTTTATGCCAGGACTGATCATTCATTCTCAAAATTCTCAATTTTTTTGTAAAACCTTTTCTTCATTGATGACAGATTTTTAGAATACTGTGATAGGAGATGGCAGCTGCTACTGATAAGTTTCTATGTATATAGCAGGGGGATGATCTCTACCTCTAGCTCCTCCCTTCTTCTCCTCCTCCTTTCTTCTACATAAAATCTTACCAGTAGTATCTGCCATCCTCTATCTATAAAATAATATAATATAATTTATATCTATAATATAAAAATCTATTTTCACTGAATTCTGGAAATTGAGAATTTTGAGAATGATGGATCAGTATTGGCAGAGAAAGAAGCAGATTTTTCTGATAAGATAATATACAAAGTTACATATATTCATATGTACTAATGATTTATGAGATAAAAATTTAAATGACGCCTACACTTTAAGCCTTTTTTCTGAAGTATTCAGTAGTGCTGAGCATTCCGATACTGCAAATATCGGGTATCGGCCGATATTCGCTGTATCGGAATTCCAATACCGAGTACCGATATTTTTACAATATCGGATACCGGAATCGGAAGTTCCCATAATGCAATGAGCCAGTGTTGTGGCTGTGATTGGCTGCTGAAATGATGTCATCATGATGCGCGGTCTGTACGCATCATGATGCGCGGCCTGTGCGGGCCTGCCGGGGGTCTGTGCGGGCTGCCTGGGGTCTGTGCAGGCTGCCGGGGGTCTGTGCGGGCCTGCCGGGGGTCGTGTGTGTGTGCAGGCATCGTCCGATGGGAATAGGAGTCCCATCGGGCTATGCCTGCTACAATGACAGTGATTGACACATTAGCCAATGATGGGACAGTAGTAGTCCCATCTTCCGGCTAATGTGTTGAATGCAACAAAAAAAAAACATACATACTACATACATACATACTACATATATACAACATTCATACAACATACATACTTCATATACACTACATTCATACAACATACATACATACTACATACTACATGCATACTACATACTGTACATACTACATATATACAACATTCATGCAACATACATACATAATACATACATACTTCATATATACTACATTCATACAACATACATACATACTACATACTACATACATACTACATATATACTACATTCATACAGCATACATACATACAACATACATAGAACATACATACTACATACAATACATTCATACTTTCATACAATACATACATATAGACATACAGTACATATAACATAGAGTACATACTCACCATCACTTGAAACTTTGATCCCCGAAGCCAGTGTCATCTTTAAAAAATATTAAAATAACAAACAAGCAATATACTTTCTGATCCACAGAAATCCACGCATGCCCCACGACGATCTCCTGCAGTGCATCACTGAGAGGTTACTATGGTTCTCTGGTCTCACTTTATGGCAAAAGCTACGTGGGAACTTTCTCACACAGCAATGCCAAAAGTGAGACTAGGGACTATTTTTTTACAGTGGCGGAGTAATACAGTGCGTAAGGATACCTACCTCCAGTCATTGTATTCCTGGGGCCCCTAGAGAGCGGTCGCATCAGCTGATGCTGCTGTTCTCCACGGGAGATCGTCGTGGAACACTCGTGGATTTCTGTGGATCAGGGAGTATATCGGTTGTTTGTTATTTTAATATTTTTTAAAGATGACACTGGCTTCGGGGATCAAAGTGACAAGTGATGGTGAGTATGTACTCTATGTTATATGTACTGTATGTGTATATGTATGTATTGTATGAATGTATGAATGTATTGTATGTAGTATGTCTGTAGTATGTATGAATGTAGTATATATGTAGTATGTATGTAGTATGTCTGTAGTATGTCTGAATGTAGTATATATGTAGTATGTATGTAGTATGTATGTATGTATGTTGTATGAATGTAGTATATATGTAGTATGTATGTAGTATGTATGCATGTTGTATGAATGTAGTATATATGTAGTATGTAGTATGTATGTATGTTGCATGAATGTAGTATATATGTAGTATGCCTGTACTATGTATGTAGTATGTATGTTTTGTTTTTGTTTTTTTTACGTTCAACACATTAGCTGGATGATGGGACTACTACTGTCCCATCATTGGCTAATGTGTCAATCACTGTCATTGTAGCAGGCATCTCCCGATGGGACTTGTAGTCCCATCGGACGATGCCTGCACACACAACCTCCAGCAGGCCCGCACAGACCCCCGGCAGCCCGCACAGACCCCCGGCAGGCCCGCACAGACCCCCAAGAGGCCCGTACAGACCCCGCACACACAGACACGCACAGTGTCCGCCCACGCACCGCCAACACTCTTCCCCCCTCCTGAACTGGATGTGCAAGTAAAGAAAGGGTTTTTTTTAATTCCGATATTTCTGTCCCATAGACTTGCATGGGGCTTCCGGTATCGGAATCGGCGATACCCGATACTTTTTGGGTATCGGTCCGATCCTATCCGATCCGATATTTCTAAATATCGGAAAGTATCACTCAACAATAGTATTCAGTGGACCTGAAATCTATGACCTCAAAAACCCTTTCCTCTTACTATGAATAAACAATCTGGATGGTTGTGCTCCTGCTTTCCTGAATGTTGCAATCAGAACCGATAGCATCCTACAAAGGTATTCGCGAAGATTAAGGGTTTCAAGTAAATTAATAAAGGCATACATACTGTATGTACACAATAAAGAATGTCCTCCCGAGAACCTCACCAATTGTGATAGCTACAGTTCTTGAAATCTGCTATTTGTCACATAATAAACTTAGCTTATAATTAATTTTAGACCAATAGCAGCTAAAAACTCAATTTTACTTGGTTATTTTTCCTGACTATATGATGCCTGTTATAAATAAAAATAATATAAATTATATATATGCATCACTGAACAGCTTGTTGTGAAGAAAATAAAATTATACAAAAATTCCAATTTCCATATTGCTCGCAAAGATATGTTGTTGCATTTAGCTCTAGACATTGCAAATGACCTCCCAGCGAGACATTGCATAATAACCCTACAGAGGGAGTAGTAAGCTAGTGCACTGTGACAAGGAAGCCTCCGGCTAGGGAGCGCGGTTATAGAAATGAATAAGAATGCCTACCCGCCTTTTGTATCTATACAGCGTGCAGTCTGAAATACAGCCCCAAAGAAAATTTGCACCAGAGAATCAGTATTTATGCAGTGGAAAACAATAACTTGAACATAAAATATGTATGCATTCAAAACGCTTTACATCTAAGAAAAAGGAAAGCATGGCTACTGTGTGGTGTCCATCTGTTGACTGATTGCAGAGATGTCGGAAAGCAGAAAGCTTGCTAAAAGCAGCGTGGCTTTAGTTTCTCATCACCATCGGTACACTGCAGGCTTTACAGAAAAAACAGATTTTTTGGATGTCCCTGCTGACTGTATAGGGTGAACTTCAGGTTCTCCTGCTATAGACACTATATGTGTTTTTTTAAGGCTGCATTACTTTTAATTATATCTTGTTCCAAAGGATTAAAATGAATTCATAGAAATATGTATCTGATTTAAAGTAAAACGCAGCTCTTGTGCAAATAAAAGTGGTAAAAGTTAATGCAATCAATTAAAACTCTATGAATGAGCATCTATTCACTCATGTGAAAGTGATAAATGGATGTTTTGTGTCCTTTACATCAGTACTGCTTTCTCAGCTTCTACTGACTAGTAGCTTCTGTAGCACACATTCTCGCATCAAATGGTGCATTATATTCATTACTCAACTTAAGCTTAAAATGTTTTATATATAGATAGATTATTATATGCCTCTTTAACCCCTTTCTGACATTGGGCACAATAATACATCCCTGTGCTCTGGGCCATACTGACCAGACACTGATCTTTATGTCCAGGCGATTGTATGCGTGCCAAGTGCCAAAAGCGGTCACACACTGCTCCTCATACTTTAACCTCCTAAACACGTTTGTTCACAGCGTTCCGGGAATCGGCAGCAGACCAGTTCTTTTTCTCCTTATCCCAGGTAAGATGCTTCTGGCATTGTCTATTGGTCATGAGTGGCTTGACACAAGGAATGTGACACTCGTAGCCCATGTACTGGATACGTATGTATGTGATGGCTCTTGAAGCAATGACTCCAGCAGCAGTCCACTCCTTGTGAATCGTCCCCAAAATTTTTGAATGGCATTTTCTTATCAATCCTTTCAAGGCTGCCGCTATCCTGGTTACTTGTGTAACTTTTTCTACCACACTTTTTCCTTCCACTCAACTTAATATGATTGGAAACAGCACTCTGTGAACAGCCAGCTTCTTTAGCAATGACCTTTTGTGGCTTACCCTCCTTGTGAAGTGTGTCAGTGACTGCCTTCTGGACATCTGTCTAGTCAGTAGTCTTCCCCATGATTGTGGTACCCACTGAAGCAGACTTAGGGACCTTTTTAAATGCTTAGGAAGCCTTTTCAGGTGTTTTTTGTTAGTTATTCTAGTTTACTGAGATAATGACTTTTGGTTTTTATTGGCTGTAAGCCATAATCATCAACATTAACAGAAATAAACACTTGAAATAGATCACTTTGCTTGTAATGATTGTATATAATATATGAGTTTCTTTTTTGAATTGAAGAACTGAAATAAATTCACTTTTTGATGATATTCTAACAGTGGGATGTACCTGTATATACAGAGGCTATGTGTATGCTCAAGGATAGAGGGGTCCCCACATTGTTTTTTTAATTATTTAAATAAATAATTTTAAAAAATGGCATAGGGTCTCTTCCATTTTTGCCAATCATCCAAGCTAATGTTAACAGGTGGGGGCTGGTATTCTCAGGCTGTTGAGGAGCCTTGGATATTGGCCCTCCCAGCCTAAAAATGGCAGCCCGCAGCCACCCCAGAAAGTGAGCATCTATTAGATATGCCAATTCTGGTGCTTTACTCGGCTCTTCGGGATTCATATTTGTGGGGTTGATGTCACCTTTACATTGACCGATGACATCAAGCCCACAGCTTGGTGATGGAGAAGTGTTTACAAGATGCAGACTCCTTTAATGAATCTAAATTAAACCATTCCCACGCATCACACATTAAAATGAAGCCATTGTCTCCTGCAGTAAAACATGAATTAAAAACAACCATATCCCTGACCTGTCCATTGTTCTGTCAAACACAGTAAAGTCTGGGGATAAAGAATTTTCAACCTGGATGGTGCCAAGGTGCGACCGTCCAGGCTGAGCAACATTGAGGAATGATCTGCTGTGAGCGCAGCATCAGTGATTAGTGGTGAAGTCATTGAGGTTTCCAGCAGTCACTGAGGCTGCATTCCCAGCCGAGACCCTGAACTGCAGTGAGATCACCACTAGCACAGTGAGAAAAGTCTAAAATATGTCCCTTTTCTGGGGCAGCTGTGGGCTGTTATTTTTAAGCTAGGGGCAATATCCATGGCTCCATACCTACCTCAGAATATTATCCCCCAGCTGTCTACTTTAGCTTGGCTGATTGTCAAAAATGGGGGGGACTCCATGCTGTTTTTTTATTATCTATTTAAATAATTTAAAAAATTGGCGTGGTGACTCCTATATTCTTGATAACCAGCCTTACTAACAATAACGTCTGAGAGTTAAAGCCCAAGCTGTCAGTTTTGCCTGGCTGGATATCAAAAATAAACTTTTTTTATATTAATTTATTTACTGCTCAGGCAGCAGCTGATAGATAGTGATGGTATAGGTATGGTAAGAATGGTAAAGCACTTTTACTTTAGGCAACTGTCACTTGTATTTTGTGGTTGAGGAAAGTGTGCCTGCAAAAGTGTGTGGCTAAAAAATAGGTCTGGCATATAAATGGACCTAGCTTTTGAATGGGCCTGGTTTCATAATACAAAAAGGGAAGCTGTTAGAAAATTGAATCCCACCCCTGATTAAATGTATATCAATTGCAATGCATTCTCCTGCCTCCTTCTCTCTACAACTAAAGTAGAAGGTCTATTAGAAGGTAAAGTAGAAGGTATATTAGATAGCTGATCAACCAACAGTAATATTTCCTGATCCCCCTCCCACACACAGGAAGCACCTGGTTTGGTCAAATATGTCTATACTAAATGGAGGCCCGATGCTATCGCATCGGGAGGATGGTAATGTCACGATGGAGGCAGGCTTTGCAGCTTTGAGAATCTCTCCCCCCATGTGCTCACCCACCTATCCACTCTCTCTTTCCCCATGTGCTGACTTCTCCCATTTGTGCTCTCTTCTTAGGCAGCACGGTGGCTCAGTGGATAGTATTGCAGCGCTGGAGTCCTGGGTTCGAATCCCACCAAGGACAACATCTGCAAGGAGTGTTCTCCCCGTGTTTGTGTGGGTTTCCTCTGGGTACTCTGGTTTCCTCCCACATTCCAAAGACATACTGATAGGGAATTTAGATTGCGAGCCCCATCGGGGACAGTGATGATAATGGCAATGAATAGAAATTAACAGTTATGGAACTGGCACAAAGGTAGAAAGGACTCAGCCCTTATTTGCTTACAATCTGCTAAGTATTGTTGAAGAATGCAGCAATTTAAAGGGTTGAAACAGCTCAAGTAGTAATGTGGTGGCAGCAAGAATGTTGCTGGTTTTAGGCCAGGTTCACACAGCGTTCGGGTGCTGCGTTTAAAGCATCCGTTACATAGCGGCATTAACGCTATGTAACGGATGGGTTAACGCACCCATAGACTGCTGTGGACGAGCGCATCGCTAACACGCCATAATCGGCATGTGTTAGCGATGTGCCATCATTCTGTGATGGACCCTCAGACGCGGTCTGCAGAATTCGGGGGTCCGTCACTGCTAGCGCAAAGGAAGCATCTGCGCTAGCGCGATCACATAACGCGATCACTTTAGGGGAGTAGCATTAACACAGTCCGTCAATGCTATGCGTTGAACGGACTGCATTATCACTATGTGAACCTGGCCTAGACTTTCCTGAAAAGTTGGGTTTCCAGATTATGATTTGAAGGCTTAAAATGTGGAAGACAATCTGATGTGCATAACTAGTGAGTTTAAGAGTATGGGGAATGCTTGGAAAAAAAACTTAATGACAGTTATGTGAGGAACATACAAGTGTGAATGAAATAAGGAGATCTTGTGAGTACTGGAAGCACTGAGTAGATTAAATCAGAGATATATGATAGAGACAGTTTATAGACAAGCTTGTATGTCTGGTAAATATTAGTATTTTAAGCTACATTTTCTGGTTAAATGGAAGCCATTGAAGAGTTTTGCAGGGGTAAGGCTGAGAAATGAGAAGAGAAATGAATTAATTGTGCAGCAGAATTAAGAGTGGATTGGAAGACTGTGAGATTGGTAGACGTGACCCCACATAAGAGAGTGTTTTAGTGGTCTAGACCGGAGATGATGAGGGCATGTACTAACAGTTTTGCTAAGTCAGAGTTAATGAATTGGCAGATTCGGGAAATGTTTTTTGAGTTTGAGGCTGTGGACAGTGGTAATTGTTAGGACAAGTGTTAAAAAGACAGTGAAGAATAGAGATGATTAAGTCTTCTGAAATTTGAATTCAGCAACTTCAACAAATTTCTTAAAATTATATTCACAGGAAATGAATTCTCAAGTGCTGTTAAGCCTACAATTGCACAGAAAAGATTTGTAACGCTATGACTGTATTGCAGCCTCTTATAGCTCTTTAATGAAGACCCAGACTTAGAAGTGTCAAAGTGACTTCAACAAATATTGCTATGGGAAAACAGTTGGTAACCAGTGATAATAATACAAAACACTGACAGTTTGATCATGCTTTTTAAAATTAAGAAATTGACCAAAATTATACCTCTTACTTTTGTGATCAGGCATACCATTCTGTCATTGCCTGTTCATCCATGAGAATAACTAAACTTTCCTGCAAGAAGGCAAACTCATAATTCACCTGCCTACGCCTGTAGTCTACACCAAACCTGATTAATCATTAATTTTATAAACCATGTATGCAGGGTCCCATACTTACTGACTACCATTTAATCTTGTGGCAACATTCAGTATCTATGTGCCCTATAAGCTCTGGGTGGTGTCAAGATTATGGGAAACAAAGATTCTGGATTCTATTTCTTAAATAATCATCTCCCCCACCTATGTGACTTAGTGGCCTCAAGTAACACTACTGAATGAAGATCCTATGTTATAGAATTTTGAAGTTGCTGTGGAATAACCAGTGCAAAATGTACCCAATTCAACAGAAAAATAAGACAATAATAATGTAAATAAAATTCTCAAGATAATAGCAACATTAATTCATCATTTCTTGAAGATGTATCCAACAGCATTGAGCATTATATTTCTGTTTCTTCATCTACCTGCATTTGTTTTAAAGTAATGTGACAGGCTCAATGGCACAGTAAATGATGGAAGATATGTGTCAGTGTGCATAATGGCGTCAGTGATGTGAAACAGGATATTTTCCTCCAGCTCACTACGAAGTGGGAGGATTATATTAAAATTCCATACATAGGCTGGTTTTAGTGGACATCTATGGAGTGGGTGGGAAGGTGACCACCATATCTCTACCTGCAGAGCCAACACCTGCATGTGTGCTGACAGAACCTGGGATGATGTCAAAGTCATGTGATCATTACATGGTCTGGCTTATATAGCTTGTTTGGAAAAAAGTGGGTGTGTTGTGGTTTGGAGAGAGCCATACTCCAAAAGGTGTCTCCAGGTGGAGCTGAAGACACCAGGTGGTCTGAGCAGGCGAATCCCTCAGACAATTAGACTTTGTCATATGTTATCTTTTGTTTTACTGTTATGCCAGAAAGGCTCTGTTTATTATGCTGAACCCTGCCAAGGTTTATGCTGTTCCATAATAAACCAGCAGGTGATTTACTACCAGAAATGTTCCTGTGTCTACCTTGGGAAGCAGCTGAGTGAGTCAACCCTTCACAATCAACACAGGAGTAAAAGTGACAAAGAAACACTAAAGAGTCTACTATGTACTGTCTTAGGGTCACTGGCGTGGTATTTTACGGGTCAGAAAAGTTGCTATCCTCCGTGATGTGAAACCCAGAAGTTTCTCTCCAGCATGTTAGGTGCTGAGAGCTTAATCAGCCATTACAAGGGTTAGTTTTTTGTGAGTATGTGTAAGAGATGGGTGGGATGCCTACTCACCATTTCTCCACCTCAGGGTGGGGTCTGGGGCTTAACCCCTTTCTGACCGCTGATGAGATAGTACGTCAGCGGTCAGACTCCCCTGCTTTGAGGTGGGCTCAGGTGGTGAGCCCACCTCAAATCTGCGATATGTCAGCTGTTATGAACAGCTGACATGTGCCCACAATAGGCGTTGGCAGAATCGCCATCCGCCTGCACCTATTAACTAGTTAAATCCCGCTGTCAAACGCTGACAGCAAGCATTTAACTAGTGCTTCCGGCCATTTTTTTTTAGCAAACTTTGAAATTTTTTTCACCACTTATATAAAAGACAACCTAGACATGTTTGGAGTCTATGAACTCGTAATGACCTGGAGAATCATAATGACAGGTCAGTTTTAGCATTTAGTGAACCTAGCAAAAAAGCCAAGCAAAAAATAACTGTAGGATTGCACTTTTTTTGCAATTTCACCGCACTTGGAATTTTTTTCCGGTTTTCGAGTACACGACATGCTAAAACCAATGAAGTTGTTCAAAAGTACAACTCATCCTGCAAAAAATAAGCCCTCACATGGCCATATTGATGGAAAAGTAAAAAAGTTATGGCTCTGGAAAGAAAGGGAGCGAAAAACGAAAAATCGAAAAAAGCTCCAGTCATGAAGGGATTAAGTAGTCTGCCTCCAGAGGCATTCAGTGTTCAGTAGGGCAGGAGAGAGGAACTCCAGTGTTTTGTGCCCTGACCAGGCAAAAAACCTGAACCAGCATGTGGTTGTTATCCTGAGCAGGTGGATCACCACAGATGCATAGACTGTACACCATTTTGTATTATCTTCTTGTTTTTCCCAAAGGGCTGTGTTTATTTTTACTTTGTGTTGATTTATGCAACATATATAATAAACCAAAAGAGGATTTAAAGAGACAGTGTACCTATGTCTACCTTTGTTGTGCAGCCAAGTGTGCCACTCTACCACAGTACCTAGCCCTGGGTAAGGGTCAATTTTTGCACAAAAAACTACTGGGAAACTTCAATAGACCCAAAAATTCTTAAATAATATTTATACAAAAATGTGTAATTTTGTTTAAGAAAATTGTACTAATGGTAAACCAAGAAAATTGTTTTCTAACTTTTAGTAATTTTTCCCTTTGAAACTCGCACTAAGCTGGGAAACTAAACTCAGTAGATTATTTTCCCCAAGATCATATACAATAAAAGTGAAGGTGAAGCAGAGAAGTAAAGAAAATTGGAAGTCATAAAAGTCCAGCAGTTTTTTTTATAACAATTTTTTGTGCTTTCTGCCCATTAATGCGTAGAGGGTACAATCCTACAAAGGGCCATAGCAAGAAAATTCACCCCCAATTCTGCCTTCAATAAAATGAATTTCACTAAATATGAATATTAAGCAGAGTCATCCCCAAAATTTGAGTCCCATAAGACAAATGATTTTGTACAAAGATTTAAGTGGCACTATCCCCTCATCATATTCCAACAGCAGCTTAAAAATTGACATAAGCTTACTTTTCTTTATCTGCATAACATTGACTTGGAATCATCCTGTGTGACATTTGACATAACTTTGTTCCCTATTGCTTAAGGGAACTGAGATGTCCATTGAGCATCGCCTCTCCAATACTAACCCGTGGGCTTGATGTCACCAGACAAAATAAAGGTGACATCAACCCCACTTGCCACCACCACAGGGCAAGTGGAAAGAGTCGGGCAAAGAGCCAGAATTGGCGCATCTAATAGATGGACCTTTTCTAAGGCGGCTGAGGGCTCCTATTTTTATGCTGGAGTGCCAATATCCATGTACTCTTACAGCCTGAGAATAACAGTCCCAAGCAGTCTGTTTTAGCTTGTCTGCTTGACAAAAATGAAGGGGGACCACACGCCATTTTTTTAAATGATTTATTTAAATAATTAAAAAATTATTAAAAGTTTAAAACAGTTCTCAACATTGTCTCCTGCTAGTGCTGATCGCAGCAAGATCAGGGGAGAATGATGAGAGCTGTCTTTAACGCCTGGTGCCGGGAAACAGTGCTAACAGTACCGCTGATTCCCAGGTGCTGGTATGTGTCATACTGATGATCAGTGTATACGTGTGTGTGATGTTTTGTGACGCATGTTGATGCTAAAAAACAGACATAGCGTGTTTTGCCCACAGACACCTTGTCCGTGGAAACACATTGACATGTGTACAGACCCATTCACTTGAATGGTCTACAGTACCTGTGCAACTGTTTCCACACATATAGGACACGCTAACATCTGACGAGCCCAGCCCTTAAAGACATTCTTGGATTTTAGACAACATAGAGATGACATTTAGACCAAATAGGTACAGTGGGTATGGAAAGTATTCAGACCTCTTTAAATTTTTCACTCTTTGTTTCATTGCAGCCATTTAATAAATTCAAAAAAGGTCATTTTTTTTCTCATTAATGTACACTCTGCACCCCATCTTGACTGAAAAAAACAGAAATGTAGAAATTTTTGCAAATTTATGAAAAAGAATAAATGAAATATCACATGGTCATAAGTATTCAGACCAAATGAGAATGATGAGGTCAAAGGAACTGGCCAATTTGCTCAGAGAGAATTGTGGCAAGGCACAGATTTGGCCAAGGTTACAAAAGAATTTCCGCAGTACTCAAGGTTCCTAGGAGCACAGTGGCCTCCATAATCCTTAAATAGAAGAAGTTTGGGAAGTCTTCCTAGACCTGGCCATCCAGCCAAACTGAGCAATCATTGGAAAAGAGCCTTGGTGAGAGAGGTAAAGAAGAACCCAAAGATCACTGTGGCTGAGCTCCACAGATGCAGTAGGGAGATGGGAAAAAGTTCCACAAAGTCAACATTCACTGCATCCCTCCACCAGTCGGGCCTTCATGGCAGAGTGACACAATGGAAGCCTCTCCTCTGTGCCAGACATATGAACACCCGCATAGAGTTTGCTTAAACAAAACACATGAAGGACTCCCACACTATGAGAAATAAGATTCTCTGGTCTGATGAGATGAAGATAGAACTTTTTAGTGATAATTCTAAGCAGTATGTGTGGAGAAAACCAGACACTGCTAATCACCTGCCCAATACAATCCCAACAGTAAAACATGGTGGTGGCAGCATCATGCTATGGAGGTGTTTTTCAGCTGCAGGGACAGGACAACTGGTTTCAATTGAAGGAAACATGAATGTGGTCAAGTACAGCGATATCCTGGATGAAAACTTCTTCCAGAGTGCTATGGACCTCAGACTTGGCCGAAGGTTCACCTTCCAACAAGACAATGACCCCAAGCACAGAGCTAAAATAACATAAAATAACAAAGGAGTGGCTTCAGAACAACTCTGTGACCATTCTTGATTGGCCCAGTCAGAGCCCTGACCTAAACCCAATTGAGCATCTCTGGAGAGACCTGAAAATGGCTGTCCACCAATGTTCACCATCCAACTTGAAAGGATTTGCAAGGAAGAGTGGCAGGGGATTCCCAAATCCAGGTTTGAAAAACTTGTTTCATCATTCCCAAGAAAACTCATGGTTTTACTAGCTCAAAAGGGTGCTTCTACCCAATACTGAGCAAAGGGTTTGAATACTTATGACCATGTGATATTTCAGTTTTTCTTTTTTAAGAAATTTGCAAAAATTTCTACATTTCTGTTCTTTTCAGTCAAGATGGGGAGCAGAGTGTACATTAATTAGAAAAAAATGAACTTTTTTTTAATTCACCAAATGGCTGCAATGAAACAAAGAGTGAAAAATTTAAAAAGGTCTCAATACTTTCCGTACCCACTGTATGTTTATGTGTTATCAGCATATAATTGGTATTGGATGCCATGAGACTTTTTGAGTTGTCCCAGGTGAAAATGTAGATGGAGGAGATTAGGGGTCCCAGGACAAAGGGATGCCAACAAGGAGAGCGTGTAATGAGGAAGTAGTGTGTAAGAAATGAGTACTTAATGTTCATTTAGTGTGGTAAGAGAAGATCCAGGAAAGGGCCTTGTCAGTACTGCAAAAGGATGAGATGGTTGGTAATCGGAAGGAAAAGTCAACTCTATGGAAGGCAGAGTCTAACAGAAGGTAAACCTAACCCTTCAAGGTTCAGTAAACACTTCACTTTTTTGTTTTTGTTTTTTTCTCACCTCTTTTCAAGAGCCATAACTTTTTAATTTTCCATTTTCATTGATGTGTGGGGGCTTGATTTTTGCAGAATAAGTTGTAGTTTTTTTGTAGGTTTGAAGAAACCTGTCCCGACTCTGATGTCGGGTGTCCTTGGACCAGGGGATCCTTCCCTGTCCCTAATGCTAGGGGTGCCCTAGTTCGCCCTGTTCTCTTCATTACTCCTGATGGTGAATATGCCTGGGCAACGTACCTTGCCTTGGCTTCTGAATCTGCCTTCAGTCTTTACTATTCTTCTACCCAAGGAGACGGGAGTAGTAGTATACCATAGTACACCAACCAGACTAACAAGGTAATATGAACAGGGGTAAGGAAAAATACCAAACATACAAATATTCACAAACATATAACAGAGAAATGAACAGGGGAGCAGAGAATGGGGTTAAACCAATGTAGGAGAAGAAAAGGAATTATCACACACTCAAAACCTAGCAACAGTCACAGATAAATCCAACAAATGTCTCCTCTTATAATAACCAAAAACAACCTCCAGCCAAGCAGCATAAGCTACCTTTGACAATGAGTTCTAGCCAGGGCCTAGTTTATATAGGAGATAGGAGTGGCTAACAGTGCACAGCTGAGAGGCTTAATGCTCAAAGAGCTCTCAACAGAACAAATTAACCCCTGCACTGCCAAAAGAAATTTACACTGTTTAATAAAATTGAGATCAGGACAAAGATGACAGACTCCCCTTCTGTCAAAGTAACCCATGGTTCTCCTGCGATCACTTTGCTGGGAGCCTTTGGGAACCTGGCCACATTCCAATTAAATGCCATTGTTTGCGATTGACAGTGTAATTTAAATAGTTTCCAGCTGTGGCCGGACACTGTGCCAACCTTATCTGTTACAGACAGGTGGTGGCTAGGTAATGTATTTGGTATCTGCCACGCATGAAGGGAGCTCAGCTACTGAGTCCCCTTGCATCTATGGACCTCTTCCAAAAATGTAATTACAATGAACTTTTGCAGTATGGGTTTAAATATCCACTAGACATGGATGAGCTCCTGAAGGTAACCTTCTATGCTTGTAAGAAAACAACATGGCTCTGTCTATTGAAGTCATTGCAGCAGTAAAATAGGATTCTAACCATTAAGTGTCCTCCCAATATGGTAACCTAAGAAAGAAACTTATTTGTGCTCACTGTATTTTGTTGTTGGATTTTATCCTGCTTTATCCTTTGTTCCCTTAAAAGATAATTGCTGCCAAAATTTCTATCACTCTATTGAATATTCAGGCACAGATATGGCTAATGCACATTATTAATAGTGTACAATGTCTTTACAAGCAGTGACATTAGTATAAGTGGTGCAGAAGTAATTATTATAAGTGTGTACCATGGTATCTAAAAGAAGTCCAAAGGTCGCTCTGCCAAAAAAAGACCCATTATCAACATTTGACTAGAAACTCCTGTAGCAAATGAAAAATCAATCTGTTATTTTTGTATCCCATAAATTTACACTCCTTTTTACAGCTCGGGAGCTTAAAATTATGCTTCTTATTAGGAAAAGCATTTTTATTTAATTTGCATGGTTTAAAAAGTCCAATTATATCCATCACATTAGATCGCTTCTTTAACAATACAGTTGGCTTGAACCTTTTTTATGTATTAAATCTGCCTAAAATGTTAAAAAGATTGTATATTTTTCATGATTTAAAATCTGCAAAGCATTCATAGATCATGAAGAAAGGGCATACTAACTTGAAAATCAAATACCTTACTAGGAACAAGCAGAACAGTGATTTTCAGAAAAGTGAGAATGAACCATGTCTGAGAATGAACTTCAGCCTGCAGTCGCTATTGTAGTACTGCTATTTTCTGTAAGGTAATTGTATTTAATGAGACTCATGCAATGCTGCCATCAAAAAACTAATCCTGATTACTGTACCTCATTTGACAACAGATTGGCCTCAGCATATATGCCTATTACAGCAGTACAGTTGCTCATAAAATGACATATATTTCTCATAGCTTCTCACAGCTACAAAGTGATGACCTAAAGCTAGTCCTATGTATTAGAGAGTTTTCAGTCGTTTCTGCCGACAATCTTTCAATTTCAGATTTCAACCTACCTGATTTATTGCTTCCTTGGAAGATAAGTGCCGCCATAAGTGCTGCTCTGCGTATGGAATGCATGATTGGCCAATCTAAGCACATTTAAGGATATACAGGGTGAATTATTGTTGTACATGTACGCTATATAGCTAAATATATTGGGATACCTATACATTATATCTACAGGAGCTTTATGACACCCCATTATAAATCCATAGGCTGATGAAACTGCATAGGTAGTGAAACGTGCATCGGGGTGCGTCACAGGTCTTCATATCCAGTTATATTAAGCCGTTTTCACTAAATGTTGTGTATTGAATGGCATAGACAGTGATTGTTAATACCTTTGCCACTACAACTATTGGGATTTCAGATATGGGGCACTGGTCCCCGTTATGCGACATAAAGTGTGAACAATACCCTAATAATTTATTACTGCCTAATGGTCTGGTATATGCGACCTTTTACAGTTGTCAGGTATTCACAGCTATGATTAATTAATTAGGGTAAGGTATTTACCACCCCTTACGTATTCTGTATCTCATTGAGTGGTATTGTGTTGCAATGATATGCTTTTTAAATTTTTGTATGAATAAAATGGTATTTTTTGGATCTATTTGTTCCTTCGTTGTTTTTCTTTTAGTGTTAATGATATGGAGTTGGCACCCACATCCATTGCCGCTAAAATACTGTAGTTCCCACTCAGGGGCAGATGAAGAGCAGCCAGGGAGGGCTCTAGGAAATTTAGACGGCATGGGACTTCCCTATCACCCGATGCATCCCATGACATGTCAAATGATCCCCTTGAAAGTTCATGTGATAGGTCAAGTGATTAACATGCTGGTGCTCTAGTGTACAGCTACAGATATAGAATGAGAGACACAGCACACAATTTTTTTCCTTTATGTACAGCGCTATACATAACACAGCACTATACATAATAAAGCAGGGGTGATACATTTATTTTCCCAAGGGACTACATGAGAAACCATGACTGTTATGGAGGCAGAACCAATAGGTTGAAATTAATTCTGATCAATATAAATATTAACATATTAATTATAATTACTATTTTATATTAACCTGTTACCTACATAAAAAGTAGCAGTATGTCATGCCAGATCCCTGACTTTGATGCGGGTTCGCATGCTGTGCCCAAATCTTTCCTCACAGATGATGGCTGATTTAATGAGCCATCATGTGCCTCTAACAGCAGCAGGTGGTTAAGATTTCCACACGCATCTGTTAACCTGATAAATCCTATTGCCAATTTCTGACACTGGCATTTAAAATATGATGGCATGGGGGCTCATCATTTTGTCCTCCCATAGGTGCACCTGTGATGTGATCATGGGGCGCCGATGGATTGTCATGGCAGCCAGGGGTCTGCTGATGCATTTAGCTGGTGTTCGTAGGAGATCATGATACTATCTATACACATAGATGATTGCACCTTCAAGTCCCCTAAGGGGACTATTGACAAAATAAAAAAATTGTTTTTAACCCCTTTACTCCCAAGGGTGGTTTGCATGTTAATGCCCGGGCCAATTTTTACAATTCTGACCACTGTCCCCTTTATGAGGTAATAACTCTGGAACGCTTCCATAGATCCAGGTGATTCTGACATTGTTTTTCTGGTGACATATTGTACTTCATGGTAGTGGTAAAATTTCATTCATATAGCTTGTGTTTATTTGTAAAAAAGCAGAAATTTGGCAAAAATTTTGAAAATTTTGCAGTTTTCCAACTTTGAATTTTTATGCTCTTAAATCACAGAGATATGGCACTCAAAAAACTTAATAAGGAACATTTCCCACATGTGTACTTTACATCAGCACAATTTTGGATCCAAATTTTTTCTTGTTCGGAAGTTATAAGGGTTAAAAGTTGACCAGCGATTTCTCATTTTTACAACACCATTTTATTTTTAGAGACCACATCACATTTGAAGTCACTTTGAGGGGTCTATATGATAGAAAATATCCAAAAGTGACACCATCCTAAAAACTGCACCCCTCAAGGTGCTCAAAACCAGATTCAAGAAGTTTATTAACCCTTCAGCTGCTTCACAGGAATTTTTTGAATGTTTAAAAAAAAATAACATTTAACTTTTTTTCACAAAAAAAATACTTTAGGTTCAATTTTTTTTATTTTACCAAGGGTATCAGGAGAAATTGGACTGGAAAAGTTATTGTGCAATTTGTCCTGAGTACGCCGATACCTGATATGTGGGGGGGAACCACTGTTTGGGAGCATGGCAGAGTTTGGAAGGGAAGGAGCGCCCTAGCCCTAATGGGAAAATGGAAATAAGTACATTTTTTTAATTTTATTATTTTTCCCTAACTAAGGGGGTGATAACGGGGGGTTTGATTTACTATTTATAGCGGGTTTTTATGTTTGGCAGCTGCTATGTGCTAAAAGACACTTTTTATTGTAAAAATAGTTTATGCATCACCACATTTTGAGAGCTATAATTTTTCCATATTTTTACTCACCGAGTCATGTGAGGTCTCATTTTTTGCGGGACGAGTTCACATTCTTATTGGTACTATTTTCGGGCATGTGACATTTTTTGATCGCTTTTTATTCCAATTTTTGGAACGCAGAATGAACAAAAACCAGCGTTTCATGAATTTCTTTTGGGGGGTGCGTTTACACCGTTCTGCGTGCCGTAAAATTAATAAAGCAGTTTTATTCTTCGGGTCAGTACAGTTCCAGCGATACCTCATTTATGTAGTTTTCTTATGTTTTGGCGCTTTTATGCAATGAAAACAATTTTATATTAAAAATAATTATTTCTGCATTGCTTTATTCTGCGAGCTCTAACTTTTTAAATTTTTTGCTGATGATGCTGTGTGGCAGCTCGCTTTTTGCGGGACAAGATGATATTTTCAGCGGTACCATGGTTATTTATATCCGTCTTTTTGATCGTGCGTTATTGCACTTTTTGTTCGGCAGTATGATGATAAAGCATTATTTTTTGCTTCGTTTTTAATTTTTGTTTTTTAAGGGGTTCAATAAAGGGGTTAACTAGTGGGACAGTTTTATAGGGCGGGTCGTTACGGACACGGCGATACCAAATATGTGCACTTTTATTTTATTTTTTATTTCAAAAAATGAATTTATTAGGGAATATATATATATTTTTAATTTAGCAATTTTATAAATTATTTTTACTCTTTTTTTTTTTAAACTTTATTACATTGTCCCAGGGGGACATTACTTTCATGTGACAGATCGCTGATCTGTCAAATCACAGATCGCAGGCAGTGCTGGAGGCTTCCTCATGCCGGCGCTTTGCAGGCATGAGGAAGCCGGCTGCCTGCAGGCCCCCGAATGTCCCCGCCGCCATATTGAATCCAGGGACCGGCAGGGAAGGAGGCCCCCGGAGCAGCGCAGCACATCACGCTGCTCCGGGGTTCTCAGGGAAGCATGGAGGGAGCCCCTCCCGATGCTTCCCCAAACCCCCGCTACACTGCGATTGTGTTTGATCGCAGTGAACCAGGGGTTAATGTGTCAGGGGCGGTCCGTGACCACCCCTGACACATAGTGCCGGGTGTCAGCTGTGATAATCAGCTGACACCCGACCGCGATCAGCTGCTCTGCTACCATGAGCGCCGCTGATCGCGCTAGATGTACTATTCCGTCCTTGGGACTTAGGTCCCTGGTCACATGGACAGAATAGTACGTCTAATGAAGGAAAGGGGTTAATAATATGAAAATAAAAATACACATATTTGGTATCGCTGCATTTCTAAAAGTCTGATCTATCAAAATATGAAGTGAATTAATAAAATCTGCAAACAGCATAATGAGAAAAAGAATTGAAACTCCAGAATTATATTTTTTGTCTGCAGCAACATTGCAGTAAGATGCAATAAGGCTACATTCCCAAGCACTGGCGTAACTACTGGGGTAGCAGCCGAAGCGGTTGCTTTGGGGCCCGGCCTATATAGGGGCCTGGGTCCCCGACTCCGATCGGCGCTACCCAGGTAGTGCAAATAAGTACATACTCACCTCTCCTGCATGTCTCTTGCAGCCCCCCTGCTTATTCCATCTTCTCAGCACTGTTCGTCCTGCTTTCAGGGGCCGCTCATTTCATATGTGCATATGTAATGAGAGGCTCATTACATATGCGCATATGTAATGAGCGGCACCACGTGGACACTGAAAGCAGGAAGAACAGCGCTGAGATGGAATAAGCACGGGGGGAGGCTGCAAGAGACATGCAGGAGAGGTGAGTATAACGAGGGAGCCATATTCACCTGTCCCCTGTTCCACCGCTGCGTGTCACTCTGCTGTCTTGCTTCCTCTGGCAGTGACGTTCAGGTCAGAGGGTGCCATGACGTAGTTAGGAGGCGCCCTCTGCCTGAACAGTCACTGTGCAGAGCCGGCAACGCTGAGGAGCAGCAGCTGCAGCTGCAGAGACGAGGTGAGTATATAGGGTTTTTTTTTCTTTAATTGAGACAGCGGCAGCAGCATTGTAAGGGGCCACTAATGACCGTGCAGCATTACAAGGGGCCACTAATCACTGTGCAGCATTACAAGGGGCCAATAATCACTGTGCAGCATTACAAGGGGCCACTAATCACTGCAGCATTACAAGGGGCCACTAATCACTGCAGCATTACAAGGGGCCACTGATCACTGTGCAGCATTACAAGGGGCCAGTAATCACTGTGCAGCATTACAAGGGGCCACTAATCACTGTGCAGCATTACAAGGGGCCTCTAATCACTGTGCAGCATTACAAGGGGCCACTTATCAATGTGCAGCATTACAGGGGGCCACTAATCACTGCAGCATTACAAGGGGCCACCAATCACTGCAGCATTACAAGGGGCCACTAATCACTGTGCAGCATTACAAGGGGCCACTAATCACTGTGCAGCATTACAAGGCGCCACTAATCACTGCAGCATCACAAGGGGCCACCAATCACTGCAGCATTACAAGGGGCCACTAATCACTGTGCAGCATTACAAGGGGCCACTGATCACTGTGCAGCATTATAAGGGGCCAGTAATCACTGTGCAGCATTACAAGGAGCCACTAATCACTGTGCAGCATTACAGGGGGACACTAATCACTGCAGCATTACAAGGGGCCACCAATCACTGCAGCATTACAAGGGGCCACTAATCACTGTGAAGCATTACAAGGGGCCACTAATCACTGCAGCATTACAAGGGGCCACCAATCACTGCAGCATTAGAAGGGGCCACTAATCACTGTGCAGCATTACAAGGGGCCAGTAATCACTGTGCAGCATTACAAGGGACCACCAATCACTGTGCAGCATTACAAGGGGCCAATAATCACTGTGCAGCATTACAAGGGGCCACTAATCACTGTGCAGCATTAAAAGGGGCCACTAATCACTGCAGCATTACAAGGGGCCACCAATCACTGTTCAGCATTACAAGGGGCCACCAATCACTGCAGCATTACAAGGGGCCAATAATCACTGTGCAGCATTACAAGGGGCCAATAATCACTGTGCAGCATTACAAGGGGCCACTAATCACTGTGCAGCATTACAAGGGGCCATTAATCACTGCAGCATTACAAGGGGCCACCAATCACTGCAGCATTACAAGGGGCCACCAATCACTGTGCAGCATTACAAGGGGCCACCAATCACTGTTCAGCATTACAAGGGGCCACTAATCACTGTGCAGCATTAAAAGGGGCCACTAATCACTGCAGCATTACAAGGGGCCACCAATCACTGCAGCATTACAAGGGGCCACCAATCACTGCAGCATTACAAGGGGCCAATAATCACTGTGCAGCATTACAAGGGGCCACTAATCACTGTGCAGCATTACAAGTGGCCACTAATCACTGTGCAGCATTACAAGCGGCCACTAATCACTGTGCAGCATTACAAGGGGCCACCAATCACTGTGCAGCATTACAAGGGGCCACTAATCACTGTGCAGCATTAAAAGGGGCCACTAATCACTGCAGCATTACAAGGGGCCACCAATCACTGCAGCATTACAAGGGGTCAATAATCACTGTGCAGCATTACAAGGGGCCACCAATCACTGCAGCATTACAAGGGGCCACTAATCACTGTGCAGCATTACAAGGGGCCAGTAATCACTGTGCAGCATTACAAGGGGCCACCAATCACTGTGCAGCATTACAAGGGGCCACCAATCACTGTGCAGCATTACAAGGGGCCACTAATCACTGTGCAGCATTAAAAGGGGCCACTAATCACTGCAGAATTACAAGGGGCCACCAATCACTGCAGCATTACAAGGGGTCAATAATCACTGTGCAGCATTACAAGGGGTCAATAATCACTGTGCAGCATTACAAGGGGCCAATAATCACTGTGCAGCATTACAAGGGGCCACTAATCACTGCAGCATTACAAGGGGCCAGTAATCACTGTGCAGCATTACAAGGGGCCACTAATCACTGTGCAGCATTACAAGGGGCCACTAATCACTGTGCAGCATTACAAGGGGCCACTAATCACTGTGTAGCATTACAAGGGGCCAGTAATCACTGTGCTGCATTACAAGGGGCCACCAATCACTGTGCAGAATTACAGGGGCCACTAATCACTGTGCAGCATTAAAAGGGGCCACTAATCACTGAAGCATTATAAGGGGCCAATAATCACTGTGCAGCATTACAAGGGGCCAATAATCACTGTGCAGCATTACAAGGGGCCAATAATCACTGTGCAGCATTACAAGGGGCCACTAATCACTGCAGCATTACAAGGGGCCAGTAATCACTGTGCAGCATTACAAGTGGCCACTATTCACTGTTCAGCATTACAAGGGGCCACTAATCACTGTGCAGCATTACAAGGGGCCAACAATCACTGTGCAGCATTACAAGGGGCCAACAATCACTGTGCAGCATTACAAGGGGCCACTAATCACTGTGCAGCATTATAAGGGGCAACTAATCACTGTGCAGCATTATAAGGGGCCACGAATCACTGCAGCATTACAAGGGGCCACTAATCACTGTGCAGCATTACAAGGGGCCACTAATCACTGTGCAGCATTACAAGGGGCCACTAATCACTGTGCAGCATTACAAGGGGCCACTAATCACTGCAGCATTATAAGGGGCCACCAATCACTGTGCAGCATTACAAGGGGCCACTAATCACTGCAGCATTACAAGGGGCCAGTAATCACTGTGCAGCATTACAAGGGGCCACTAATCACTGCAGCATTACAAGGGGCCACTAATCACTGCAGCATTACAAGGGGCCAGTAATCACTGTGCTGCATTACAAGGGGCCACTAATCACTGCAGCATTACATGGGGCCACCAATCACTGTGCAGCATTACAAGGGGCCAATAATCACTGTGCAGCATTACAAGGGGCCACTAATCACTGCAGCATTACAAGGGGCCACTAATCACTGCAGCATTACAAGGGGCCAGTAATCACTGTGCAGCATTACAAGGGGCCACTAATCACTGCAGCATTACAAGGGGCCACCAATCACTGTGCAGCATTACAAGGGGCCAATAATCACTGTGCAGCATTACAAGGGGCCACTAATCACTGTGCAGCATTACAAGGGGCCATTAATCACTGTGCAGCGTTACAAGGGGCCACCAATCACTGTGCAGCATTAAAAGGACCACCAATCACTGCAGCATTATATGGGGCATATTTTATTATGGAGCATGTTATAGGGCCACCACTGTGCAGCATTATTAGGCATATTTTTGTATGGAGCATCTTATGAAACCCATCATTAACTTTATGGAGCATCTTATGGGGCCCATTTTCCACCCTAGGCTTATACGCGAATCAGTAAGTTTTCCCAGTTTTTTTGTGACAAAATTAGGGGGGTAGGCTTATACACGGGTCGGCTTATACACGAGTATATACGGTACATTACTGCGGCGCTCCGGCGGGTGCTGTGACCAACGATGTCTTGGGGGCCTGCTGGCCCGGTGTGTGTAGTGTAGGGGATCCGGGGCCCCGGTGGAAAAAAATGTACACTATGATTTCGCAGCCTACGCTGCATTTCTGTGCCTGCTGTGTGGAGCGAAGCACATATTGGGCCCACCTCCCTGACTGCAGCCAGTGTATTGCTTCAGACTAGTTCAGTCCCGCCCCTTCCCTGAGCCCTCGCTGTCTATTAGCTCTTTGCAGAGCTGCCTGACGCATGGACCTCTGGGAAATGTAGTTCCTGGAGGTCGGTTTGCGCCGAGGAAGGCAGGCAGTCCTCAGTGTCTCAGCTTAATTAATACCAGGCCAGCCACTCAGCCAACTCTAGTATGCTGTATCGATAAGGGGGTGCATCTTGAAGGGGGTGCATCTTGAAGGGGGTGTGTCTATAAGGGGGGGTGTCTAGAAGGGTGTGTGTCTTTGGGGGGTGTCTTTGAGGGGGCCCCATTTAAAAGTTTGCTATGGGGCCCAATCAGTTCTAGTTACGCCCCTGTTCCCAAGATGAGATTTTGGTTCGTTTTTTACTCATTTTGCAAGATTTCTGCACTTATTTAAATGAGGTTGCTTGCGTTTTTTCATTTAGTTTTTGTGTGCTTTTTAGCATGCATTTTTATCTTATTTTTGACGCTGCGGTTGTGTCTCTGTTTGGTATGTCATGCTTTAAATAAAGCTGGCTTGTTTTTGAAACTTTCTGGTATTTTGATTTCACTGAACTTTATTGATATATGTCAATGTGAACTAGATGCGTTTTTGATGCATTTCTGGCACAAAAATGCACTAAAAACTAGTGATGAGCGAACGTGCTCGCCACTACTCGGAGAACATCGAATATTTCCAGGATTACTCGGTGGTAACTCGGGTCTACACCCAGCATTTTTGGCAGACTTTAGCGACCCAATCATGGTGCAGGGATTGTCTGCCAGGCCATGAAATACCGCAGCCATCTTTGCTGTGGTCGTGCAGTGATTGGCTGGCCGCAAAGCACCATCAGGGGTATAAGGGACTGGACGCCGCCCTGCTTAGCGCAATCAGCTCTGGATTGAGAAAGTGTAGGGAGAGCGGCTGCCTTGATAGGGCCAAAATTGGGCATTTCTTAGTTAGTGCGGGGTCTACCATCCTGAATACTCACATCCAGCTAAACCAATAGTCATTTTAAGGACTAATTCCGAATTATATAGTTTCCAGTGTTAGGCAGGCAGGGGAGTGTGCATCGCTGTATACACATCAGTGCAAGGCCTGCAGGCAATGTATGCGTGTATATAGAGCATTGTAAAATAAAGTCCAGCTCACCAGTTATGACATCCCAGGAATCGGAGCAGTGAACCGCTGTGTCAAGGTGTGAAACATTTGCATATATCTTAACTGTGCGTGCTGAAATTTGGGCCAGTTTACGTTTTTTTTCTCTTTTTGCCTGGCTATCAGTTTTGGTTAAATAAAGCAGTATTTAGTCCAAAAAAAACATACACGCCACACATCTTTTGGTGTGGTTTCTCCGTGACAGCTCATATCTGTGCATGCTGAAATTTTGGCCAGTTTACGGCTTTTTTCTCTTTTTTGCCCGGTTGTTAGTTTTGGTTAAATAAAGCAGTATTTAGGCCAAAAATAAAAGCTTACAGGCCACATTGTTATGAAAGGGTCACTGAGGAGGATAGCAGGCCCAGACTAAGCCACAGAAAACCAGAGATTGGTAACTAAGCGGATTGCAGACCCCTGATCCTACGCACACAACTAGCAATAGACGTGGAGCGTACATATGATGATCCTAGATGCCTCGGCACAGCCAGAGAGCTAACTAAGCCTAAAGCAAAAAAGGGGAAATCTAACTGCCCCAGAGCAGACCCCAAAGGAATATATTGTCAGTGAGACAAGATGAAAACACAAGCGCAGGCAGGAAAATAGACTGAGTAAATGATGGGGCCCACACTAATTTAATTAGTTAATTAACTTGCTGTAGCAGTAGTTCCATGATATATAATTTTTTTTTATTTCAACTGATGAGGAGGAGGATTGGGATATTATGCATGCTTTGTGGTATCGCTAAGGAGATGGCAAAATCATCTTGAATATCCTGACGCTACAGTGATGGCTGCCTAAAATCAGTAGCAGCAGGATTTTGTTGAGGAATGTATATGTCCTGCCTGTCATGATTGACGGTTTTCCGATGAACGCTTTACACCGGCTCCCAGGTGACAACGATACCATATGTACTTTTTAAGCAGTACTGGGAAGATTCAGACATTACTTATAGCCTGGATAAAGACCTTGCCATTTTTGCCAGCAATGGTCAGCCCTTGCCTCAGATGGGATATAAAGAGGTGACCATTAAGATTGGCCGAGTAGAATTGCAATCACAAGGTTTGATTATAGTAAATATTGACAAATGAGAATGTCATCCTATGATCACTTTAGGCACTAATGTAATTGAAAATTGTCTTGGAGAAATTATTGCTTTGTTACAACAGGTAGCCAAGACCGCCAGCTCCAGTCAGCAATGGGTTCTGCAAAAGGAGATCAGAGCCCTGATGCAGAGACAACAGGTAGAGCTGTCTGGTGGACAAGTCGGCAGTGTCAGAGTAAGTGATCCTTTCCCCATTGCAGTACCTCCCAGAAGTGAAATGTTAATTTGGTGTCAGGCAGCAATAGGCCTCAGGGGTCAAGATTACCAAGCCATGGTAAAACCCATGTACTCTGATAGTAGGCCCACTATCCTGACAGCCAGAGGGGTAGTTGATGTCCGCAAGGGGAGAGTACCAATATGCATCTTAAATTGTGGGGAGTGAGAGGTCCATTTACCCCGGTATGCCACCCTTGATAAACTGTTCACTGTCAGCAACAATGCAATAGAAGCACTAGAACCCTTGCTTCCATCTGACAAGGTAGAAGAGAATGGCTCTGAAGGGCAGCAGGAGGATTGGTGACAACAACTACACGTAGGCACTGACTCCACCCCTTTGCGCCAAAAGTATGGGGCTTACCGGGTGGCTCGAGAATTTGAATGGGTTTTAAGCAAGCATCCTCTAGACTTTGGGCAGGCAAAAGGGGTCCAACATCATATCCTCACCGGAGATCATCCACCCATTAAAGAGAGACACCGGCCTGTACCCTAGCACACTATCAATGTGCCAAGAGTATGTTACGGGAGATGAAGGAGGCTGGGGTAATCGGAGATAGTTGTAACCCCTGGGCAGCTCCATTAGTCCTCGTTAAGACGAAAGATGGTAGTATGAGAATGTGTGTAGACTACAGGCGGATTAACAGCATTACACATAAAGACGCTTACCCATTACCTAGAATTGAGGAATCACAAGCTGCACTGAGAAATGCTAACTATTTCTCTACCTTAGATCTCACCAGTGGGTATTGGCAGGTTCCTGTGGCAGAGGCAGACAAAGAGAAGACAGCATTTACAACACCAATGGGCCTCTGCGAGTTTAACTATTTGCTGTTCGGGCTCAGCAATGCGCCAGGAACATTTCAGCGGTTAATGGAATGCTGTCTTGGACATAAAAACTTTGAAACCGTTCTGCTGTACCTGGACGACATTATCGTCTTCTCCAAAACCTATGAAGACCATTTGAAGCACCTGGCCAAGGTATTCGACGCCCTGTCCAACTTTGGCTTGAAAGTAAAGCCGTCCAAATGTCACCTTTTGAAACACAAGGTGCAGTACCTAGGCCATATGGTGAGCGCAGAAAGTGTGGCACCCGATCCTGACAAAGTCACCATTTTCCGGGACTGGAAAAGACCCAGCACTATTCATAAAGTGAGGCAATTTCTTAGGTTAGTAGGCTACTACTGAAGATTTATCAAGAAGGCCAAGAACAAGAGTCTTCCATTCGAGTGAAACAAAAGGATAGAAGAGTCCTTCACCAAGTTGAAACTGGCCCTCACGGGAGATGAGGTCCTGGCCTACCCTGACTATTACCAACCATTTGTACTTTACACTGACGCCAGCAACGTGGGATTGGGAGCAGTGCTTTCACAAGTGCAGAAAGGCAGAGAGAGAGTGATTGCCTACGCCAGCAGGAAGTTTCGTCCCACTGAGAGGAACCCCGACAACTACAGTTCCTTTAAACTGGAGTTCCTCGCCATAGTCTGGGCGGTAACAGAGCACTTCAAGCACTGCTTGGCTTCAGCAAAGTTCACCATCTCCACGGACAATAATCCGCTAAAGCACCTTAAAACAGCAAAGCTTGGGGCACTTGAGCAGCGATGGATGGCCCGGCTGTCCAACTATAAGTTCACCATCAAGTACAGAGCAGGACATAAGAACGCTAATGCGGATGCGTTGTCCAGGATGCCCAATTCACCAGATGAGGGAGAAGATCCAAAAGAACTCGAAGAAATCGAGTTACCAGCCTTCCACCGTCCAATTGCAGCCCAGCGCTCCTAAGGAGTGAGGAATAAGAGCATTGTCATACGAGAGGTAACGTTGAATCCATTACCCCATCATGAGTGGGCAGGGACACAAGATAGTGACCCAGCTGTTCGCCTAGTAAAGGAGTGGCTGGCACAAGCTGATTCACACCCTGGTCCAGATGACCCACAGGAAGCACAGCAGCTGTGGAAGGAGAGAGGCAAGCTGTTCATCTACAATGGTAAACTGTGTCGAAGGAACATCAACTCGTGCACACGCGAACTGGTCTGGCAGGTGGTAGTCCGGAAGAGGGATGCGCCAATGGTCTTGAAGGCGTACCACAATGGAGCAGGACACTTCGGTTGGAAGATGTTGGAGGTCCTACTTCGTGAAAGATTCTACTGGGTTGGCATGAGGAGTTCCATTGAGAAGTGGTGCCGAAAATGTGGCCCATGCAACCTGCGCAGAAAAGACAGAAACAGCCAGCGAGCCCCATTACAGCCGATCAACACAAAACAGCCGCTTGAACTGGTAGCCTTGGATTACGTGAAGTTAACTCTGAGTAGGAAAGGCTACACCTATGCATTGACCATCGGTGACCATTACTCAAGGTTCTTGGTAGTCGTACCTGTTAAAGACCAAACAGCGAAGACAGCAGCCAAGGCATTTCAGCAACAGTTTTGTCGACCGCACTGATACCCTGAACAAGTGCTCACCGATCAAGGTCCAGCCTTTGAGGCAGAAGTGTTCCAGGAGTTCTGTAACATGTACAGTTGCAAGAAAATCAGAACGATGCCGTACCATCCACAGACAAATGGCGTGAAAAGATGAACCAGGTGATCATTGACTTATTGAAGACCTTACCTCTGGAAGAACGAAACCAGTGGTCAGAGAAGTTGCCAGATCTGGTAGATCTTTATAATCATATACCGGTAAACACCACAAATTTCACTCTGGCCTACTTGATGAGAGCAAGACCTGGCAAGTTACCCATTGATTTTAACATGGGAGTCTTAACACCTGAGACGACATCACCAGATGCAGACTGGGATACAGAGCGGCAGCAACAATACCGCAAAGTGCACGAATGTGTGGAGAAAAGTTTGTCCCAAGCAAGACAGAGGCAGGAAAGAAATTACAATCAACACACCCTTGCAGTTCCCTTGACACCAGGAGAACAAGTACTCAAAGGAATGAGACGTGTTCACAAACTAGATGACCAGTGGGAGGCAGAGCCATACACCGTATGACATTGCCTCCCTCTAAGAGGTGAAGTCATGCTTGGAGGCAGAAAGGAGACCCCTATGCCAGGTAACATAGATTAAATCACAATTCCTGCTGCAGGTCAGAAAAGGGAGCTGCCTTATAAATACTGGCCAGCAGAGGGGATGGGTGAGTCAGCTAGAAATGAGCTGAGGGAGTTGTCATGGAAACAAGAACAGCTGTGAGCTGTGAGGAGATGACAAGACAGTTAAACGTGGGGTAAAAAGATCTTTCTGCAAGATCCTGTCAGTTCAAAAGAGGGAGCTGATCTGTAAGGACTTAGAGACGAGGAGCTGATCTATGAAGAGGGGAAGAACACGAGTAGATAGGGAAAAGGCTCCAAGGAAGCTAAAATACTGCTTATAGCAGACCCCAGAGCGAAGCTCTAATAGAGAGAAAGGGACGCCAGAGTCCTGGGTGGCAGGAGCTGTATGTCCTGACCGCCGAATCTGTTAGTACAGGGGATTGTAAATTCCTGTGCAACATTGCACACCTGAGGGCACGGCAGCAGATAAGGAGCCCGGAGCTGACAGTGAAAAGGACGGTACCTGTGGAATAGGCTCAGGTTAGTGAAATCATCACGCAATTGAGGGTTGCAGCATAGTTATAAACAGCGGAGACCCACACACAAAGCGCAGAAGGAAGGTCCTAAACCCCGACCTGGCAAGGTGGATCCCCTGAACGCCTTCAGGTGAGCCGGACTCATCCCATCACCTATATGTGGTACTCCGGATTGCAACCAATTGCCAGTAAAAGGTAAAGAAACTGCACCTCTCTGTGTCCTTCTCTCATTACTCTGCACCCCAACGTTCACAGCCATCTTAACTATTAATCAAACATCTTTGCCCTGGGACTATTGCTCTACCTGTGGAGAGCTATTTTCACCCCAGCTGCACCACATCAACAGTCTCAGGGGAACAACACCGCAGTGCTGGTCACCTCTGACCAGAATACCACAGGCGGCGTCACGTATTTAATCATCTACAAGCTTTATCTGCATTTTTTCCCCCCTAATTTATTATTTAATGGACGCCCCAGGGCCACGGACCGGGTCACCGCCGCCGTGACACCGTCCCCCATTGAAGTCGATGGTCCCGGTATCACGTACCCCATGGCCCTGCACCGCGCGCTGAGGGCGCTCCATATGAACAAAAATTACATCCATATGACCCAACTAGAGATGAGCATAATGCACAAACAACATTGCTAATCAAAAGTTGTGTTGGGGACATTGGGCATCATGTCCAGCCGCCAAGTACCACTGACCTTGATGCTGGACCGGACTCCTGTGAATCGATCCGTTCTAGTCCAAATGTACTGGATAGAGCAGATAGTCCCAGATTTGGGTCTATCCCTGCGGATTAAGGCATCTGCTGAATGTTCCTCACTACCACGGCTCCTCTCACATCTTCTCCTGCCAAGGTAGATAGAAATAGGAAATGGGTGTGCCTTGGGGTATGGATAGTGGCGTATTCAAATTTTGCCACAGCGAACATAGCATGCCGCATGATTTGTTCCTCTTTCCGTTCTTCAAAAGTTGGGAGGTAGTTGCGTCTAGTGTAGCAACTCAACCCCTTTTAAGTTAGAGAATAGTATGTATTTGCTAAGATTAGAATACCCCTTTAATCTTGTGATACAGCAATTTAAGTTGCATTTTGCTTGGAGAATGCAGTATAAATCATACAGTATAAATCATCATGAAATCTTACTGCTAAGTGAGGAAAGACTATAAAAGAAGTGATACTGCACGCATTTCAGCCGAGGACCTTGCTTCATTTCATGACAAGAGTTTTTCTTGCAGATCCACAGCTTCAATGTCCATCACTTTCACCAGAAGTAAATACTTTATCAGAGTTTTCCTTGCCTCTCTGCAGCACTTCATTGTCTATCACTATGACAATGCTCTTTGCTCCAATCAGTGCAAGAACACTGTGATAAGAACAGAGACAAGTGTGACAGTCATGGACAGTATAGGGCTGCGGAGAGGCAAGGAAACTTTTCTAATAAAATTACACTATGTCCTAACGCTAGCATTTCCTGTTTATTATTTACCTGCTCATTCATATTAGTAATATGCATGGTGCAGAGGGATCAGTAAGAAGCTTTGTCATACACTAGATGGAGCAAAACATGTATATAAGGCTAGTTTCACACTAGTGTGTGGAGGAGCTGCGGAGGGATGCTGACTTTCTCTGTGAAGCTCCGCCCACTGCTGCACCTCCTCCATAAAGCTCCGCCCCCGTGGCAGGCAGCATGCATACTCTATCTTTAGCACTTAGCATTGGGTACGCAGGCCATGCCGATGTATGGGATGCCTCCGCATGTGTCGCTTTGATGGTGCGGCGACCTGCGCTGAACGCAACGTGTTGCATTTTGGTGCGGTCACCGTACCGTCAAAATGATGCAAGCGGAGGCATCCGCATACATCGGTATGGCCTGCGTACCCAATACTAAAGATAGGGTACGCAGGCTGCACGCCAACGTAGGCGAAGCTGAACCGAGGAGGCGCGACAGTGGGTGGAGCTTCACGGAGGAAGACCCTCCGCAGCTCCTCCATATGCTTGTGTGAAACTAGCCTAATATAGCTATATGTGTGGGTACACTGATCTAAAAGTCAGTTTCTACCTAAAATCTATGAAAGCTGAAAATGAATTGAGGCTTGCAAGAGATGTCATAAGCAATAATAAAGGATTTTGGGGATATGTCAAAAGTAAAAGAAAAGTCAAAGATGCTATAGGATTTTTACAGGATGAAAATGATGAAATGGTAAGACAGGATGTTGAGAAGGCTGAACTTTTAAATTCCTATTTTGCATCTGTTTTCTCTCAGAAAGGAAATGTAACATCAACTGTCCTTCACTGTCCTATTAAGGGAATAGAAGAATCCAAGATATCTATAAACAGAAAGATAGTGAGGAAACACTTAGCTAACCTAAATGAATTCAAGTCTCCAGGTCCAGATGAATTACATCCCTGAGTACTGAAGGAGATAGCAGAATAAATTTTTGAACCCCTCTCCATAATCTTTGAAAATTCTTGGAGAACAGGAGAAGTGCCAGAAGACTGGAGAAGAGCAAATGTTGTTCCTATCTTCAAAAAGGGGAAGAAGGTGGACCCAGGCAACTATAGGCCGGTGAGTCTGACTTCTATACCAGGAAAGATCTTTGAACAAATTATTAAACAACATGTATGTCAGTACCTGTATAAGAATGAAGTGATTAAACAGAGTCAGCATGGGTTTGTAACTAATAAGTCATGTCAGACTAACTTAATATCCTTCTATGATGGAATCACTGATTGGGTGGATCAAGGAAATGCTGTGGATATAGTATATCTTGACTTCAGCAAAGCATTTGACAAAGTCTCTCATACAATCCTTATTGAAAAAATGACTTAGTATGGAATGGACAAGGCAACTGTTAGGTGGATTCATAACTGGCTTAGTGATCGGACCCAAAGAGTGGTCGTAAATGGCTGCACATCCAGTTGGAAGAATGTCTCAAGTGGGGTACCACAGGTCTCTGTCCTGGGCCCTGTATTGTTCAACATCTTTATCAACGATTTAGATGAAGGAATTGAGGGTAAACTGATTAAATTTGCTGATGACACAAAGCTAGGAGGGATAGCTAATACTAGAGAAGAGAGAGAGAGGATTCAAAAAGATATAAATAAACTGGAGAAGTGGGCAGCAACTAACAGAATGGTTTTTAACAGGGAGAAATGCAAAGTACATCTGGGCAATAAAAATGAAAAAAGCATATACAGAATGGGAGGAATAGGGCTAAGTGACAGCACATGTGAAAAAGACTTGGGTATACTAATAGATCACAGACTGAATATGAGTCAACAGTGTGATGCAGCAGCAAAAAAGGCAAATGCAATTCTAGGATGTATTAACAGAAGCATACAGTCTAGATCACGTGAAGTCATTATTTCCCTCTACTCCTCTTTGGTCAGACCTCATCTGGAATATTGTGTCCAGTTTTGGGCACCACATTTTAAAAAAGACATCAACAAACTGGAGCAAGTTCAGGAAAGAGCGACCAGAATGGTGACCGGTCTGCAAACCCTGTCTTATGAGGAAAGGTTGCAGGATTTGGGAATGTTTAGTTTGCAAAAGAGAAGACTGAGAGGAGACTTAATAGCTGTCTACAAATATCTAAAGGGCTGTCACATTGTAGAAGGATCAACTTTATTCTCATTTGCACAAGGGAAGACTAGAAGCAATGGGATGAAACTGAATGGGAGGAGACACAGATTAGATATTAGAAAAAACTTTTTGACAGATAGAGTGATCAATGAGTGGAACAGGCTGCCACGAGAAGTGGTGAGTTCTCCTTCAATGGAAGTCTTCAAACAGAGGCTGGACAGGCATCTGACTGGGATGTTTTAGCGAATCCTGCTTTGAGCAGGGGGTTGGACCAGATGGCCCAGGAGGTCCCTTCCAACTCTACGATTCTATGATTCTATGATTCTATATACCAATTTTTCAAAGGAAATATATACCGTATATATCTCTATATCTATATATACAGCTCTGGCAAAAATTAAGAGACCAGTTTCAAATGTTCAGTTTGTCTGATTTTTTCTCTTTATAGGTATATTTTTGAGTAAAATGTAAATTGTTTTAGTCTATAAACTTCTGACAACATGTCTCCGAATTTCCAAGCAATAAATTTTGTATTTTTTTTCTGACAAAGAAAAATGGTCAAAATATAAAAAACAGTTCTTTCAGACCTCAAATAATGCTAAGAAAACAAGTTCATAATCATTCCAAACAACAATTCTAATGTTTTAACTCAGGAAGAGTTCAGAAATCAGTATCTTGTGGAATAACCATGATTTCTAAAAGCAGCTTTCATGCGTCTTGGCATTCTTGCCACCAGCCTTTCACATTGCTTTTGGCACAAAAATTTAAGCAGTTCCTCTTTCAATCTGTTTCATTGCAGCAGCCATTTGGTAAATTCAGAAAAGTTCATTTTTTTCTCATTAATGTACACTCTGCACCCCAACTTGACTGAAAAAAAACACAGAAATGTAGAAGTTTTTGCAAATTTATTAAAAAAGAAAAACTGAAATACCACATGGTCTTAAGTATTCAGACCCTTTGCTCAGACACTCATATATAAGTCGCATGCTAAGAGCACAGTGGCCTCAATAATCCTTAAATGGAAGAACTTTGTGACCACCAGGGGTCTTCTCCAACCTGGCAGTCGAGCCAAACTGACCAATTGTGGGAGAAGAGCCTTGGTGAGAGAGGTAAAGAAGAACTCCAAGATCAATGTGACTGAGCTCCACAGACACCGTGCAGGATGCTTGGCATTTGCCACAGAACACCAGGATTGGCAAATTCGACACTGGCACCCTGTGCTCTTCACAGATGAAAGCAGGTTCACACTGAGCACATGTCACAGACGTGACAGAGTCTGGAGATGCTGTGGAGAGCGATCTGCTGCCTGCAGCATACTTCAGCATGACCGGTTTGCCAGTGGGTCAGTAATGGTGTGGAGTGGCATTTCTTTGGAGGGTTGCACGGTGTTGGGCTGTGAGCACAACCCCCATCTGTGGACGTTGGGCACTCAGACCATCCTCATGGAGTCGGTTTCTAGCCATTTGTTCAGACACATACACATTTGTGGCCTGCTGGAGGTCATTTTGCAGGGCTCTGGCAGTGTTCCTCCTGTTCCTCCTTGCCCAAAGGCTGAGGTAGCGGTCCTGCAGCTGGGTTGTTGCCCTCCTATGGCTCCCTCCACGTCTCCTGGTGTACTGGCCTGTCTCCTGGTAGTGCCTCCAGCCTCTGCACACTACGCTGACAGACACAGCAAACCTTATTGCCACAGCCCGCATTGATGTGCCATCCTGGATGAGCTGCATGTCACGCCGTTCTGTCTGTACATGGTTGTCGGCGTGACAATGCATGTTATTGCTTTAACCCTTTACTCCTTTCCCCCTAATTGAGCTGGGATACTGCTGGCTGTTATCTGTATGGAGTCTTCTCAGTTCCTTGCTCTGCTGCGTAGCTGTACATGTGTTGCTAGGTCTTTGTTCTCCTGCTTGACCATACGCATGTGCGGTCCCTGGTTGCCGCTGTGGAAGCTGTCCATGGGTTGCGAGGTCATTTGCAGCTGGTGCATGACTTTCCACGTGTGTCTAGGCTTGCAGACGATGCAAGGTGCTCTAAGCTGCAGTTCCTGCACTGACTGTGCTGCAATGGTTTCTGTGTGTGCTTAGGGCATGCATGGCCACACCTCCCCTGCTTTTATCAGGGCTAGTGTGTGTACTTAAAATTCTGTCCCCAGCTAATTGCTGAGTGGCAGCTCCATTATAAACTTCCCCTTCCCTGCTGGGCATTGCCAGAGCAGCTCACAAAGCGCCTTTGTGTGCCTCGGTGATCTGTTGGTGTCTTGGGGTCCACTGAGTGGTACCCTTCTGGGTGGTGTGGAATCAGGACCCTGGCATAGCCCTGTTTCTTCTATGTACTGTGACTTTACTTTAAGTAAACTTTATGTTCTTTATACCTGAAGTTGTGCGGTGTCATCAAGTTCTACATGTCTTCTTTTTGTCCACATGCTCAGCTGCCACAGAATCCCAGTTGCTGCCCTTCCGTAGTTTGGGCAGGCTCGGGTCCCCCTCTGTGGTATACAGGGTCCATATTATGTCCCTGGGGGACGTCCACCCCCTCGCCCTCGGCATGGAGGCACCTGCTGGGCCTCGTTTGCGGCCATAGTTCATGACACTGCGCTACCTGAGCCACTTGTGTGGGTTGTAGAGTCCGTCTCATGCTAGTACGAGTGTGAAAGCGCAACCAACATTCAAAAGTGACCAAAACAACAGCCAGAAAGCATTGGTACTGAGATGTGGTCTGTGGTCCCCACCTGCAGAACCACTCCTTTATTGGATGTGTCTTGATAATTGCCAATAATTTCCATCTGTTGTCTATTCCATTTGCACAACAGCATGTGAAATTGATTGTCAATCAGTGTTGCTTACTAAGTGGACAGTTTAATTTCACAGAAGTTTGATTTACTTGGAGTTATATTCTGTTGTCTAACTGTTCCCTTCATTTTTTTGAGCAATGAATATATTTCATGGAAACTTAAAAGTGATCATCCTACTGTGGCTGATACAGAGCACAGATGGATTTGTACAGATAAAGGCATGATGAGGAAGGTTTCTGCTATCCCAAGAATATTAAGGTGTAGGATCCTGAATAGGTTTGCAGTTGTGCATAACCCTACTATATGTTCACCCTTAAGCAGTGCTCATAAGCAGAAACTGTTGCAGTGTTCACAGACATACATAAAGATTACTTTTAAAACAGTCTTGTTCACTTATGCGTGCTGTACAGACCTGAATGATCCAGAGTTATGGATGGTGGTGGATGGCCACCATGCAACAACTAGGCTGCAGAGACATGGCAAGGTCAAGTTTTGTGCTGTAATAAAGGGGAGAAAGCTGGTAGTTCCCTTTCAAATTTTATTTTAATCCTAAACTTTATCTATTAAATGTCATAATATAATCTTTTTTTCTAATATACTTTAATTATTAATTCCAAATCCTAATTTTATTCATTTTGGAACTACTGTCACAGCATGTAAATTGGCTGATGGGTTTTTAGAAGAGAGAAGGCGGGACCTGTGCACTATACAGGCTGAAGAGCAGGAGAAGGAGACAGTGGTCTTGTCGGGGCTTAAGTCCCAATCCCGCAAGATGTGTTTCAGGTGCAGTGTCCTACATCTTGGTGTTTAACTACAGTAGGTGTATACACCCGAAAATGATGCAAGACACAACACACAGTGACTTTGTCTGCACCATTAAAGTCAATGGCCCTGTGGACGAAAACGTCCAAAACACGTTTTGTGGGACATTCGAGCGTCACCCCCAACGGGACCATTGATTGTGATGAAGAATGCAGTGGGAAAAATAACTTTAGCAGTGCAGAAAATTAATACACAATGTTTTTTTTTTGGTTTGCATCGCAGAATTCATTGTCTCTCCTGTTTTTCTGCCTGTATCGGGTACAGATCCTGCCTGCTCCCCCCTAAACATACATTAGTTAATTAACTTGCTGTAGCAGTAGTTCCATGATATATAATTTTTTTTTATTTCAACTGATGAGGAGGAGGATTGGGATATTATGCATGCTTTGTGGTATCGCTAAGGAGATGGCAAAATCATCTTGAATATCCTGATGCTACAGTGATGGCTGCCTAAAATCAGTAGCAGCAGGACTTTGTTGAGGAATGTATAACCCTAAGACAACAGGCATACTGACTTGGAGTTATTGTAGTGCCAACAGTACCGTACCACTTATAATGGCAAACCATGTGGCACTTGCACCAGGCTCCCCCTTACCACCAACCCGTCGTCACACTTTCAACTGTATTCGCATCTTGGATTCAGATACGGTTGCAAGCAATGATGGAAGAGGGCGCCATTAGTTCCATCTTTCATTATTCTCCCTATATTTATGAAGTCTTGGAGCAGCAGGCATGACAATGTCACTACATCAGAACCTTTGTGCTGAGCAGTGCAAAGGTTCAGACAACGAGCTGCAGTTGCAAAGGGTTTTTTTTTAAATGAATGAGTACTTTGTGGGTGCCATTACACCACTTGCAGGGCTACTTTGGGGGCCATCATACTTTTTGGAAGGCTAAGTTGGGGCCATTATACTATTTGGAGGGCTATATGGGGAGCCATCCTTCTGTTTGGAGGGCTATTTTGAGGCCATCATACTATTTGGAGAGTTATTTGGAGGGCCATCATACTATTTGACGGGGTAGTTGAGGGGCCAACTTACTATTTGGATGACTATGTGGAGGTCATTATATTATTTAGAGGGCTGTGTAGTGGTCATTATGTAAGGGGGTGAAATGTTTTCCTTGCTCTGCCTCCTTTAGTGTTCTTAATGTTTTTATAATAATCCAGTAGTACTGCTACATGTCGTCATGGATTACCACCCAGAATCAATAGTATTGCCACACTGTTATATGTGATACCATTTGCTTTAAATATGTTGTGTTTTATTATATAATGCTATGTTTTAGATAGGGAAAGAGTAGTGCACTAGAGGGGGGCACTTTAGTATATAGAGCTCTTAGTAGGATGGGGTTAAGTTTAAGAGGGCTGCCGGGAGTTAAGGCTAGGTTAGAAGGAAGTTAGGTCAGATGGGGCCAGGGTGCCCGAAGTATCCACATCAGCTATAGGCTCAGGACGGCTGATCAGCCACGCAACATTAAGTAGCGGAAGTCCAAGTTATCCACGGCTATTGGACTTCAGTACAGTGAGCCAGAACAGTAGAGAAGATGTGGTGACTCGTAGCCTGGGCGGACGCTCTTAGGGCGGGAGTCGGACGGATTGAGGAACAAAATGATGCTGTAGCTTCACAGGGAGCAGTAGTACAGATGGGTCAGATGCTTTTCCAGAGGCAACTAAACCAGGTGGTGATGATTTCAAGTCTGGGGCAAAACAGGCAGAAAGAATTGTCATCATGGCAAGGTTAGGCCAGGAAGAAGCTGGGAAGCAGTCTAAGACGGTCCAGTCCAGGTACGTGCCATATAGAAGTGTCAGCAAAGTAGGGAGAGCTGAGGAAGCAAGTAAAGATGGATGTGTTATCAATGACGTTCCAACTGTGCATATGCTGTGTGAAGTTGTCAGTAAAGAAACCGTTCAAGTTACCATGGACTGTGTCTCAGTTACTGGGCGTCACAGAGGGGCCATTGCTGCTGGGGAAGTGACAAGGGGGACCCGAGCCTGGAGATGCAGGTACGCCAAACAGTGGATTGTATTTTTCTGTGAGGGAAGGCCTGGACACTGATGCTTTAGTGTCTCTCGCCACGACTATAGTCCTGGCCGACCCTTACAGCTATACTGTTTGGAGGGCTGTGTGGGGGCAAATTATACTATTTCAAAGGCTATGTGGTGGCCAATATATTATTTAGAGAGCTGACTAGGGGTCATTATACTGTTTGGAGAGCTGTGTGGGGGCAAATTATACTATTTTGAAAATTAGATGGTGGCCAATAGATTGTTTGGAAGGCTGTGTGGGGCGATTATACAGTTTGAAGACCTGTGTGGGGGCTATTATACAGTTTATAAGTCTGTATGTGGTCCATTATACTGTTTTAAGGGCTGGCATACTTTATAGGGGCCATGAAAGGGTTATTTTGGTGCATGCGAACACTAAAGAGCTTTAAAATTAGCGGATTACTTTGTAAGGACTGCAAAATTGTGACATTTGCTCTTCTGTGAATATTATTTTTTTATGTGTGAGGGGGGCCCAGGTTTAACTTCTGCTGTGCTGCCCCGTGATTTCTATGTATGCCCATGAGTACCAGACATGGAAATGGAAATATCAGGTTTAGGTAGGTAGAAATGGATGGAAGAAACACAAGAAGCTCAGTTTTGGAAAGATTTAGGTTTAGCTAGAGAGATGATATGATGTTAGACACAGTGGACAGACAATTACTAGTATTTTGTACTAGTGCGGGGGTGATTGATGTAATGAGAAGAAGTATATAATTGGATGTCATTAGCGTAGAGGTGGTACTGAATGCCAAATCTGCTGATAGTGGTTGCGTCTTAATAACAGAGAGAAAAGAAGGGACCTCGAGGAACCCCTGCAGCAAGGTGAAGAGGAGATGAAGAAATAGCCAGCAAATGACACCGGTAGGTTCTCTATCGGGTTTGGTAAGAGCCCCAGCAGGAGGATTAATGGGGTCTTCTAACAGAACATTAACTGAGCATTAAACCCCTGATGTGTATTGTGTTAGCGCTTCGTTACTTCCTGTGTTTTCTCATGTTTCAGTTTGATTCACAAAAAGATGTCAAATCCAGTGCTACATGGCTATTGTGATTACTAATTCTTTGCAGTCCATATAAAACAGTGTAAGACAAGAATAGAAGAACTTAACACTTAGCCGGCATCATACTTGTCTCCAGACATTAGGAACACCAGAACCTTACAGATGTAGCAGGGCTAAAATGATCAGTTAGCTTTTTAAGGCTGCTGTGTCTGAACATGGTAATAGCGCACTGAATTAGGATGACAGCGCTTGCAGTCCTATGTAAAACACAAAGCTCCCTCGGAGCTGTGCCACATGACAAACTCCCCTCTGCAGCAGATTTTCACATGATCATAGTACAACGTGCTAGTGAGTAGTGTCGCCCGTAAAGCGCTCGCTGCTCATTCGCCTGCTGCTTTCAGTCTGTGCTCGATCACATCTTTTCTCTAATATGTCCAAATTTCTATTCTCTGCTCACTCTGCAGCCTTATCACCCCCCCTTTCTCATAGAAAACCCAACACGTGTGTACTCCCTCCCCGTCTACACTCTTATTGGCCTGTGCTCCAGGCTCTGATCCTCCTTCCCATTCCTATTATGGAGCAGCCTGAATCCAAACTGGGAGCTACAAACAGCAGCAAGAGCAGCATCAGTATCAGCATCTCTGGGTACCACTGTCCACACAGCATGGGGCTCTGCAGCACCCTCACCTGCCTCATCTGCCTCACTCTGCCTTGGTGCCTCTCAGCAGAGCAAGGTAGGTACTGCCAATCACAGGGCTGAGTGTCCATGAATGAGACAGTGCTCTATGTGCGAGGCAGGGATGATGAGAAGGCTTATTTGTTCTCAGAGGAGAAAGTCAGGCATTTACTACAATGTGAGCAGGTGTATGAATGCACGTCCGGCGTGATCAATGACAAAGGCATAGATTGATATTAATAAAAAAAAGCATTCATAGACCTGGAGATCACAGTATATTAACTTCAGAGGCTTTACATGAATTGTATCTATAGTGTGTGCACATTGTGTCATTGGGCATTACCGAGATGACATTTACTTGTGTGTTTGTATTAATGGCAATATCTTTGTAGCATGCGATCTGTATAGCCTTCCATTACGTTACTGAGGCTGGACGTTTCTATGTATGATATATATATATAAATTTGTCACTAATTGAAATACCATTAAATTTGCAAATGGATGATGCCTTTGGGCATTTTCATTGTAATTTATTATACTACCATACTATAACTATTGGAGAATTATTATTATTTTGACAGTTTTTGTATATTTTTTTATTACTGGATGCTTTGCCATATCTGACTGCTGGCATTTACTCAGCGGTGTATGCATGGTATTGATATCTCTCCTTTCAGTGAATAATATGGTGCCATTCACAGAAGTAATGGTTCATATTACATGTGCTGTCTGATTACTAATATTATCCATGAAATGTTTTCACTGTTTGGATGTGAAATGGAAAACAGCTTTTCGCACATCGCATGAATTTCCATAAGACTAATATAGAAGGCAATTTTCTATTGTGTTGATCTCTGAACAATAAATTCATTGTCCTGGGTAGTGTAAATCTGGAGGGTTGGGCTGTCTGTGTCTGCCCTTTAAAGCTTGGTTGACCTTTTACCCATCGATGTGTATGAGCATGGCTTTTGTGCCATTGGCAGCGATGGGGTTAATATCACCTGTTGTGTCATCTGAGCCTACCTAGAAAAAGCTTCGCCGGGACATTGCTTAAAATCCACCCTAGCCTTCTATCATTGTTGGCACCCTTGACATTGTCGTGCAGTGTTTGGCGAGCCCGGTAAGTGGGAGGTAGTGAAGGAGTTGCAAAACAAGGGCTATGTTTTGGGTAGGATACCGTATTTCGGATCCTAGGGCTGAGTTTCACAGCAGTAAGGAAAATCATTGTTCAGTGATGCATGAATGATTTCTAATTGACTGGACTCTCAGTATCTTAACAGAGCGAGCCAGCAGGGAGGCTGCATCTCTCCACAATGGCAGCTCTTTACTGGATCAGGCACTTGACTACTGGCACAAGATGGCATAATTACTTCCTGGTGACAAGAGGCAGCGTGGCCACTGTCCCTGCCTCCGAACTGCCACAGGCCAATCATTTTAGGCTAATGACAGTCATCTCACACATGGTCTTTATGATTTTAAGATTACTCATTCTGGATGGAAAGCTTCTCAAGGGCTTTGTCTATGGAGAGTTCTACTTCATGTCTGAAGCTATGTACAGATTTTATGTGGCACTACATGTACCAGATAAAGAGCGTACAGAGAGAATAGGACATGTTTCTGGCCAGAGTCTGTGTGAGAAAGTAGGTACTTTACTGTAAAGCTGAAGAGTAAAATATCTATTTATCTATCCCATATCTATTTATCTATCTATCTATCTATCCCATATCTATCTATCTATCTATCCCATATCTATCTATCTATCTATCTATCTATCTATCCCATGTCTATCTATCTATTTATCTATATATCTATCTATTTATCTATATATCTATCTATCATCTATCTATCTATCTATCCAATATCTATCTATCTAACTTCTATCTATCTATCTATCCCATGTCTATCTATCTATCTATCTATCCATCCATCTATCTATCCCATATCTATCTATAAATTATCTATAAATATCTCTGTCTATCTATCTATCTATCTATCCATCTATCGTATCTGTCTATCTATCTATCTATCTATCTATCTATCTATCTATCCATCCATCCATCTAACGTATCTGTCTATATCTATATAAAATAAATAGTGGAACAGCACATTAAATATAAGCACATCAGGTGCAAGGCCTCCCATTCAAGGAATCCCTTCTTTTCAAAACAATGTAATAAATAGAAAAAGCAGGCACCACTCCAATACTTATAAAGAAAAATCAGAAGGACTTTAATAGCCTTGGTGGCGTGGCAACATTTCGGTTATAATGATCCCTTTTCAAGCCTCTATCTATATCTATCTATCCATCCATCTATAAATTATCTCTAAATATATCTATCTATCTCTCTTTCTCCATCTATCCATCCATCCATCATTCCATCCATCTATTTCTCTATCTTAGATCAAAGGTCTGGTGAGCCAAAAAATTGCCTGTATTCACATGGGCCATTAAAAAGTCCAATTAATCCACTTGTAGTAATGTCTGCGTTTTGGATCCACATATAGAAGAGTGATAGGATCACAACCTGAGGTTTTGCATTCACAGAAACTTGGAACTGGTGCTGCTTTGATTCATTTTATCTATCTATCTATCTATCCCATATCTATCTATCTATCTATATATCTATCTATCTATCTATCTATCCATCCATACATCTCTTTTACGTACTGGAATTTTCTCCTAAGTCATATATTTGAATATTTTTCCTTAGATATATTATTGTCCTCATGTGTAAGGTGTGCCATGGGATTTGTGGCAGTGGCTATGATTTCCTGTATTACCTAGCCACTAGGATACGTATATTCTCTCCTAAGGAGCATGTACTCTCACAAGTCACCGAAGCACTGTATAACACGATGGCCATCAATGAACTTTTAAGTCTGTAAAAGTGCTGTAGTTGAATGACTTTTTTCTAGAAGTCCATTAATACCAAGACTTCAGAAGCCAGAGGAAAGCTGATGAATTGTGAGAAGGCCAGGGTGGCAGAGAGATGAGAGGGACAGATTTAGGCAGGAGTGTAGTAGATAGAAACAGTTCAAAGATGAGGCAATTCTGAGCTCGGAATAAGAGGCACCCATTGATGGCACCAGAGATTGTAGCCGATATACAAGGATGTGTCAAGCTATGCTGAGCCTTCCAGAGAATTTGGGAAATGTGGAGTTTGTAGATATTAAGATTATTTTATTCCAAGAATAAGAAGTGTAGTTGTCTGTTCTTTTATGTATATATCTGTACTGGATATGCAGAGCTGTAGTTGTAAGATAAGCTTTACATTTCAATATTCTGCAATATATACAAGCACTATTTTATATTAATATGCTACAGTTGTATAACAACTCTTGGAAATAATACAGCATGGACCCTAAAATAATGACCCATTTTCTCCCATGCAATAATAAAACACTTCTAGATGCAAAGCTGTCAGAATTGTGCAGTGACTTGATGGGATCTATGTATTGTGCATCTCCTGCCATATTTATTCCATTGAAGGCTATGTTCACATAAGCGTTTGAAAAATTTTCCATGTTCATCCAGAAAAAAAACCCAGCCGATTTGCCATCCGTATTGTCACCAGCACGCCATCCGAAAGGCATCCGTTTCTACACGTCAATAATTAGGTACTTATATAGGGACAAATGCGGCTTCTTACGTTAATAATTCTATAACAGATTTCTGTTCACTAATGTTTAGATGAGTTCATCCAAAAAACAGATGAGATCATGCCGGAATTTTTTTTTTTCAGACTGACCATGGTCCATGTAAAAAAACATTCATATGAATGAGCGCATTGATTATATTGGTGTGTGTGCTCTCTGTGTGGCGTCTGGTTTACATCACTGTGAGCGAACATACGTCTGTGTGAACGCAGCCAAGCAGGTTCAGCATCACGACACTGTATAGCGAGACACACAGCTGTCCCACCTGTTCTGCCTTGGCCACTGTCGCTGTCCTATCCTTATGCAAATTGTCTCTTCAGAGAGGAAGAGGACTAGAACTCTAGTGCCACCTATTGGAGGTAGCAATCCTAAAAGTCAATGTTGACCCTTTAACGAGCCTTCTTACATGACTTAGGATAAAAGCCAAGCCAGAATCTCCATTTGCAGACACTGTGTTTCGGGGTACTGCCCCTCATCAGTGCAAAGTGGGATTCCATGACTTCACTGAACAGCTCCCCCTCGTGCATAAAAATCCTTGCATTTTACTTTGATCCGAATATCGCCTCCCTCAGCCTATGTAATTCAGTGTTTTCCTATTTCCTTTGTTGATTTTACTTTCAAACTTGTAATTATTAAATGTTCAATAACAAATATGCCGAGAATTACACGTACTGCCTTTGTGCCGGTGACTGCGGTGTTGTCCTTTGGACAATGACAAGTAATATTTATTCCTTTGTTTCTCTGAGAGTACTTTTTACTGTGCATAATTTGGATTATACTGCAAATCTGGAACACAATGCAAAGCTGATAATGGAAAATGTCATTGTATCTGTTAAGATGAAGCAGATAATGTCTGCTAGTCTCTGACAGGGGTTTAAATAGCCTGTCTGTTCATTACAGTATCGTCTGGGAGAGAGGCATAGTACCTCAGATAAACTTATCCTGTGCTGCCGGTACTGTACATTTCTGCTGTGAAACCTTAACCCCATTGACGTCTGTTTCCTTTACCTTGTCACGCTTCCTTTTATGACGGAAAGTTCTTTTGTTTGAGTGTCTGACAGATGAACGTTCTTCTATGGTATCTACGCCCACTTGCTCTACATAGTATACTTTTGGAGGAATTACATCAAGCTCTTCCTTCTACCACTTTTATGCCCATATAAAAGCGACCATTTCCTTAAACAGTAAAGAAAAAGGGTATAAGGAGTGTCATGTAGAAACCCTGTGACACACTTTGTTCTACTATTCGTTACATAGTACTACAATATGACCTAAGAGGTATGGATAATATTTTTTTTTTATTTTAATTAGTCCTTTTGTTCTTAGACTTTAAACACAATAACATTTTTCCCTGCAATATAAGGATAAGTCCAATTTTTGGATCACATGATTTCATTTCCAAGCTGTCATCAGAGATACTAATCATTTTAAAAAAGCCCCCCCTTTATGTGGCGCTCCTCGAAAAATAAGCAAGCAAAATATATTGTACAGTCGCTCCATACCATTATTGAGCCATAATAAGATAGCCACCATGATATCATATATCACATGAACGTGTGGTGATGAAATTTTCACCATTGTCACAATATCCATTTACGGGGAAAAAAGTCAAGTAATCTGCCATAAATACATCTGTAATACTTGCGTTGGTGATGTCTATGATTTCCAGAGCAAATCCCCTTTTAACACTGCTCAGTGATTTCTGTTGTGGGAAATGTGACACAACATTCGAGGAAAAAGTCTGTTCCGATCAGTGACAGCTTGCCTAGAATGATGTGTAAGATTTTCAGGAGCCGAAATCATTTTCATCGATTCACCAATGTGTCCTTTTCATATGTGTCTATCAAATATTAGAAAATGACTAGATTTATCCCTAAGGCATGCATAAGAAAGCACTGATATCACTGACAATGATGGGGAGATGGATTATTGGAGCACTTCTAAATAAACCATCATTAACCAGTATGTATGAAAATCTTTCTCTCAAGAATCATAAAACATTACAGTTGGAAGGGACCTCCTGGGTAGAGATGAGCACATTTGTTCACATTTTGGCCCCGAATCTGAGTTTGACATATTCGGGCCATATTCGAACACTCTTCATGCTGAATGTATGTTTGATGATCGGTTCCAAACATATTCGGTAATTTTTACTCCCATTGACTCTAATGAAGTTCAGCTGTGTTCGACGAATACGGAAAAAACAATATTCAAGTCCGATCGTATTCGGAACTGAATCTGAACAAATTCGCTCATCTCTACTCCTGGGTCATTGTGTCAAACTCCCTGCTCAATGCAGGATTCGCTAAACTATCTCAGATGTCTGTCCAGCCTTGGTTTGAAGACTACATCTAGCTAGAAATGGTTTCTAGCTGGTCTCTTATCCTAAATGGAAAACTATAATGCTCAGGTATAGACATTTGTAATGATGTGTCCATACAGAGTAATGTATAACAATAGTGGAATCCAAAGGGTAAGTGTCACTGTCCTGTTATATGCTCCAAGCATGGCTGCAATATTCATGGTGTAAATGTGAATGGCAAGGTTTCAAAGACAAAAACATTTCTCCAGAACAATTACTCAGATTACTTCAGAGTCTTCACCCATTATGTATGTAGAAACCTGATGGTGTATTCCTATTAATGCACTTTAGCACCTTCATACGGTTCAAGTTTTCTGGTCCTCCTTTTGCTGTTAATTGGTTGGTAATTATATACTATATTCATGGGAAATCCGAACAATTATAAGAATTATATAAAAGAAGACAAATGTTGTCCATGCTACAATGGAAGTAGATGCTGCTGCAAAGGCAAGGGGTGATTGTGGATTTACACGTATTGTCTATTTGGATGCGATACATGGAATAGATCCACAAACTGCTTTAGAGATTTATATATATATAGTATGATACGTCCTTTATGTCAGCTTTTGGTTAACAAGTTCATGTGTTCGGTTCTTTATGCACTATTGAATTACTCAAATATATGAAGGAAAAAAGGCGAAAAAAAGTCCAATACAAGAAATTTATACAAAAATACAAAAATAACTTTATTAGCATAAATCCAAGGTACAAGAAGCAGTGAGATAAGAGTCAATATGACCATAAAAAGCACATGGGCAAAAATGGGGCACATGCAGGTATGTGACCACAGGGATAATAGTGATTACAACAGTAAACAATACAAAATTAGAGAATCCTACATCATCCCTTAGTAATACAAACAGCCAGTCATAATATATATTGAGGCCAATAGGTATCATTACCCCCTGTGGTGGAAACTACCACCACACATACTATGCACTGGACATGTCAACATCCAGAGAAAAATTTTTTTTTTAACTACATAATATTACCTCAGACTGGTCGATAGTAAAGGTCCTACCTGGTTGTACCCCCCCCAACGCACGTTTCGGCCAGATGGCCTTTGTCAAGGGGTGAGTAACATAGGAAGTGATGAGTATTTAAAATATGGAGCCACCAATGAAATTGTGAGAACTAAACACCTGACCTGATAAACCAATACAATGGTACATCATATCGCCCTCCCAGGAAATGACATATATTATCATAGAGGTGGAACCTGACTGGCTCCTTATGCACAAAGGAATGAATCCAACACTCATGATCACTCAATGTTTCAAATAAAATGCCCCCATGGATTGCATAATCAATGGCGCTGCCAAGCCGCTACCATGCACCTCAAAATAAGACTAAATCCTCATGCAAAACCTTCAAGGGTCCGCCCCTAGTAACACCAACATAGCAACAATGCCGTCCCTCATAACGTCACATGGCCGGCGCCGCATACTGAGGCTGCCAAAAGTTCCGCCCCCAATAGCGTCACATAGCTCCAATGTCAGTGGGCGGAAACTTCAAATGAAGATCCCTCACTCCATTAGCCCCATGGCGCATCTCGCCCCGCCCATGGTGACGCAGGCATCGCCGCGGCAACCCGGACGCGAGACGGCGTCGGCATCACCTGACCGATGATGTCACGCGCACGTGACCAGTCACCGGGCAACACAGATGCCGAAAGCCGCCGAGCGCAAAGGCAGCAGTGGCCCACATGCATACTGGGAGGACAAGGTCGTCAGGGGGGAGGGGTAAATGGTAGGCTGTTATTTTCCGCTTGTATGTGGGGATGAAGACTCAACGCCTGGCAAATCTGTGATGCGGATCCATTTTTATTTATTATTATGATGTTTTTATTTTTCTTTCTTCTCTTTTTTATTTATTATTTTTTGGCTCTATTATTATTAATTTTTTGTGTTTTTGTTTCATTGTTTTTTGCTTTTTGTTTTTTATTATTATCATTTTTCATTATTTTTAATTATATAATCGAGGATATTATGGAGTATGTTTACTGCGGTCAGCAGTGGTTGACTATGATCATTAGATGATCTAAATATTAGGTACACACAATTATATATGCTGCCCTTGGGTAAAACTTATAATCCAAATATTCTCATATTTTGTTTTTCCTTATTTGTTTCCTTTTTTCTTTTTTCCTTTTTATTTTGTGTTATGTTTATGCGTCCTGTCATCACATTTATGCCCTTTTTGTGATTCATTTTAATGGGCCCCACATGGTTTGTGTGCTCATGGGTGGATGCGTATGTGTCCTTTAATTATTCTGCCTATTATCTTTATAGCCCTACCATTTACCCCTCCCCCCTGACGACCTTGTCCTCCCAGTACGCATGTGGGCCGCTGCAGCCTTTGCGCTCGGCGGCTTTCGGCATCTGTGTTGCCCGGTGACTGGTCACGTGCGCGTGACGTCATCGGTCAGGTGATGCCGACGCCGTCTCGCGTCCGGGTTGCCGCGGCGATGCCTGCGTCACCATGGGCGGGGCGAGATGCGCCATGGGGCTAATGGAGTGAGGGATCTTCATTTGAAGTTTCCGCCCACTGACATTGGAGCTATGTGACGCTATTGGGGGCGGAACTTTTGGCAGCCTCAGTATGCGGCGCCGGCCATGTGACGTTATGAGGGACGGCATTGTTGCTATGTTGGTGTTACTAGGGGCGGACCCTTGAAGGTTTTGCATGAGGATTTAGTCTTATTTTGAGGTGCATGGTAGCGGCTTGGCAGCGCCATTGATTATGCAATCCATGGGGGCATTTTATTTGAAACATTGAGTGATCATGAGTGTTGGATTCATTCCTTTGTGCATAAGGAGCCAGTCAGGTTCCACCTCTATGATAATATATGTCATTTCCTGGGAGGGCGATATGATGTACCATTGTATTGGTTTATCAGGTCAGGTGTTTAGTTCTCACAATTTCATTGGTGGCTCCATATTTTAAATACTCATCACTTCCTATGTTACTCACCCCTTGACAAAGGCCATCTGGCCGAAACGTGCGTTGGGGGGGTACAACCAGGTAGGACCTTTACTATCGACCAGTCTGAGGTAATATTATGTAGTTCAAAAAAATTTTTTTCTCTGGATGTTGACATGTTCAGTGCATAGTATGTGTGGTGGTAGTTTCCACCACAGGGGGTAATGATACCTATTGGCCTCAATATATATTATGACTGGCTGTTTGTATTACTAAGGGATGATGTAGGATTCTCTAATTTTGTATTGTTTACTGTTGTAATCACTATTATCCCTGTGGTCACATACCTGCATGTGCCCCATTTTTGCCCATGTGCTTTTTATGGTCATATTGACTCTTGTCTCACTGCTTCTTGTACCTTGGATTTATGCTAATAAAGTTATTTTTGTATTTTTGTATAAATTTCTTGTATTGGACTTTTTTTCGCCTTTTTTCCTTCATATATTTGATTAATTTTTGCGATAGTCCTATTGTGTCCAATTATATACCCATCTTCTATGGTAATTCATAGTTGTGTAACTGTTTAAATCTGTGTAAATGGGGTTAATTTCCATGAAACTATTATACTATTGAATTACTGTAAGCCATATATTAAATGCCTAGTTTTAGGTAAGGTGGCCTCAGACATTTTCTGTTCAAAAATGTTAGTTTTGGCCATGGACCAGTTAGGGACAATGTTAAGATCGGTGTTGGACAGGGATGTCAACGGCCCCATAGTAACATTGACTCTTGGGTCCCACTGTTCAGCTACTTGCAAATATTACATTACGTTCATTCACAAACTATGCTTCTACTGAAAAGCATACTGGATACTCTGTTAAATGAATGATCTGATGCTGCCTTTATCTGTACGATAATTCCTGTGTTTCCCTGTGGACTATTTTGAGCCTGAGTAGGCTTTTGTTTTCAAGCTATATTATAATCATGGGCAGGAGTATGTCTCTATCTTGCTTCCAGGTGTCAGGCAGTTGCTTATCTAGTTCTCTATATTATCAGTTTGGGCAGTGGGAATTGGATCTGGCACATTGTAGACAAGCTTTGGTTTTCGATGACTACTTTACATTTAGAAGCGGAATTACTTCTCACTTCCCTGTTGCATAGAAGAAATTAAAAGTGGAATTGCTCTTCTTACTTATCTATTGTATGGAAGAATTTAGGTACAGTTCGTAGTTCGGCTATGTTCATCTTTTGTTTGTTCCATTAAGATCTAAGGGATCTTGTGGAGAGTCACAAGCCAGGTCTGGCATGCCAGTATGAGGAGACATAAATGCCTTGCATGCTCCTCTAGGAAATTAAATTGTCTCCTGAGAGAGGAAGAGGACTTGAACTCTAGTGCCACCTATTGCTACTTCCATTAGGTGGCACTACATATAGTTCAAGTTCTCTTACTCGCCAAGGAGACTATTTGCATATTTAGTTACTTCCATTAAAACTTCATAAGTTTTCCAATAAAAATGAGCAATGTCACTAATTATGTTTTTCTGTTTTGTTCTTTCCAAAATTGGAACATTTCTTTAAAATGTTTCCATTCAGATATAGATAAAGCAGCCTTGGTAGGAATTCCCTAATGCTAAGGTTAGGTTTTCAGCACTTTTCTGTGTATTGGTTTCATGGAATGAAGAAACCTTGTATATGTCAACTCGAGGCAGCACAGTGGCTCAGTGGTTAGCCTTACTGGGGTACTGAGTTCAAATTCCACCAAGGACAACATCTGTATGTCCTTCCCGTGTTTGTGTAGGTTTCTTCCGGGTACTCTGGTTTCTTCCCACATTCCAAAGACATATTGATAAGGAATTTACATTGTGAGCCCCAATGGGGACAGTGCCAATAATGTCTATATAATAATAATATGATCCTCTTCTTCAGAAACTGTCATCAGGTTCCTGCTGTTAACCAGGGACTATGTGCCTTGGCTGACTTGTTTGAAGTAGGTCCTCAGACAGCTTTTCCTTGCACAGATCCTTTTTCTCCGCCAGGTCTCTCCCTATATGTCCACGTACAAAATTAAGGTTTTGATAGCTCTCAGGTTGCACAGTGGTGAAAGGTGACTGGTGCGTAGGTTTCACTTGTAGTGGGAGATGGCACCAGAGGTGAACATGCTCTGGAGCTGTGCAGGTTAACCTAAGATAGGAATTCTACAAAATGTGATATGCTATCCAAAAAAGGTTTCAAGTTGAATAGTTGGCAAATAGAATTAACTTTATTAGACTCCACAGATTGATAGCTCACAAACCATTTTTCAGCTTCAAATAGGACAGGATTCGCCTAACTAAGGCTCCTGTCTGAAGACGAAAACCGGTTTTGTGATCTATCAGTCTGTGGAATCTAGTAAACCAAATTCTATTTGCCAACTATTCAACTTGAAACATTTTTTGGGTAGCGCAACACATATTGCCGAATTCTTATGCGTCCACGTAGGTAGAGATCTGTCAGTCTAGGGTATTGAGGTGAGGAGAAGCCGTATATACTTTGCCATGATTTGGGCTTAGTGGCACTATTGTGCCATTCATAGAATACTGTACTGTAATATGCATAATTAACGTAAAAGATCAATTATCACAAATTGGCATTGATCTGTCTTTTCAATTCAATATTGCAGCATTTTTAACAAGATGTTTGGAAAATCCTAGATGTGCATTTTGGGAATCATATTGTACAATAAAGAGTACTTGAAATGTTGTATTTAGGGTGAAATATAATTGTGTTTATTGTCTATAATAACACAGAAAACAATAAAGTATATGTAGAAGAGATGGAAAATGCATTCTTACTGTTGGCACACCAATTAAAATACAACATTTGCCAGCCTGCGCTACATACCCTTCCATTCCACAGTCACTCAAAAGTCATAAGTGTTGTCTATGAGGCAGAAATTTCTATAAATATTTTTTTCTCCAGCAGAAATAGAGATACGTTTCTGTAAGCATCAGGACAATGAACACTGAGTGTAATACAACAAGGTATAAAATTGGGTCTGATAGCAATAAACCCTAGAATTAGTTCTATTGGTTTATGGCAAATGAAATTTGCAGTGTAGGTAAAAGGTTACTGACTTACAAGATATGGCAGGTCACTAACAGGATGCATATTATTCGTACACAGGTCCATATAAAAGAAGAAACTGCTAGTACAACATGATAGACAATAGGTGGAAAATGGACTGCTTATGAAATGTTACAACTTATAAATATAGAGTCTTACCCCGTACAATTGCAGATCAGTTTATTTATTTTACTTGCTTCTACAACCACATTAATTAGAATCATAGAATGTTAGAATTGGAAGGGACCTCAAGGAGCATCATGCCCAACCCCCTGCTCAAAGCAGGATTCACTAAACCATCCAGATGTCTGTCCAGTGTCATGATCCAGGTCAGGGTTTGCTTTCTGCTTCCCGACCTGGTCAAGCGGGGGGTTAACCTTCTCTGCCTCTCTCTGGTGTGTGGGCGGCTATTTCCCTGCGCTGTGGCTGGCAACTGATGTCAGTTATAGTTCATGTCTTCGGCGAGAGCAGCTGACCTAGCATACCCTGAGTGTGTCCTTTGATACCTGTCTGCTTGTGTTTGTATTTGCCCCATTCCCTACATCTGACTTACTGTTTTCTATGTGACTGTTCCCCGCAGTGTATGGCTTGACTTCTGACCTGCCCATCTGTCGTCAGTTCCTATTTTGGAATGTTCTGTCTGGCTCTGACCTTTGACATGTTTCTGGCTGTGCTTTCATCTCGTCCTCTTGATACCATGCTCACGACTGGCTTTTTGACCTCTGGCTTGCTTCAGACCTTGCTCCTGCCTTCCCCTCTGACACTGAGTTCCTGGCTGTGGCTGACTTGGCTTGTATGACCTCTCTACTGCCCCCTAGCGGTGTTTGCTCAGCTCTATAGATCTTCACTTGAGGTGAGCTCCAGTTACCTCCCTTCCTCGCCCTCTGGTGTTTGTCCCTGTGATGCATGACATCCAGCCTCTATTTGAAGACTTCCATTGTAGGAGAACTGGCTACCTATCACGGCATCCTGTTCCATATCGATTTATAGATATGATCATCACTGTTCCCATTGGGGCTCACAATCTAAATTACTTATAAATATGTCTTTGGAGTGTGGGAGGAAACAACTGCAAACAAACTGAACATATAATACATACTTCAACTGGACAGCTATGAATTAGGGCTGTTAACCAGAAACGCGCAAGCTTATGAATCCCTAACTTTAATCTCTTTTGTTCTTTTCACCATATTTTAATCGCACAGTAAAAGTTATGCTTTAATATATTTTTTTCTTTCATTAATTTTGAAGTTCAGTCCCTATGGACTCTCGCTCTCATTTTTGTCTTGGATACCAGCTCGGGTTGTTTCCATGATTCATGGACAACACCCTGACCAAACAAGGTCTTCTCAAGCATCCATAGTATAGTATGTATGTGGATATTTTACTGAATTTTTCTCTATTGTCTTTATTGGAAGATGAGTTAATTATCAATTTTTCTTTCAATTTGTGGGCTCAGTGCCTACTATGGAGCAGATATACAGTGTGTTATGATTCCACCACACGGCAGGGGAAGAGGGTGCCACTGAGCTCCACCCACCACTGACCCTACCTACTTGCCGGTCCCACCCTAGCCGGTGGGCGACAACTGGGCGGCAGTCCCTACCTCGGCGTAAGTGCAGGGAGCTACAGTGAGGGTAAACCGAGGGTGGAATGAGTGCAGGACAACCTAAGGGAGACAAGCAGCAGCAAGGAGGACTCCTAGAGTGAAACTAAAGAGTGAATGAACCTGAAGGGTAAAACCACGAAACCCAAAGCTAACACAAAAAATACTAAGATTTCAGCAAAGACCAAAGCGGAAAGCTGGAGTCCCAGAGGTACTCAACGAAAGAGAGACCGGGAGGCTGTCAGAGGTTGTACCGGACAGCGCTGTAGGGAAGACAGGAATCCATACCACAGAAGAATCACCGGCAGGGAGTGAGAGCCCTGTAGAGTGCTAAATAGGAAAAAGGCGGGACATAAGCACAGGAAACAGTGAAGCAGCCAATCACCAGAACGGAGGAAGAACAATGAACGAAAAAGGACTAGTTGATCAGAAACTGTATATTAAGAATGGTTGTGTGGCACAGCAAGTAAGGCAGCGAGACTTGCTGTGGAACACAGACTAGACCCCGGTACAAATCCTGACATTACCCCCTCCTTTATGAGGGGCCCCTGGACCCTCACACAGGTAAGGCTTCTCAGGAAAATTGATATGGAACCTCTTACATAACCTGGGAGCATGAACCTCAGAATGAGACACCCACGACCTCTCATCAGGGCCATACCCCTTCCAGTCCACCAGGTACTGTAGGACCCCACGAACTTTCCTGGAATCCAAGATCTTTTTTACCTCAAACTCGGGGTGACCAAGTACAACAACAGGAGCAGGAGGTGTGTCAGCTGGACAAACTGGAGGTACATAAGGTTTTAGGAGAGAGACATGGAATACCTTATGCACTCTCATCGCCTGGGGGAGATCCAATTTGACAGAAACAGAGTTGATTATCTGAGATATTTTAAAAGGACCAATGTACCGGGGAGCCAGTTTACCAGAGGGGACTCTTAGTTTCAGATTTTTAGTAGAAAGCCACACTTTCTGCCCAACTTCAAAGGAAGGACTTCTCCTCCTTTTCATATTAGCAAAGTGGCATTGTGACTCCTGAGCCTTTTTGATGTTGCTTTGGACTTGCTCCCAAACTGACCGCAGATCAGAGGAAACAATCTCTACCTCAGGATTGTCCGAGGGGTCCTCAGAGAAAGAGCTGGATTTAGGGTGAAATCCCATGTTGCAGAAGAAGGGAGATATCCCTGTGGAAGAGTTTACCCTATTATTTATGGCAAACTCTGCCAGGGCAATAAAAGATGCCCAGGTCTCTTGCTTATCAGCCACATAGCAACATAAGAATTGTTCAAGGGCTTGATTGGCCCGTTCTGTCTGACCATTGGTCTCCGGGTGAAAGGCCGATGAGAAAGCAAAGGGAAACGCCAATTTTACTACAGAAAGCTCTCCAGAATTTGGAGACAAATTGGGTACCCCTATCTGACACAATATTAGAAGGAATTCCATGCAGCCGCACCACATGATTTAGAAACAAGGGGACCAATTGCTTGGCGGATGGCAATTTGGGTAAAGGAATAAAGTGCGCCATCTTACTAAAGCGATCCACCACAACCCACAAGGTAGTCATTCGCAGGGAGGAAGGTAAATCAGTAACAAAGTCCATGGAAAGATGGGTCCATGGCTTGGAGGGAACAGGTAGAGGACATAGTTCACCCAAAGGCTGTGAGCGGTTAACCTTAGACCGGGCACAAATGTCACACGCCTTGACATAGGCAGTGGCATCCCGGTGTAAAGTCGGCCACCAAAAATTTCTGGAGATTGACTCCATAGTACCAGAGATACCAGGGTGACCTGAAAGAGGAGAGTTGTGGTGTTCATTCAGCAGTCTCAAACGCAAATGACAGGGAACGAACCATTTATTATTGCTTAACTTCAGCAAACAAATCAGAGGAATTAGCAGCCAAAAATACTTTATCAGGTAAAATGGGAACAGGTGGGATGTTTGACGGTTGTTCAGGCAAGAAGCTTCTAGATAGCGCGTCTGCTCTGGCGTTTTTGCAGCCGGGTCTGAAAGAAATCACAAAATTAAAACGTGAAAAGAACAACGCCCACCTTGCCTGTCTTGGATTAAGCCGTTTGGCCATTTTGAGATATTCAAGATTTTTATGGTCGGTGAGGACAGTAACAGGATGTTTGGCCCCCTCCAGGAAATGTCGCCATTCCTCAAAGGCCAATTTTATAGCGAGCAGTTCCCTATATCATAATTTTTTTCAGCTGGGGAAAACTTCTTTGAGAAGAACGCACAGGGTTTCAAACGAGTCAAAGACGAAGTCCCCTGTGAAAGTACTGCCCCTACCCCTGCCTCCGAGGCGTCAACCTCAACAATAAAGGGTCTCTCCTGATCGGGCTGGGTAAGAACAGGAGCAGTGGCAAAGCTCTCCTTAAGAAACGTGAAGGCATCCACTGCATCTTTACTCCAGTTTACCAAGTCGGAACCTTTCACAGTGAGATCTGTGAGAGGTTTCACCACAATGGAGAAGTTTTTTATAAACTTGCGGTAAAAATTGGCAAACCCCAGAAATCTTTGAAGAGCTTTCAAAGATGCAGGACGAGCCCAATTAAGAACCGCTTTTACCTTCTCCGGCTCCATTGTGATGGCCTGGGGTGTCAAAATATGACCCAAAAAAGATAGACTTTGGACCCCGAAAATACACTTTTCTTGCTTGGCGAAAAGTTGGTTATTGCGGAGTACCTGGAGAACATCCCTTACATGATTTAAATGTGAGTCCCAGTCAGGAGAGAACACTAAAATATCATCCAGATAGACAATTACATAGCGGCCAATAGCATGTTGGAAAATATCATTGGTGAAATTTTGAAAAATCGCCGGAGCATTGCACAGCCCAAAGGGCATAACTAGACACTCGAAGTGGCCCTCGGGGGTATTGAAGGCGGTCTTCCACTCGTCGCCAGCCTTTACACGAATGAGATTATACGCCCCTCTCAGGTCCAACTTCGAGAACCATCGAGCCCCCTGAACCTGGTTGAACAGGTCCGGAATCAACAGTAGAGGATATTGGTTACGGACAGTTATTTCATTAAGACCTCGTAGTCTACACACGGCCTAAGTCCTCCATCCTTTTTACTGACAAAAAAGAAACCTGCGGCCAGAGGTGAGGTGGACGGACGGATATGCCCCTTTCTTAGAGCCTCTTGTACATATTCACGTAAAGCTTCTCTTTCAGGAGGTGATAAATTATATAGGCGTCCCTTAGGGAATTTACAATTGGGAACCAAATTGATAGTACAGTCATAGGAGCGATGAGGTGGCAACCGCTCAGACTCCTTCATAGAAAAGACATCTGCGAATTGGCCCAAAAGATTCTGAAGAGAAGCTTGTATGGAGACGATACCACAAACGTGTGTTAACAAGCATTTCTGTGAACAATCTGCACCCCACTTCTCCAATTCACCAGAAACCCAGTTAATGTTGGGGTTATGGAGCTGGAGCCATGGAAGCCCCAGTATGACACTAGTTGGAAGGTCATGCATAACCAAAAATGACAGCTGTTCCACATGCAGTACACCAACCTGAAATGATAGCAATGGAGTACAGAGACTAATCTCCCCATTTGCTAGTGGGGTGTTATCAATACCAACTAATTTAGTGGGGTGAGCGAGTGGAATTAAAGAAATACCCAATGAGACAGCAAACTCATAACACATAAAATTAGCAGTAGCCCCTGAATCAATCATGGCAACTCCTTCTCCCTTAGAGGAGGTGAAAGCAATAGAAATTGGCACTAAGAGTCTCTTAGAACTTAAAGGAATTACCTGTCCACCCACAGGCCTAGGTGGTGTATTCCGAGAAGATTCCTGTGGAGTGCCAGGGCGCCGCGGGCAATCCTTTATCCAGTGCCGAGGATCTCCGCAGTAAAAACAGGTTCCAAGTGTGTGGCGTGGACGGCAAGGACTTGGATCTGTGGTAGCTTGCATGGCTCCCAATTCCATAGGTTCGGCAGCTGGCAGATTCGGAACAGCCGGAGTGACCCTAGAGAAAACGGAAACTTGTGCTGCTGCCTGCTCCGATCTCCTCGCCCTTAACCTGCGATCTATTCTGACCATTAAAGCCATCAGCTCCTCCAGAGACTGGGGCAGAGTGTAGTGTACCAATTCATCCTTTAGGGCTGGTGAAAGGCCCCGCTGAAATTGATTCCGAAGTGCGGGATCATTCCAACGGGTAGCTAAGCTCCATCTACGAAACTGGGTGCAATAAACCTCTACCTCCTGATCACCCTGGGTCAGGGAGGTAAGGTTTGCGTCGGCCAGAGCGACTTGGTCAGGCTCATCATAAATATTCCCTAAGGCTTGAAAGAAGTTGTCTACAGAATCACGGAGATTTGAATCTGGCGGCAGAGAGAAGGCCCACTCTTGGGGTCCCTCCCGTAAGCGAGAGATTATGATACGGACTCTTTGAGCTGGGGGGCCAGAAGAAATAGGTCGTAACTGAAAATATAATTTACAATTTTCTCTAAAAGAAGCAAATTGGCTTCTATCTCCGAAAAATGGCTCGGGTAAGTTAACTCTAGCCTCAGGATTAGTTGTCCCTGCAACGGCAGCTGCTTGAATTTGCTCCTGACGCTGGACCTGCGCAGCAAGATCTTGCACCAGCTGAGTAAGACCCTGCATTTGATTGACTAAAGAGGTCATAGCGTCCATAGGGAAGGCCGGTGATTCTGTTATGATTCCACCACACGGCAGGGGAAGAGGGTGCCACTGAGCTCCACCCACCACTGACCCTACCTACTTGCCGGTCCCACCCTAGCCGGTGGGCGACAACTGGGCGGCGGTCCCTACCTCGGTGTAAGTGCAGGGAGCTACAGTGAGGGTAAACCGAGGGTGGAATGAGTGCAGGACAACCTAAGGGAGACAAGCAGCAGCAAGGAGGACTCCTAGAGTGAAACTAAAGAGTGAATGAACCTGAAGGGTAAAACCACGAAACCCAAAGCTAACACAAAAAATACTAAGATTTCAGCAAAGACCAAAGCGGAAAGCTGGAGTCCCAGAGGTACTCAATGAAAGAGAGACCGGGAGGCTGTCAGAGGTTGTACCGGACAGTGCTGTAGGGAAGACAGGAATCCGTACCACAGAAGAATCACCAGCAGGGAGTGAGAGCCCTGTGGAGTGCTAAATAGGAAAAAGGCGGGACATAAGCACAGGAAACAGTGAAGCAGCCAATCACCAGAACGGAGGAAGAACAATGAACGAAAAAGGACTAGTTGATCAGAAACTGTATATTAAGAATGGTTGTGTGGCACAGCAAGTAAGGCAGCGAGACTTGCTGTGGAACACAGACTAGACCCCGGTATGAATCCTGACACAGTGGGTGCGGAAAATATTCAGAACCCTTTAAATTTTTCTCTCTTTGTTTCATTGCAGCCATTTTGTGAATTCAAAAAAGTTCATTTTTTTCTCATTAATGTATACTCTGCACCCCATCTTGACTGGAAAAACAGAAATGTAGAAAATTTTGCAAATTTATTAAAAATGAAAAGCTGAAATATCACATGGTCATAAGTATTCAGACTTTTTGCTCAGTATTGAGTAGAAGCACCCTTTTCAGCTAGCACAGCCATGAGTCTTCAATGATGCAACAAGTTTTTCACACCTGGACTTGGGTATTGTCTGCCAGTCTTCCTTGCAGATGCTCTCCAGTTCTATCAGGTTGGATTGTGAACATTGGTGGACAGCCAATTTCAGGTCTCTCCAGAGATGCTCAATTGGATTTAGGTCAGGGCTCTCTCTGGGCCAGTCCAGAATGGTCACATAGTTGATCTGAAGCCATTCATTTCTTATTTTAGCTGTGTGCTTAGGGTCATTGTCTTGTTGGAAGGTGAACCTTTAGCCAAGTCTGAGGTCCACAGTACTCTGGAAGAGGTTTTCATCAAGGATATCTCTGTACTTTGCTGCATTCATGTTTCCTTCAACTGCAACCAGTCGCCCTGTCCCTGAAGTTGAAAAACACCCCCATAGCATGATGCTGCCACCACCATGATTCACTGATTGTATTGGGCAGGTGATGAGCAGTGCCAGGTTTTCTCCACACATACCGCTTAGAATTATCACCTAAAAGTTCTATAATCGTCTCATCAGACTAGAGAATCTTATTTCTCATAGAGTGGGAGTCCCCCCATGTGTTTTTTAGCAAACTCTATCCTGGCATTCATATGTCTGTCTGCACTGAGGAGAGTGTTGTGAATTCTCTCTCTGACTCCCCTCTGGTGATTACTGAAGGTAGTGGAGCTGGTCAGATTGACAGAGGGGTTGCGAGTTCTCTTTCTGGTCTCCCTCTGGTGGTTACTGGAGGTAGTGGAGCTGATCTCATTGACAGAGGCTTGTCACCTGATAATGAGGAAGACGATAGGAGATCTGGGGTTTCAGATTGGGATTTAAGACAGTTGACTCCCTCTATCCCTGCTGGTGATTTTCTTTCTGTGCCTCCTGAGGTCTGATGTCTTCTGCACTGTCCCTGCATGTTCAGCTAAGTGGTTCATTTGCTACTCTGTTTGCATTTGATCTGGTTTTGTCTATCTCTGCTTTGTGCTGGTCAGCCAGCTCCGGCTGGGGCTGTGCTGAATCACCGCCCATATGTTACTGTTTGTGCCAGTTTGTTTTGTCCCCTGTTGTATTGGTCTTTTTTTGCTTTGCTTTCAGAATATACCAGAGTGCTGATATAGTAGGGGCGAAGTCATGCGACTTCAGTGTTTTTTGGGCATCAGACGTGTTGGACTTTTGCAGGTTTTTTTTGCATGATTGCAGACAGTGTCTTTCCTTTCCTGTCCTGTCTAGTCAGTGTGGGCCCCATCGTTTGCTCAGTCTATTTTTCTGCCTGCGTTTGTATTTTCATCTTGTCTCACCGACAATATATGTTTGGGGGCTAGCTATTCCTTTGGGGTCTGCTCCGGGGCAGTTTAGATTTCCCCTTTCTTGCTTTAGGCTTAGTTAGCTCTACCGGCTGTGCCGAGGCATCTAGGATCATCGTAGGTATGCTCCACAGCTACTGCTAGTTGTGTGGACAGGATGAGGGCTCTGCAATCCGCTTAGTTACCAACCTCTCTGGTTTTCTGTGGCTTAGCCTGGGCCTGCTATCCTTCTCGGTGACCCATTCATAACAGGAGAGGCTTCCATCAGGCCACTCTGCCATAAAGGCCCAACTGATGGAGGGCTGCAGTGATAGTTGACTATGTTGAACGTTCTCCTATCTCCCTACTGCACCTGTGGAGCTCAACAACAGTGATCTTGGGGTTCTTCTTTATCTCTCTCACCAAGGCTCTTCTCCCATGATTACTCAGTTTGGCTGGACGACCAGGTCTAGGATGACTTCTGGTGGTCCCAAACTTCTTTATTTTAAGGATTATGGAGGCCACTGTGCTCTTAGTAACCTTCAATACTGCAGAAATTCTTTAGTAATCTTGGCCAGATGTGTGCCTTCCCACAATTCTGTCTCCGAGCTCCTTGGCCAGTTCCTTTGACCTCATGATTCTCATTTGGTCTGACATGCACTGTGAGCTGTGAGGTCTTATATAGACAGGTGTGTGCCTTTCCAAATCAAGTCCTATCAGTTTAATTAAACACAGCTGGACTCCAATGAAGGAGTAGAGCCATCTCAAGGAGGATCACAAGGAAATGGACAGCATGTGACTTAAATATGAGTGTCTGAGCAAAAGGTCTGAATATTTATGACCATGTGATATTTCAGTTTTTCTTTTGTAATAAATTTGCAAAAATTACTACATTTCTGTTTTTTTTTCAGTCAAGAAGGTGTGCAGAGTGTACATCAATGAGAAAAAAATGAACTTTTTTGAATTTACCAAATGACTGCAATGAATCAAAGAGTGAAAAATTTAGAGGGGTCTGAATACTTTCCGTACCCACTGTAGCTAAGGATGATGTGGGACAGTGGCTTCTCCTGCATCTTCTGTATTCTGGATGATTAGCGATGACTAGTAGCCACATCCAACTCGTCTCTGCAAATCGGATGACTTCCAACAGACATTACAAATAATTTACTGATTCCAATATGTTGAGTGAAGTTTTTAAACAGTGGCTCCCTTACTGTTTTCAAGTGAACTAATATACCAAAAGAGAAATACCACTATCTCAGGTCTGAATTTCAGCTTAATGCCAATGCAGCCTTGTAGAACATGTTCATAGCCTCACTGGCTGCTACGGATTTATTACCTGGCAAAGGCTATAGCTGTTGGGTTGTAGTGTATCACAAATGACTAAGTTATCATGCTGAAAGATGGATTGGCGAACTGCTGATAGAAGAAAATGAGAAAAAGAAATGTAACAGTTGTAATACCATGCTATTCATCTAACCCAGCCTTTGTTATTATATATAGTGTTCTATGATTAATATGTTATTATTCTTAAAAATTAGTATTGATGTAGAACAACTTTAACATCATGATACAACATGATTAAACATATGACACATAAACTGTTGTTGATCAGAAACATTGTATTGCAGAAAATATGACTTACAACTCCTCACTCTCCTCAGATGATGCCAGAGTATATATGGACTTGGCAGTTTGCCTTGTAGATGTGCCTAGCAGTGATTATCGTCTCACCCCCAATTGAAATCACATGGATGCTCAGCTATTTGTTCTTTTGGGGTAGTTTGGAGATATACCTGCTGGTTGACACTTTCTGCATTTTTCAGGCCAGCTTAAAAGCACTACAGGCTTCACTAGTGACCTATTACCAATCCTTATGAGGAACAGTAGGTCTGGGTGTTGCACCCATTATACGGGTGCAAAAGAAAATTCTCTAATAGATAAGAGAACATAGATCAATACCAAAAATTGCACTACATCTATTCTGTGTGGTATTACAGGTCAGCTCCTTCCACTCCAATAAGCTGCAGTACCAGACTACACCCATGCTCAAGTGTGGCACTGTTTTTGGAAAGAAAAGAAAATGCAATGCTTTGGCACAATTTGGTTCTATCCAGCAGATTTGCAATAAGAGAAAAATATTAATATCACCTACATCAAAATTTAAATGGTTTTATAAAACAGGAGAAAAAACGTTCTAACCAAATAGACTAACAGCCTCTGTTTGCCATGACATTTGTGTTATGTGGCTCTGAAACACCGTTTGATATTTACATTGCACTTGCCGGTTGTGCTACAATTTACCGCATCTCTGAACAATGCAGAGAAGATCATAAGACTTTCCGAGATAAATAAGAAACAATACAGCCTTAGACGATGGCGGGAAAGATCAGACAGTGCATACTAACATGAGGTAATGGGTGGCCCTCACTGAAGGGGTCATACAGTATTTGATATGTATTTATGGTCCCTGGGACAATACACTGGGGAATTGGCTGGCTTTGTTTGCCTAGAATGTAAATCAAGCCATTACATTCTTTCTCTTGCTTTATTTCTTTATAAACTCCGGAGCACATTACATTGTGCTGTCTGTTCTCATCTCCGGCGTGACAGTCATTGTAAGAGGTTCAGCGCATAACTTCAGAGAGAAAAATGAGACATGGGCTATTTACAAACCTCTACTGTGATATTTCACCCGGCTTCTATCTCATTGTAAGATGGAGAGATAAATCGCAGATCTTCTCTTCTTCCACATTTACAACCTTAAACTGTCTTGTCTTGTTTAAAGAACTGCAATATTCCTTCAGGACATTCCATATAAAATAAAATATGCACCAGACAAGAGAAAGGACTTCAAGTTTTTGCATGTTCTGGATATAAGTGTCTTGTTTAGCCACCAAGTGTGGGAATATGTGTAGAAGAAGTGTTATTAAATGCAATAAGGAGCAAATAATTATTTGGTAACTACAGTATGCAAACTACATCTCTCCCAAGAGGAATGAAAATTATTTCACTAGTGTCACCAATGAGAGGTTGTACCTGTAAGTAACCCTTCAATGAGCCTGGATATCAATCTATGAAAAAGAACTCTGAAACATGAATCTAGAGATGGTTGTCTGACTTGGCTAATATCCTATTTTCCCAGTCACCATGTAAAGAGCCTGTCACACTAAGCGATATCGCTAGCAATATCGCTATAACGTTACTGGTTTTTGTGATGTTATAGCGATATTGCTAGCAATATCGCTATGTCTGATACTTACCTCCGACCGCTCCCCCGCTGATTTTCACTGATCGCGCGAGAACGTCCTGGACCGCTTCTCATTGTCAGCTTCCTGCTGGGCTTCCTGTGGCGCCGATGAGCCACGTATGGACGCGGGCGGGAGGACATCTTCAATGCCGCGTCTGACAGGTAAGTAACGACCCCCGACCGCTGCTATGTCGCTGGTGAGATCTGCCTGTGTGGCAACCCACTAGCGACCACTTAGCGATGTACCAGCGATCCTGACCGCGTCATATCACTGGTCGGGATCGCTGGTGCATAGCTAAGTGTGACAGTACCTTAAGACTCAATAAAGGTCAGAGATTGAATTACACAGTTGCTACCTTCTGTTTTCTTTTCTTCTAGTAGAGAGCTAATGTATATGCACAGGTTTTACGCTGAGCCGGTAACCATCCAAATTGGGAGTAACTGTAGGTAACTTGTATGAGGAAATTTCAGTCTGAAACTCTTTTATATCCACTCACAATCTTCTTATCAGCTCTGTGTCTCCATCATTGAAGTAATTGGAAGTAAACAACCTGGATGTACTTACACAATCAGACTTTATTCAGAACAGAGGAGGAAGACTATGTTGATGCCTTACAATGTACCTGACCAAGCCACACACAGGAGCAAAAATAGAAGCGGAAACGTAACAGAAAGCAGAGTCCATGTAAGATGCTTGTAAAATTAGTAGGAAAACAAAGAAATCAAACATGTGCTTCATGGGTGTGCTCTAGGATATCTTCTCTTGGCAGCTGTCCAAGGTTGCCACTTGGTGTCCATAACATGAATAGACTATATCACATTAATGTCCTGGTGCTTTAGTTTAGCATTGTACCTTCCTTATTA